>NW_021703765.1:86718536-86856310 GCF_005190385.1 Monodon monoceros | reverse complement strand
GCAGGGCCTGCGGGGCCGCAGACGGGGCTGGCCTCTGCGTCAGGCCCGCTGACGTTACTGTAGCCGTTCTCCTTGTGCGGCTGACGAGCTGAAAGCCGGGCCCGGTGACTGACACTGCACAGGAGCCCGCGAGACGCGTGCAGTGGCTCTGACCTCAGTGGCGCCAGGTCCACCTCAGCTAGAGCAGGGGAGCTGTACCGAGTGGCCAGCATCTCGTGGTTAAGGCAACACGGTAGTTAAGGTGGAGCGAAGGTGCCAGAACAAAGATCTCTCCTTGCTTCTCTGTGGGAACTTAAGAATTTGTCTGCAGTTTGGCTTAAATGCGGGTCTTTGCCACCCACACCCAGTGTCTCCGCTCTTCCCGTTCCTGGTGGCCCTGGCCCCCAGTGGTCCCTGGCCCTCCTGGAGCACAGATTGCCGCGTGGCCCCGGTCTCTTGTAGCTGGCAAGCGCACAGATGAAGCAGTTGCAGCCGAACGCCGTGTTTTTGCGCAGGGACTGCTTCGCAGGCGGCGTGCCCCTGCGTGAGCCGAGGTGCAGCCCTGCCAGCCGCAGGCCCCACCACGGCGTGGGTGGAGCGCCCCAGAGCACAGGCCTGAGGCCCTGCGGAGTCAAAAGATCGGGTGGTGGGAGGCGGGGGGCAGTTGGCCCATTCTTCTGTTTTTACCCGAACCTCAGTCTGAACAGGGCCACGTCCTCCTTCGGGGAAAGAGGCAGCATGACCCTGGGTCCCTGCTTCTCACACCCAGTGCCCGTCCTGTGCCCTCAGCTTGCAGCCCTGTATGCACACCTTCTGCGCTGCCTGCTACTCGGGCTGGATGGAGCGCTCTGCCCTGTGCCCCACCTGCCGCTGTCCAGTGGAGCGGATCTGTAAAAACCACATCCTCAACAACCTGGTGGAGGCGTATCTGCTGCAGCACCCAGACAAGAGGCGCAGCGAGGAGGACATGCGCAGCATGGCCGCCAGGAACAGGATCACGCAGGACATGCTGCAGCCCAAGGTCAGGAGGGCCTTCTCCGACGAGGAGGGGAGCTCCGAGGACCTGCTGGAGCTGTCGGACGTGGACAGCGAGTCCTCGGATGTCAGGTGAGCCTCGTGGGGGCAGGGCGGGCGGGGCGGGTCTGACCGCTCCCCAGGACCTGCTGGTCTGGGCCGCTGCTGAGGTGGGACGCTGTGGCCCAGGTGACTGTGGTGAGGCTTGCTCACAGCCCTGCCTCCTGCGACAGCCCCTTTTTTTTGTATATGTGGAATATTTATTATTTTGTTGCTTATCTGTATATTTTTTCTAGTTTATTATGATATAACTAAGATACCGCACTATGTAAGTTCAGGGTGGACAGCATAATGCTTTGGCTTAATTACTGTGAGAGGATCGCCACAGTAAGTGACACCCTTTTGTTTGCTGAGTCATCATCAAGTGCCTTGATTCACAGGCTGAGACAGACTCTGCAGAAGCGCACTCACTCTCTGTAGCTTGTCTAGTGATCATACGTCCTGCGCCGTAAGTTGCCGTATGTATCATCTGTTAGGATGTTATTGTAGAAAAGCCACAGTCACCTGGCAGAGGGTGCAATCCTAGGAGACTTTTTTTTTTTTTTTTTTCCGGTACGCAGGCCTCTCACTGCTATGGCCTCTCCCATTGCGGAGCACAGGCTCCGGACGCGCAGGCTCAGCGGCCATGGCTCATGGGCCCAGCCACTCCGCGGCATGTGGGATCTTCCCGGACCGGGGCACGAACCCGTGTCCCCTGCATCGGCGGGCGGACTCTCAACCACTGCGCCACCAGGGAAGCCCTAGGAGACCTTATTTTATCTGCTGTAGAATGTTGGGGTTTTTTTCATAAATTTATTTATTTTATTTATTTTTTGGCTGCGTTGGGTCTTCGTTGCTGCACCCAGGCATTCTCTAGTTGTGGTGAGCTGGGGCTACTCTTCGTTGCAGTATGCGGGTATCTCATTGAGGTGGCTTCTCTTGTTGCGGAGCCCAGGCTCTAGGCCCACGGGTTCAGTAGTTGTGGCTCACAGGCTCTAGAGCACAGGCTCAGTAGTTGTGGCGCACGGGCTCAGTAGTTGTGGCTTGAGGGCTGTAGAGCGCAGGCTCAGTAGTTGTGGCACATGGCCTCAGTAGTTGTGGCTTGCAGGCTCTAGAGCGCAGGCTTCAGTAGTTGTGGCACGCAGGCTCAGTAGTTGTGGCTTGCGGGCTCTAGAGCACAGGCTCAGTAGTTGTGGCGCACGGGCTTAGTTGCTCCATGGCATGTGGGATCTTCCCAGACCAGGGCTCGAACCCATGTCCCCTGCATTGGCAGGCGGATTCTTAACCACTGCGCCACCAGGGAAGCCCTCTGCTGTAGAATGTTGATGTTTCCTGACTTGGAAGTCCAGGGTATGAATTTTTGTGTTGAGGCCATAAAATTTAAAAAGACAAAACCGCTCCCCCCCTCCTCAGTTTATTATCTTTGTTTCTTTCCCCCAAACTTAGCACATAATGGTCAAGCAAAAAGAAAACCAAAAATCACTTTTGGTTTGTGTGAACATTTTATTACGTATTCATCTGGCCATACATATGTGTAGTCATACATACTTATCTTTTTACCGTTTATTCTTTGTAATATTTTGAATTCCAAACAAAGCTGCAGTGCATGGCCTGCATTTACAGTTCAGTGCACATGTCCAGTCATTTCTTGGAGATAACTACATGGAAGTAGTATGCTCAGGTCAGGAGTCTCACTGAGGGGACGCCTTGCTGGACTTCTGGCATCTGTCATGAAATGCCTGTCAGAGAGTCCTGGTGTTGGTGCCCCACAGGGTATGCAGAGGGACAGCAGTGATCCCTGCGACACTCAGAGTAATGGGACAAACAGGTATCTTATTCCCATTTATATGTTTTTCTTACATATGAGGCTGAATGTCTTCAGTGTTTCTGCATTTTCTAGTCAGGTCTCGCCTATCCTTCCCATTGGTGGCAGGCTTGGGCAGGCGTCCTCTGACTGAGATGAGGGGAGAGTCCGTGCATGCCTTTCCTGCAGATTCTGTTTTACCGTCTGCAGATTTGAAAGCTCAGCTGAAGTGCATACAGCTGGGTGAAAGCCCCTGCTGACAGCGGCATCCAGCCCTGGCGTGTTCTGCTCAGATTTTAACAAAAGGAAGGGTGTGCACTGGGCGGGCATCAAACCTGTGAGAGCGCGTCCTGCCCAGTGTGGGGACAGGGTGGCTTTGCCCCCAGGGATGGCTCAGTGGGGCGAGGGGCAGGGAGAAGACATCTCAGTATCCCAGGAGTGGCCGAGGGCTCTGGGAACGTGCGGGAAGGGGGGCTGGGAGGTGGCGGGGAGGAGAGCCTGCCGACTGCTGCTGTGCAGGATGTGCGCCGAGCCATCCTTCCCTTTTGCACACACTGGGTGCAGCACCTGGTGCAGAGCTGAGGTGCAGGCAGGACAAGGCCGGTGAGCGGGGATCTGGGTCTTGTCCCGTCACCAGGGCTGGGCCGTCGTTGCCACCACCCTTACACACGGCCAGAGCAGGTGTCTCCTCTTTCCTCCAAGCTCCGGGTTTTCTTCCCTTGCAGTCAGCCGTACATCGTGTGCAGACAGTGCCCCGAGTACCGCAGGCAGGCGGGGCGGCCCCTTCCCTGCCCAGGGCCCGGCAGTGAGCCAGGGGCACCGCAGGCCCCTGGGGATGCACCATCGACGTCTGCCAGCATCACGACAGGTGAGACAGCCACACCTTCCGTGCTGTCCCAACCATTCGGGAAGCGGGTGGCACTTCTGCTGGCTCCTCTCTGCTCGAATGGCTCGTTGCTTCTCATAACCTGTTTGGAGCTAAGAAACCAGATAATTAACTTCATTTGTGGGCCTCGCCTCCTGGACACACCCGGGGATTCAGTCCTGATTCTAACACTTACCCCCCACCCCGCTCAGCCCACTACCTCAGGGCAGTCGGCATCCCCCGTGGTGCTCACACCAAAGCCAAAAGGACCATCACACACAGGCCCCTCCAGTGAGGGACTGGCCTCTTTCCAGCAACAGGACATGATGTTACCAGAGCCGCCCTGAGCTATCTGTTCGATGCCCGTTTCAGTGGGCAGGTCCCCAGGTGCCATCAAGAAAGGGAAGGTGGACACGTGGACTGTGGTTTGTGGTCCTGCGTTGTAGGGCCTGGCCTCTCTGCCACCGTCAGCCTGAGCCTGTCAAGAGGCCACTGACCTAAGGATTGCGACCCAGAGCCACGTTCTTAACCATCTTCCACGATGCTGTGCCATGGCTCTTGGGGGCTTCCTTGTAGGCCCCTCAGGTAGGGATGGCTGGGGCAGCGTGTGGAAGGCCCCACTGGGACAGTACTGCAGTGTGCACAGGCAGAGCCTCGTGCGGTGCGTGAGTGACGGGGGGCCGGGCCACGTGGACACAGCTCCTGGTCCAGGGTCAGCCAGCAGGGACTAGAGAAATCGCTTTACTGTTCTCTGGGCTGCCCTTCCTTTATGGGAAATGGTAAAAAACCTTCATGTGATCTTTGAAATCTTGCTACAACTACTGAACCAGGAGATAACTTCGATCATTTTTCAATCTATTTAAACTTCTTAGTTTGAGCGGTAGACCGTCACTTGGCTGTAGGAAAATAGGCCTGAGTTCTGTCCGGGTTTTCTTGTAGGTCTGTGTCCTTGTGCATACCTTACAGCTGCCCCTCTAGGTGCGGTCTGAGCCGCTCTTGCTGCCCGTGTGCTGGCGGCACCAGCCTGAGCGTCCTATCTGTTCCACAGCCCAGGACTACGTGTGTGCCCTGCAAGGAAGCCACGCCATATGCACCTGCTGCTTCCAGCCCATGCCCGACCGGAGGGCGGAGCGCGAGCGGGACCCCCGCATCGCCCCCCAGCAGTGTGAGTGAGGGTGTGGGTGTGCGCCGTCTCCCCGGCGCCCCTCCCCACCTCGGAGCCGCTCCTGTGTGTCCTTCCAGCTCAGGTTTCAAGAGTGTCGTGGACTTCTCTGTGTGGTGTGAAGTAGGGGCGCAGCTCTGTTTCCACCTGCGTCGTCAGGTGTCTCTGCGGGACCACGTTGAATAATCTATCTTTTCCCACCGGTTGATAACCCCGCCCCCGTCATACACTAAGTTTACACACATGGGGTGCTCTCTTTCTGGATCTTGTATCTGACGTGTGTCCCCACAGTAGTTCTCCAATGTGTCATTTTATTCTATTCTATTCCATTCTATTCTGTTTACTGTGTGGCTTTCTGGACCTCAGATCCCTGACTAGGGATTGAACCCGGGTCCAAGGTGTCACTTTAAAGTCTAACGGATTAACTATATGGTGCTTTAATTTACAGTCTTTGGATCACTATGAAAATCGAGCTTGTCATTTATTTACCAGTCCCTTGAACCTTCTCCTCGCTGGATGGCGTGACCGGTGCTTGTGCTCTGTGTCCGCAGGTGCCATCTGCCTGCAGCCCTTCTGCCACCTGTACTGGGGCTGCGCCCGGACCGGCTGCCTCGGCTGCCTGGCCCCGTTCTGCGGTAATGCCGGCCCTGCCGTCGATCGCCGCCACCTTCCCCTGTTCTCTCGTGCACTTGAGGCCAGTGCTGGGCTGGCTGTGTGCCCGAGGAGGGAGAGGCCACATTGGTCACCATGAGTTGGCCCCTTTCCCTGGTGGTCTGCGTAGGTTTGCGAGCGTCAGTGAGGGGGATGCTGAGTCATGCACAAGGACCACCCCCACTGAAAAATCGTATCCGGACTTCACGACCCCAGACCAGGGGCTGCACAGACTGGCTGTTTCTGGGGGGAGTGGAATGGAAGTCCTTTTACTTTTTCTCTGTTTGAAGTTGTATTTTGTCATGGAACTTTTTATTCTTTGTAGACTCCATAATGAAGGAAATTTGGTTATCTTAACTGTTGGGTGAACGGTGCTTTCGTAAAGTGTGTATGAAACAGATAACACTGCTTCCCTCCGTCCTGACAGAACTCAACCTGGGCGACCGGTGTCTGGACGGGGTGCTGAGCAACAACAACTACGAGTCGGACGTCCTGAAGGTACAGGCGCGGCGAGGCCAGCGGGAGGCCTTCCAGGACCCGCCAGTGACCTCATGACTCTGCACTTCTGACTAGTGCTGCCACTGTATCTGCTTATCCCTATATTCCCCCCAAATAGGTGTTCCTTCCCACCCGCCACACAGGAAGCCACAGGAATTGTGTCCCACAGTTCCAGCTCCTGCTCGGCCTGCGCGGAGTGGGGCAGGGCGCGGCCGGCCCTCGGGTGGAACCAGGACTGCCCCTCGCTCTCTTCCCACATTGCAGGGGGCAGCCGGCTTTTAGAACTTCAGTGCTTAACGTGCACATCAGTCCCTTGCCAGGAGCCTTGCCTTCACCTGGATCATGTGCGGCATCGGCCGCAGGGTGAATGGCAGGCACCTCAGCACGG
The DNA here is from genome assembly GCF_005190385.1 of Monodon monoceros. Taxonomy (NCBI): domain Eukaryota; kingdom Metazoa; phylum Chordata; class Mammalia; order Artiodactyla; family Monodontidae; genus Monodon; species Monodon monoceros. Next base: position 86,849,910 of record NW_021703765.1, on the reverse strand, counting down.
CGGTACTCAGGCTAGATGTCCACAGGGCACTTTCTTGTAGGTTTGCACAGAAGGAGCCAAGCAGCTCCACGTGTCTTGAGGGCAGAGCACAGATCCAGACCCTGGCTTCCTTGTCATGTGGTCATGGGCCTGTTCTGCACTGTGGCCACTCCGGCCAAGGTTAGGTGTCTCGCTGCTCCTGTGCTAGGAATGTCTTTGCAGAATTTCAGAGAGAGTGTGGTACCTCTTACGCTCGAGGTTGTAAAGCTAGCCTGCCTTTTGAGACTCAGAAGAAGCACCTTGGACAAAAATCTTGTGCAGTAGTGTGTGGATGTGATACCACGTCTGTCCCAGGCCTCCTGGTCCGCGAGGCTACCTGGGCCGTCTGGGCTGTGGTCCTGGAAGCAGGCCCCCTAACTGCACGCAGTGCTCGCCCTCTGCAAGTGCCCACCACGTTTAGGTGCTTGGCTTTACCCATCTTCCAGGGCCTTTTATGAAATGTCAATCCTTTTTGCCATTTTAGTGTTTCTTTCTCCAAGCTTGTGTTTCTTCTCTTGCCTGTTTCCCTGTTACAGAATTATCTGGCCACCAGGGGTTTGACGTGGAAAAACATGTTGACTGAGAGCCTCGGGGCTCTACAGAGGGGAGCGTTCCTGCTGTCTGGTAAGCCTCGTTGTGCCTGCTCTCCTGCACCGACAGTGGTGCTTTCCAGGGCAGCTCTGCCTCTGGTGAACCAGCCACATCCGCCAGGCCGCATGCTGGCAGTACTGCTTGTCGGCTTTCCCTCGCTCACACCTGCGACCTCCACCCACCCTGGCAGACACACACAAAGGTCCTGCTACTCTTGGGTTTCTTTTTTTATGTTGGGTTTGAGTCGACATGACATATTCTGGAACCTTTTCTCGCACAGGGGAGGGAAGGGGCACAGCTGGAGAGGTGTTGGCCCTACCGCTTGTCAGCGTTGACATCCTGGGGCTGGTTGTTCCCAAACCCTCGCGGTCCTTGGTGCCTGTCCCTCAGTGCGTGGGTGACTCAGTGAAGGCTCGCCCCCTCTCCCAGGGATACCCAGTGCATTGTGAAGTGTGAATTTTTGTCACTAAGGGAGGGTGCAGAAAAATCAGCAAGTGATTTTTTTTTTTCCTAAGACATGAATTATTATGAAAGACTTGAGAGGTTTGCTGGGAACCCTTCTAAGCTGTTTTTGGACACATTCTAGTGAATGTCTTGGGTTTTCTCTGCTGTGACGGCTCTGTGTGGTTGTGTCTTAAGTCCTTATGCTTTTTAATGGCTATTTTTATAAGAATGACGTGGTTCACAAAGAAAATGTAAGTGGTACAAGGAAGTCTGAAGGATAAAGTGAAAATCATTAGAAATCCCACCGCCTAAAAATATACCCAGTGATAATACTTTCACGATCACCCTTCTAAGTACACGTAGCCATGTGTGTGTATAATTTGTATGAATGAAATCCTATCAGATGTGCTTTTAATAAGCTATTCACTCACCAGTATATCTTGGACCCTTCCTATGTCACTGAAGATCTATACCGTGATTGTTAGTTAGCATCCTGATACCATCGTTCGTGTAGCCAGTTCGTTAGCAAAGAATATCTCAGTTGTTTCCAGCTTTTCACTGTGTGAAACAATACTGAAGCTGCCAAGCATGCAGTCCTGTAGGTTTAACAGTTGTACCCTTAGGATAATAAACAGGGCTGCTGGAGGCACGGTTGAGGTGTGCCTGGGGCCTGAGGGCCAGCATCCCCTGAGCCCATCAGCTGCGTGTTTGCCTTCGAGGCCTTGTAAATATGAAAGAGGCAAATGGTGAGGTATCATTGTTTTATCTGCCATATTTGATTATTAATGAAATTGAAGATCTTTTTGTTTTACGGGCCATTTGCTTGTCTGTGTCCTTGGTCCATATTTATGTTAGGCTATTTGAACTTGGGAGGTATGGATTTGTGTGATATCTTTGTTAATTAAGGGTACAACACATTGTCATTTGTGCTGAAAATACGTTCTCTGCTATTTCATTAGTATTTCATTTTTGTTGTACGTGTTTCCATTGTGATATTTAAACTGTAGGCAGTCACATTTACAAATCCTTTCCTCTGTGCTGTTCGGTTTTCATGTTGTAGTTGGAAATAGCTCAAGAGAAGAACATTCATTCCTCTTAGTACTTTTCTAGATTTTTTTGAATATTTGAATTTTTAATCCAGGTGGAATTATTTTGCCATAAGGAAGTAAGTTGGTATCTAGGTTGGTTTTGTTCTCGTGTTCCAAACGTCCAGCCCTTTGTCTCTGGCCAGTCTGTGGATCATGCACTGGTCCCCCAGCAGTTTGCAAGGCCGCGTCTATTTTGCCGCCGTGCTTGTAAGAGGCTGTGTTCCTTCTAGATTACAGAATCACCGGGAACACCGTGCTGTGCTACTGCTGTGGCCTGCGGAGCTTCCGCGAGCTGACCTACCAGTATCGGCAGAACATCCCTGCTTCTGAGCTGCCGGGTAAGGAGACCCCTGCCCCTACCCGCACCTGGCCCACTGCTCAGTTCTCTTTGCATTGGCTCCTACTCTTCTTTGCAATAGCTAGATAGCCTGTGTGGGCCTTTGCTCTGTGTTCTTAGCGGACGTCTGCGTCAGCCAGGGACACGGGCGGGTCTCAGGGCCGTCCCTGCCTGGTGCCTGCTCAGGCTCTGGGTCTCTGAAGCAGGTTGCTAAAAGAAGATGCCCAAAAAACGTCCTGTGGGCAACCGGAGTCATCTCATTTCTAACCTGGGTTTTCAGTTGAACCTTTTTTTCCATTCCTGGAGAACAGTGCAAGGAAACGAGCTGTGAAGTGTGACGAAGCGCTGTGCGTTTGAGCTGCAGTGTCTCTTTGGCCTTGGCTTAAATTCACTAGGCTGAGTCTGTGAGTGTGGTGTGTGTGTCACACGTGTTCACTTTTTTCTCTCCCTAGTGGCCGTAACGTCCCGTCCTGATTGCTACTGGGGCCGCAACTGCCGCACTCAGGTGAAGGCCCACCACGCAATGTGAGTGCGGCACGGGGGCGGGGGCCGGGCCGGGGCTGAAGGAGTCCCCTGCAGAGAGGCAAACCCACGCTTTCCCTACAGGAAGGTGCTCTTCTTTAAGCGTTTTGGCCAAGTTGATATCGCAGCTTTTAGGGATGTGCGTGAACTAGTCAGCTCTCTACTTATAAACTAATTTAGTTGTCATGCTTTTATAAAGTCACATAGTATATATCAATAAAAAATTATCACTTAGACACTCTGCTTTTCTGTTATCTCATTTCATGAAACATTGGCATACAAACGTTCACCTCCCGTTCCACCTCTATGTGTCCAGCGCACAGGCGGCCATCCCCAGCCCGCACGTTCAAGGTTTAGCACTTTCCGAATCCGTGGCTGAGGTCACTGAGAACTCCCATCCCGAGCCACGCCACCGTGCACCTGGGTCTACCTTTGGTGCCGTGATGGCTCGCAGGCTCTCGCTGGGAGTGTCCCATGGGGTCTTTAGAGGCTGTTCACGTTGACGTGCACGCTGCCACGCACGGTGGCCCATGGGAGCAGGCTCGCCTACGCTTTCAAACCGTAAGGGAAGCAATCACATAAATGAGTCCTGAGGATGGATGCTGTGTGGGGCAACTGTAACCCCAAACAGCCCCTTGAGGCTCAAGCGGAAGTACTTGAGAGAGCGCCCCTGGCTTAGGAGTCATCATGAGGGCTCCGGAAAGGCGGCTGCCTCTGAGGGAGCGATTTGGCGGAATAAAAGGCTTGCTTTGTATGCGAGCATTAACTGTGTGGAAGAGACCATTTTATTCTAAGAAAAGAGATTTCAGCAGTAACAGGCTAACCTTTCTCAGTAAACACTTGGGTCAGGGCAGCAAAGATACAGTCGTCTTCTTGGAGAGGAGGTGGCGTCAGCCCCGCCAGGTCACCCGCAGTGCCTTGGGGATGCTTTGAGTCTCTGGGAATTACCTAAATGTTCCACTTACATTTTAAAATTTAAAAAAGGAGAAAAGAGGCTGGGTTTGGGGCTAGTTTCTTTGATGGTATGAGAGACAAGCCCTTGCGAACCCCCAAGCACAGGGTTGCTTCTCCTGTAGCTCCCCCAGGTGCAATTCAGAATTCCTTTGTTGAACGTGTCTCTGATGCCCTCTTGTGTATTTCACCGTTGTCTCCCTGCAGGAAATTCAATCACATCTGTGAACAGACGAGGTTCAAGAACTAAACATCCAGGGAGACAGCACAATGGCTTGGGAGTATTGCCGGTCAATGACAGTGTCTCAGAAAATACTGAATACAGACGCTTTAAGAGCATTTCACAGTGCCCCTCAGGGGACGCCGGGGGTCTCTGCTTCGGGCACTCTGGTGCGACCTTTCTCTTGTGGAGTGAGACCCTCTCGGCCAGAACCCCTACCAGTGGCGCCCAGAGCCCTGGGCCAGAGCAGGAGCTGTCGGCCGTCCCCTCCTGTTGAAGACGACCACGAGGTTTGCTCTCTGTACCTTTCGCACAGCCACGGTCAAAGCAGACGTCTCTCTTCAAGAAAAGTGCCCTGGGAGAAGAAGGGGAATTTGTCAGAAATGCTGTGCTGTTTGAGGGAAGGGAACAAAGTTTCCAGCTGGGGCGCACACAGTGGCTGACCTGTGCACTTTCATAGGTTTGGTGCTCATCTCCTAATAAGGCTTAAATATCGCAAACTGTAGCACAAATGATATAACTTATAATTTACAAGTTGACTAAAATGGGAGATAGTATGATATTTGAAAGAATAAGCATATGTTTCTGTTTATAAAAGAAAAATCATCAGACGTCCAGGGACCCCAGCTCCAAGGGCATGATTGGGTCACTGCCACGCCAGGCTCCTCAGCACAACTGCAGCCCTGCCAACCTGTCCCGCCTTCTTCACTCCTCCCCTGCGGCCGGGGCCGGGGTGGCCCAGGGACCTGGGGTGCAGGTCGTCTCTGGTGGTGCCCCGGCCTGCCAGTAGCAGCTTCTTCCCACCGAGAGCTTCCACAAGTCCTTGCCCTTTCCGCCTGCTATGGGTTTGCCGTGTCATCTGGAATAATACTTGAAATTTTATTGTTTAAAAAAAAAAAGTTTTTTATCAGTTGTTGAAATCACCCGTTAACGTTTGTTTGCAAAATTGTACCTTTTTTGCTTCTTCTCAGGAATACGATTTTCAACTTTGTGTTGCTCTTGATACAGACTCTGAGAAGCAGCGCTCCGTGGAAGAAGGCCTCCTTCCTGCGTTCTAATAAACAAGCCGTGTCTGTTTCTCTCCCCGGCACGTTCGTTCGTGTGCTGGTTGTGATGTGCTCCCTCCTGTCACGGTGGGACCGGCTGCAGGCGTCACTGGTTACCTGCTGACTAACAAAGAGTCCACCCGGGGGCTCTACTTGGATTAGCCTCGCAGGCCCTGCAGGCGCGTGTGACCTGGGGTCAGGGCCCGGGTCTGAGCATTTGGGAAAAGGCACGGGTTCCCCTGGATCCGCCAACCCCGACTTGGTCCCAGGTTGAAGGCACGGCTTTGTGTCTAAGCCCCGGCCTGGCTCGTGTGGGCATGAAGCTGCCCTCCACGCTTAGGACCTTGACTCATTACCCCCTTCACTTCTGACCCTGACCCCTCCCTCAAACTAAGAACAGAGACGCAGGCCCCGTAGCAGATGTAGCAGCTTTCTTGGCCAAGGCTTAAACACGCAGCCTTCCGTGGGCTACGCCGGATCCGTCAGCAAAGGGCAGGGCATGCACCGCGTCAGACTGCTGGTCCACGGTGCCGGCCCGACTGCAGTGGAACTTGGATTCCCCACTTCTGACAAGCACACCGGGGTCAGAACGGAGCTTGTCAGCTCTGACCTGAGGCAGGAGCCCAGGCCGGGGTGGTGGTTCTCCAGGCTTGCTGACAAGCTGTTTTACAGGGCGCACCGTGCGGTGTTTCTGCGACTTTTCTCTACTTCCTGTTCCGTGACACACACACCCCCGCCCCCTGCCGCATCCAGCCCACAGCGGGTTGGAGCCTGCTGTGTGCTCGTGTCCTGGTGGCTCAGCTCGTGCCCAATGACTCCTGTGTGCTTGTGGCCGGCTCCTTGGGCCCACCCCGCGTCCTTGTACAGCCTTGCTCAGCCCACCCCCAGACTCGTGTCCCTCTTGGGCTCCTGGTGCCCCTGTCAGATGGGCTGGCCCTGCCTGCGCTTCCCATCTGCTGGGCATCCTCCAGGGGCTGCACACTTGCCCTTCCTGTCCTGTGGGTTCAAGCTCCCAGGCAACCACCTGGAGTCCTCTTCGGGCCAGCCTCTGTCAGCGCTCCTGGTGTGACCAAGGACCCAGCAGGTCATCTTAAATACCTCATAGCTAACAGGATTGGAATCACAGGCCCAGATCTGAGAGCCCCAGCATGACATCGGCGGATCTTGCCCCAGGGAAGTGCCCAAACAGAGAGAGTGGATTCTGAGCCAGGCCTCTATCAGTGGGGGCCCTGCAGCCAGACCAGTCTTCATGCAGCCAGCAGAGAAGACGCCCAGGAAAGCTGAGGTTCTGAATCAGGATTGCTGCTGCAGAGGGCACCAGCAGCCCAGCACCAAGCAGCTGACCTGTGCTCTGGAGGAAGGAAGAGAAAATGGGGGATGGATGGGGTTTGAAAGTCCAGAGTGAGCCTGACTTCCAGCGCGGCTGGATGCGAGACCCTTCTCTTCCTGTGTGTGGTGGACTCTTCCCAGACCTCAGCTTTCCTCCAAGCTGACACAGGTGAACTGGTGGCCTCCCCACCAGTTTGAACAGAAGCCTGTCCCTGACCCCAAAGCTGATAAGCAGCCAGACCCAAGCCTCTCACCGCCTTCTAGCCTCCAGCACCCCGTAAGCAGGTGGGGCTGGGGGAAGGCAGGCTCCAGTGTCACCAGCAAAAAAGCAGACTGACTGCTGGGCCAGGCAGCCCGCTAGAGCTCAGCCCATCCCAGGCCTGACGCTGACGGGAACCGTGCTGCTGGGTCTCGGTTACTCCCCCTGGAAGTGCCGGCCTGCAGTGGCATTCGTAGCTCCCTGCAGAATTAAGTCCGAGGCCCTCAGCACACAGGGCTGCCACCCAGTTCGGCCTCTGGCTCTGTCTCCTCATTCCCACCCCTTCCCGGCCCCTCTGAGATGGAAGCCATGAAGTACGCACTGTGAGGGTGTTGAGGACCCCCCAGTCGAGCCGTCCAGCGCTCCCTTGGGTGTGCCACGTGCTGGTTCATTTCTCTGTTGCAAATGGACGTTCTTGCCATCCTGTCCCTCGGGACGCTGGCAAAGCAAATGCAGCAGAGATGAGCTGTGCGCGTGCCTTCCCACTCTCAGCCTCTGCCCTGGGCCCCAGTGGAGCTGGGAAGTTGGAGGGAGGCCCAGCCCCGTGGATCTGCCAGCTGAAAGTCCTGACCTGCAGAAGGACCTCGTGGCCAGCTCCCAGGGGACAACTGTCACCATCTCAGGAATGACTCCCACTGGTAACTGAAACACAGCCCTTCAGAAAATTGTATAAACTTGGAATTCTCAAGTTATGATTAAACAAAGGTAATAAGCACTCAGGACTCAGCCCTTCTTGATAAACGTGTGCATCTGGCTGTTTCCTCTGCTCCCGAGGGCGTCTACGACTGTACCTGTAGGTTCTCTGCGGTGCTGCCTTTGATCGGTCTGTGGACCTCACTGTTGGTAGCTTGAAACTGGCCCCACTAGGAGTATTTACACCATGGAAATGGGTAATTGCTGCAAATCAGGGTCATTTTGTTGTTTTCTGGAGAGAAGGTTGTTAAACACCAGCATGCCACTGCCCCCAACCAGTATAATCGTGAGAAGTAATAGTTGTTTGAAGCCACTGCGGTTTGGGTTGGCTTGTTACATAGGAATGAATGGTGCTACCACGGCCCACAAAGGCCCAGCACTGGGTGGCCCCCTCCCCTCCCTCAGCAAACCTCCCCAGGGTCTTCCGCAGCTAGACCCAAACCTGGGCCCTCGCCCGGGCTGCCTGGCGATGTCTCCTCCCCACTCAGGGCTTGGCCCAGACCCGCTCCCTGGAGGGGCCTCCCAACCAGCCATTCTAGCATCAGGCTGTCTGGCTTTCTTCCTGGTGCCGACCATTGGAAAGGAAACGTTTCCTTACTGTTTATCTCCCCTTCACAATTCAGAGCAGGACGCTTCCTGGCTTGCTTCGCTGGTGTAAACTTGGCTGAAGCGTCTGCTGACCGCTGGCAGTCGGGTGCTCACAAAGACCCTGCTTTGCACCCCTCTCCTGAGGCTCTTCTCCTCTCTGTTGAGCCTAGTGTGTTCTCTCATTTTGTTTTCTGTGTGTTTCCTTCTGGAGATGGTGATCCTGACCTGTGTCCTCATCTCTGGTTCTCCCCCACCCACACGGAGCAGCCTGGCAGGACGAGTGTGGGAAGCCATGTTGAGTGCTGACCCAACCGTACGTTCTGCTGTGGGCGGTGCTGCTCTCAGTAGCAGCTCTGTGTGCTGGTCCCTGGGGCCTGCATAACATGCACCACAGATGGGGAGGCTTAAACAACAGACATTTCCGGTCTCACAGTTCTGGAGATAGGTGTTGCAGGGCTGGTTCCCCCTGAGGCCTCTCTCCTGGGCGTGTAGACGGCTGTCTTCTCCCCATGTCCCCATGTGGTAGTCCCTGTGTGTGTGTGCCCTGATCTCCTCCTCTTATAAGGACACCAGTCACATTGGGTTGGGGCCCACGCATATGGCCTCATTTTACCTCAGTCACCCACTTAGAGTCCCTATTTCTGCACACAGTCACATTCTGAGGTCCTCAGGGTTAGGGCTTCAACATGTGAATTTAGGGTGGCAGAGGCAGACACAGTTCAGCCCATAACACTTTGTCATCAGACATCAAACACCACAGGGTTTTATAAAGTCAGGTGGGTTTCCTTTAGGCAAACCCCACACCCTATATACTATTAACACCCCGTGGCAGGCTGAATAATGCCCTCTGCCCCTGTCTCCAAAGACATCCATGTCCTGACCCCTGGACCCTGTGAGTGTTACCTTATCTAGCAGAAGGGACTTTGCAAGTTAAGGACCTTAAGGTGAGACAACTCTGGATTGTTCTGTGGGTCCTCAGTGCAATTGCAAGGGAGGCAAGAAGGGCAGGCAAAAAAAGATGTGACAGAACCAGAGGCTGGAGTGACGGTTTGAAGGCAGAGGGAGAGCCGCAAGCCAAGATAGGCCGTGGGAGCTGGAAGAGGCAAAGGAAACAGCTCCTCCCAGAGGTAGGGAAGGAGCAACCCCACGATTCTGGACGTCTGACCTCCAGAAGTGCGAGAGGGTGAGTCCGTGTTGTTTGGTGTGGCTTGTTATAGCGGCCACAGGAAGCTAAGACACACCCTCACCGTCTTCTTTGGTTTTCAGTCTTTAGGAAGGGTCCAGTGTTTTCCGAGGCTTTGCAGGAGGGGCTGGAGAATTCTCTCTCACCTGAGCCCCCGGCGACACCTCAGCTAGTTGATCCGTTGCGGGACGGGGCTGAGCCTCTGCCCTGGCCAGCAGGGCCACGGTCTCAAGGTGCCCGCAACCCACGTCTACACTGCCTGAGCCACCTCTTCAAACACCAGGCAGATGTCACCCCTGCTTGAAAGGTGCCAGTGGCTTCCCACCACTCTGATGGACCCTGTGCGGCTTGCTGCCACCCCGCCTCATCTCGGACCCTTCCTGCTCTGGACGTGCAATTCCTTCCCTTGTAAAGCTCCGGCACGCGCCGGCCTCCTCGTCACGCAAAGTCAGCTCAAATACGACTTCCTCAAAGAAAACACTGAAGTTTGGGATTAACATATACACACCAGTATATACAAAATAGGTAAACAACAAGGACCTACTGTACAGCACAGGGAACTGTATTCAATATCTTGTAATAACCTATAAGGGAAAAGAATCTGAAAAAGAGTGTATATATATATATATATATATACATATATATATATAAAACTGAATCACTTTGCAGTACACCAGAAACTAACACAACATTGCAAATTAACTACACTTCAATTTTTTTAAAAATAAAGTTAAAAAACAGGGCTTCCCTGGTGGCGCAGTGGTTGAGAGTCTGCCTGCCGATGCAGGGGACACGGGTTCGTGCCCCGGTCCGGGAAGATCCCACATGCTCTTCCCACATGCCGCGGAGCGGCTGGGCCCGTGACCCATGGCGGCTGAGCCTTCGCGTCCGGAGCCTGTGCTCCGCAACGGGAGAGGCCACAACAGTGAGAGGCCCGCGTACCGCAAAAAAAAACAACAACAAAGAAAAACCCAAACCCGTGGCTCTCCTTGCTGTCCCACAATTACCTGCATGATGCCTTTTCTTACTTTCTTCATGAGTGGAAACTTATGTCCACACAGGCTTTTGTGTGGACATAAGTTTCATTTCTCTGAGATAAATACCCAAGAGTGCAGTTGCTGGGTCATATAATTAAGTATATGTTTTTTAGAGAAATTGCCAAGCTCTATTCCAGAGTGGCTGTACCACTGTACATTCCCATCAGCAACATAGATAAGAGATCTAGTTTCTCCACATCATTGCCAGCATTTGGTATTGCCGCTATTTTATTTTGGCTGCTCTGATAGGTGTGAAGTAATATATCAAGGTGATCTTAATTTGCATTTCTGTAATGGCTAGTGATGTTGAACATCTTTCACAAGCAAGCTTATTTGCCATCCATATATCCTTTTTGGTGAAACATGTCTTCATATATTTGCTTATATTCTAATCGTATTTTTTTTAATTTTATGTTTTGAGAGTTCTTAAAATATTTTAGGTACCAGTCCTTCAGGTAGTTTGTAAATATCTTCTTGCAGTCTGTGGCTTGTCTTTTCATCCTCTTAATAGAGTCTTTCTCAAAACGAAAATGTTTAACTTTGATTAAGGCCAATTTATTGATTTCTTTCTTTTGTGGATTGTGCTTTTGGTGTCATGTCTAAGAACTCTTCACCAAGCCCTCAGTCCTGAAAATTTTCTATCTTTTTTTCTGTAAAAGTTTTATAGTTTCACACATTTTTACACTTAAGTCCATGATCATTTTGAGTTAAAATTTGCATTTGCAGATGACATGATAAGCTATGTAGAAAATTCCAAGGAATTTACAACCAAAAATCTCCTAGAACTAATAAATGAGTTCAGCAAGGTCTCAGGATACAAGATCAACACACAGAAGTCCATCACATTTCCATATACTGACAGTGAACATGTGGAAACCAAAATTTAAAACACAATGTCATTTACAGTCATTCCAAAGAAAATGAAATACTTAGGTATAAACTTTAACAGAACATGTACAGGATCTGTATGCTGAAAATTACAAAATGCTGATGAAAGAAATCAAAGATCTTAATAAATGGAGAGACATACCATGTTCACGGATTGAAAGACTCAACATAGTAAAGATGCCAATTTTCCCCAAATTAATTTATAGTTTTAATGCAATTCCTATCAAAATCCAACAAAGGATATTTGTGGACACAGACAAGTTTATTCTAAAATTTATCTGGAAGGACATGGACCCCAGAATAGTTAGAACAGTCTGAAAAAGAGTAAAGTGGGAGGAATCATCTAACCCGGTATTATGGCTTGCTGTAAAGCTACCGCGGTGAAGACTGTGCTGTTGGCAGAGGGATAGGCATGGTGATCAACGGAACGGTGCAGAGAACCCAGAAACAGCCAACAAGCAGCCAACTGATTTGACAAATGTACAAAAGCAAGTTAATGGAGGAAGAATAGACTTTTCAATAAACAGTGCTGGAACAATTTGATACCAGTAGACGAAAAAGAAAGAAAAATATCTTCATCTAAACCTCATGCCCTATGCCAACAATTTTCTTTCTAAAGATTGAAAAAAAATACGTATATATATACACACACATATATAAATAAACATTGCTACGGCTCCAAGGCAGGAGTCACTTTTGCATTTGTACCTGAAAAACAAGGACTAGCGCGGTAGAAGTTTGTGCTCAGGGGCCAAGGCCAGGGGCCAGCGGCCACCTCCGAGCCACACGGACCCAGCCCCCGCCCCGGGTGCTTACTAGCCACGCCCCCAACACGGTAGGGGCGGGGCCAGGACGCCCATACACTGACAGCTGGGGCGGGGCGGGGGCGGGGACCAGAGCTTAGGCACGCCACTTCCGCCGGAAGCTCAATTGCCCGGCTTCCTGTTGGAGTTGGTCCGGCAGGTCCGGGAGCTGCGTTTCTGACAAGGGAAAGAGCCCCAAACTCAAGTTTTCAAATCCGCCTTGGGCCAATTGTGAGTGAGCTCGATCTCGACACTGCAGCTGGAGCAGTCCCGGCCCGAGGGCGGCTGCTGGCTAGCAGAAGAGGACCTTATCTCTTCCGGAACGGAGGCTGCGCGCACTGGCTGTTTCCGGGGGGCCGGACTCCGTCGCCGCGCCGCGCTCCGCCTCGCGCGGGGCCACGTCTCCGCCTGAGCGGCCGGGCGGGGCGTTTGCCGCGGCTTCCTCAGCGCCGGGGTGAGGGTCGCGGGGTGGCTCCTGGGCAGGGGCTCCGGCCGGGGAGGGCGCGGGGAGCTAGGGAACCGCGGCGCGGTCGGAGTGGGGGCCGGGCGAAGGGCGGCGGGACCGGGGCGGACGCGGAGGGCCGGCTGCGGCTCCGCCTAGAGCGACAACGCCCCGCGCTAGTCCGGCTCCTCACCGTTGGTAGCCTCCGGGCCTGGAAGCCGGCCTGTGTAGCTGTTAGGGAACTGGCTTCATAAATATACATACATTCGAGCCCTTCCGGAGCGCTGTCTACCCGTACCGGGGAGTGATCTGTTCAGAGGTGCCCACAACTGCTGTTGGTCTTGTTCTTTTGCAGAACTTCTGTCAAGATGACATGTGTGACATGGTGTCGGGTGGTTAGTGTGAAGCCTGGTTTAAAGAGCCCATGTGCTCTCAGCCTCTCAGTCCACCTCGATTCCATCTCGATTTTGGGTGCTTAGAGGCGTTTCACTGGTGCAGTGATACCTTTCAGAGGCAGTGGGGTCAGGCGTAGTCACAAGTCTGCAGGTGATGCAGGTGAACAGCTCGGCCTTCATTCAGCAACTGTTTGTTGAGTGTCGGTCGTGTAAGCGGCACTGTTCATTGTAGGTGCTGGGATCCAGAGCCGAAGTCGTGTCAGGGTCCCTGCCCTCACTGAGCTCACGCTGTCGCGGAGGGATGCGGAGGATAAATGAGGTCATTGCTGAGAGAGTATTGGGCGGTGCTTGGGGTGGGTCTGTAGGAGACCCCATCGGCGGAGGTGACTTTTGAGCCAAGGCCTCTGTGACAAGAAACTAGCCAAGCAAAACTGTGGGATAAGAGTGTTTCGGGCAGAATGAAGAGCAAGTGTGATGACCCTGAGGGAGGAGTACCTTTGGTGTTTTGAGGTAGAGAAGTATGGCAAGTATGTAATGAAAAAGGAAGAAAATGATAGGGAACAAGGATGCAATGTAGGGAGGGGTCAGATGGTATGCAGCGTCCTAGTTCGTGGTGAGAGGCTTAGATTTGATTGTCAGTGTGATTGAAAAACACTGGGACGTTGTAAGCCATTTACAGGTGACTCGTGGATTTTTCTTTTTTTTACATTTTAAATTGTCCCTTAAATATTGCAAATATAACTTTTTATTGGAGTGATAGCCTTCAGTTCCAGTGGACCTTGAATGGCAAGAAAAGGAAATAAAAGTCATCTGACATTACTCAGATTCAAAAGTAACCTTTTTTTTTTTTAGCCAGTTGCCTTAAGCAGCAGTATAATTTTTAAATTTAACTAAACTTACAATATTATGTTAGTTTCAGGAGTATAACATAGTAATTTGATGGGGTTTTTTTTGTTTTTTTGGCCATGCCGTGCAGCATGCGGGATCCTAATTCCCCAACCAGGGATCGAACCCATGCCCCCTGCAGTGGGAGCACAGAGTCTTAATTACTGGACTGCCAGGGAAGGCCCTGATGTTTTTATAAATTAGACTCCATACAAAGTTATTATAAAATATTGGTTATATTCTTTGTGCTGTACATTGCATCCTTGTAACTTATTTATTTTATACCTAGTAGTTTGTACCTCTTAATCCCCTTCACCTACTTTGCCCCTCCCCCTTCCCTTCACCTCTCTGGTAACCACTAGTTTGTTCTCTGTATCTGTGAGTCTGTTTCTGTTTTGTTATATTTGTTCATTTGCTTTCTTTTTAGATTCCATAGTGATAACATACAGTATTTATCTTTCTCTGTCTGACTTATTTCACTAAGCATAATGCCTTCCAGGTCTATCCATGTTGTCGCAAGTGGCAAAATTTTGTTCTTTTTTTTATGACTGAGTAATATTCTGGCGTGTGTGTGTGTGTGTGTACCATATCTTCTTTATCAAAGCAGCATACTTTTTTTTTTTCTTTTCTTTTTTTTTTTTTTTGCGGTAAGCGGGCCTCTCACTGTTGTGGTCTCTCCCGTTGTGGAGCACAGGCTCCGGACGCGCAGGCTCAGTGGCCACGGCTCACGGGCCCAGCCGCTCCGAGGCATGTGGGATCTTCCCGGACCAGGGCACAAACCCGTGTTCCCTGCATTGGCAGGTGGACTCTCAACCACTGCGCCACCAGGGAAGCCCAGTATACTTTCTTGAATGAGAATATATTCAGTTGGCTTTTACCTATTGATTTTGACAAGCAGCAATTGAAGGGAAAATAACACTAATAATAATAGCTGCTATTTATTGAGCTCATGGGACGTGTGCAGTTAATCCTGGCACAGATTTTTTATTCTTTTTCTCATCATCTTGCTGATGAGATCGCCGGCTAAGAGTGGTTAAGAAATCTGCCCATGATCTCACAGGTGAGGGTCGGGGAGTCAGGACCTGCAGCCAAGATGTCTGATACCTGAGTCTGTCCTTTACATTACACTGCTATATGGTAACATTAGGCTTTCCGGGTTTTCACTTCGGCCATGCTGTTGTTTTTCTTTTCTTTTTGGCTGCCCCACGTGGCTTGCAGGATCTTAGTTCCCCCACCAGGGGTCGAACCCATGCCATCGGCAGTGCATGTGCTGGTGGTCCAGAGTCCTAACCACTGGACCACCAGGGAATTCCCATGCTCTGTTGTTTCTAATTGCCGATAGGAATTAAAGAAGATGGGGTAGATGGAGCTGTTAATGTGCATATACCAAATCCATGTAATCTTCTGTCTGGGGGAAGCTGGAAGTCACATAGGTGCCTGAGATGGTAGTTTCTTGATCTGAAGTCTCTTGATGTCAGACAGTGATGGACCTAGAGTTACACGCACTTTGCGAAGTTCTAAGTGACGGTTTGCCTCATCTCTTCCCTCTGGGAAATAGCAGAATGCACATGGTCAAAAACAGTACTGTGATTAGGCTGATCTCTGCTTTTTAATCACAAAATGGAGTGTGCATGTTACTACTAACAGCTTCCTTGTGATGTGCTCCCAGCTGTCTGACCCTCCTTGCCCTGTTTTTGTCAGCCGTCTGAGATAATGAGGCCCTGGACAACTGAATCATGCTAAGTAAAATTCACAGGAGGCTGAGGATACACGGAGAATGTCAGGGTATTATGGACAGGGAGAAGTGTCCCTTCACCAGAGGCTGCTTCTGGTGGTCTGTGAATTCCATCTCTTGTCTGGCTTCAGGAAGAGCTGCATGTGAACAGGAGCCACCTTCATAAGTTACCAGAACAAGTCACAGTCACAGGGTCTCGAACTCTCGGCGGCTGCACCATCCATCTCTGGAGGGGGTAGGGCTCCTTGGGAATCAGAAGGCTTCTTGTTTAGTAAGAAATCCAAATAAAGGGAAGCCAGTGAGCGGAGTGTGCGTTGGCACTGGGCTCAGACGGCCTGATTCATTTGTCTTTGGCCTGCCTTCCTCAGTGGACGTGAACATCTAGGCCAGTGTTCCTCTTTCCCGCACAGTGTCAGGGTCAGTTGTGGTCACCGCTTGCCTCGGTGGCGCATTCTCTGTGGCTCCTTGGCTGCCCCTGTGCCCTCCCTCCTTTGGTTGGCATGTTCCGTCTTCCGTAGGTAAGTCCAGTCCCACTGGCTGTCGCGCTCTTCCTGGTCACTGTCACTGCTTACCTGCCTGTGACCATTCACGTGCAGCTCTCCCAGTTTATACCTCCCAGGGTGTTCTTTGCCCTCACTAGAACTGCGGCTCCCAACTGCGTTTAGTAGAAACAGACTTATTCTGTATTTGACAAGGCATTGTGGATGACCAAGGATGCAAATACTGTCATCGTTTTGTTTTGGAACCACTAGCTTGGTTGTTAAGGGGTGGAACTTGGTGAGGCAGAGATTTAAGTCAGTAGCCTGTGCTGAGCACTGCTCTGTGCAGGGGATGTTCCAGGGGGTAGGGGCAGACTTGGAGTCGTGATTTCTGCATCCAGGATCTTACAGCGTGATGGAAGAGATGGGCACACACACACTGCGGTGTGATATGCTTGCAGGGGGTATCGTGATGGCAGAAGCGAGTGGGCCACGTGCTTTACCTGAGGCCCAGGAGGGACTTGAGAGCAGTGCCTGATGGTAGACATGGAAGGGTCCATGGAGATTTGCCTGGAGTCAAGGAGAGAAGGGCATTGGCAACAGTTACCCATGTTTTCACACATTTCTATCCGTGGTCCTCTCAAGTACAAACCCTTAGAACTAGCTCTACACTTAATAGTAGACATAGGGAATCCCCTGCTTGTCCAGCGGTTAGGACTGCGCCTTCACTGCCGAGGGCCCAGGAACTAAGATCCTGCAAGCCGAGAGGCGTAGCCACAAAAAAAAAAATTGGCCATAGCCTTTTTATATTCGTAACAGCACTGTTATTGATCCATGGTATCGCTGGCCTGTCGGGCGCCAGGTTGCAGAGGGGAATGTGTGGATGATTGGAGCTGTGGGCCAAACACCACTGGGTTCCCGTCGCTGAGCCTCACCACGGGGTAGACCAGGTTGTGCCAGCCCCAGGCTGTGTGTTTGTGGGTGACAGGGTGACAGAGGACTGTGGAGAAGCAGGCGCACCTGCCTGTCCAGTGAGAGTCAGCTCCTGCTTAGGCTCTTCAGAAATGTCTATATGGGATTTGTAAGCTGGGGAGGAAAGTCATGTAAATTTTTGTCCTGAAACCCGCGATAGTATCCTCATTACACTTCAAATGTGATAAGCAGTTCCCAGACTTGGGGCAAAGTTTTGCCACCTTAAACTCAGCCTGGCAGGATGGGCTGAAAGATAGCAGATCCTGCGAGAAATGAAGGATGCGTTGGTTACCTGCTGTGACATGCTGTCTCTGCCCCCATCCCGGGACGGCTACTTCCCTCTGTCCTCGCCCCCTGTGCTTTCCTCCAACAGTGTCCAGTTTACCATGTCCCACGCCATCGCGTCTTCCATGTTGCCCTCTGGATCTGAGCTGTGGCCTGGGCACTGACATGCCAGGTCTCCTGGGGCAGGGGCTTGCCCTTTGATCCCTGGGAGCTCTTGGGCCTGTGTGTTCAGTACAGAAGCCACTGGCCACATGTGGCTATTTACACACAAATTAGTTAAATTTAAATAAATACAGACTCAGCTCGTCAGTCACCCAAGGCCCACCCCCAGCTCCGTGGCCACCTCTGCCGATTCTAGCGCCGACTGTGGAGCTTCTCACCCTGGCGGGACGGTCTTTAGCCAGCGCCAGTGCAGGCACCCTGTAGGGATGGGCCCAGGTGGGGCTGGTTCAGCATTTTATCCTCAAAGCCTAGGATGTTGTAGGTGCTCAAGGATTATTTGTTGAATGAATGAATCTATATTTGTTTATTATACAGATGCAAATTGGGAACCAAATGTTAGTCTTGGAATTGTTACTTCAAGTCTGGCAAACGAAGTTTCATAATACCTTTTTTCTCTTTTTTCTCCTGTCAGGTATCATGATATTACTTGGTTTGATTTCAGGCCATTTGTGAGACTTTAAATCTTCCGAAAATGGCAACCCTGGTGCGGCCCATCCCAGGAGCTCTCGGCCGTTGCTGATGGCAGAAACCAAGCTCGCTCGCAGTTCACTTGCAGCCCCCGACTGTCAGCCCAGCCCGTGTCACCCTAGCCATGGACGGTGCAGTGGCCGTACAGGAAGGCCTGCTGGAGGACAGACCCGGCAGTGGGATCTCAGCTCGCCCCGAGGCCCCCCCAGAGCCCACTGGCTCCCTGACATCACTGGACCAGTGGGATGAAGCCCAGTGTAAGTCACCAGTTACTCTGTGTGCTGCTGACTTTCTGCCTTCAAACAGGAGAATATGGGTCAGTGTGCATTTTGGAGGAAGCCTGTGGTGTCTAAGACCGTAATGAACTTTTTAATTCATTCAAAGTGTGTTTTTAGTAATCAGATGAGGGTTTTGTTTTGTTTTGTTTTTTAGTTGATGCCAACCTTGAATCAAGCACCACGCATGTTAAATAGAACGGGAACTTTGTGGAGCTTTCTGCTCCAGCAGGACAGAGCAGCATGGTTACCGTTAAGGCTTCTGTAGGTCTTCACTGACACATCATTGTGCCCTGCCTAACATTCTACCTTTTTGGTTAGTTGCCAGAATTTTACTAACTGGGATCCAGAAATGGTCCACTAGTGATCTGAGGATTATTGGATCACATTTGCATGTTATCTAATGTGTTATTTGTGCATCGGAAGTACAGGGTGAATTACCCACTCCATTCCATGCCCCTTCCTGGTCGGTGTGTGCTTGAAAATCGTTACCGTGTGTATTTACTGATTTACTAGCAGAAAGTGCATTCCTGTTCTTGTAAAACAGTGCTCAAGCACCTGAAATGGCTTTGCTGGTTACTGCTCCTTAAACGCCAGGTGAGGCCAGTGTGGCTCGGCCCGAGACCAAGAGCTCTACAGTGGGACGGCTCCTAGGTCTGCCACTAACAGCAAGGAGCCCTCAAGCAAGATCCTTGATTTATCTCAGTCTCACTCTCCTCTTGAGAAAACGGAAAGATGAATGGTACCTGCATCTCGGGATGGTCGTGAGGGCCCATGTGAAATGCAAGCACCTGGGAAGCACCCGGGAAATGGTGCTGGCCGTGTGTGTGTCGTCATCGTTGTTTGTTTATCCATAATTAGGCTTGTGTTTGGAAACAAGTCTTACTATTTATTGGGCCTTCTTTTAGGTTTCTTTTAAAGTGCAATATGATGCTCAAAAAATGACTTTGTTATGTAAACAGGAAGGTTTAGAGACTCTCCTAGATCCGTAAGTAAGCCTGTCAGAAAGCAGAACTGACCCGATTAACTTGGATCTGAGATGCAGGATTCCTCCCCCGACCCCGACCCCAGCAGGAGACTGAAGGGCTGTTTGTGTAAAACAACAGATGGTTGTGTCAGGGTGGTGGTGGGTCTCCCCGCTCTGCTTTGTGTCTGGGGTGCCCCGTTTATATTCTGGTTTTCCTTTCAGAGAGACATGACAGTAAGTAGCTCTGTTAGTTGGGAGTCACATTTCAAGTGACAGAAACCCATTTTAAATTTGCTTGGGCACAGAGGGAACTTCCTGGATGCATACTGGGTACGTCATGAGAGCCAAGTGATGCTGACCCTGTGTGAGGCCGGGGCATTGCAGTGCTGGGGCCCTGGCACCTGCCTGGAAGCCCCTCCACACGTCTCCCTGGCTCTTTGTCTGCCAACTGGCCGGTCTGTCATGGGGAGAGTGCTTTCTTTCTAGTTTCCTTTTGGCGCAGAAATAGGTTTCAGTTAGAGCATAAACAAGTCTACTCATAACAGTGTTAGTGGAGGAGAGTGAGCTTGGTAGCCGTGTGTAGTCACCACTGGTCAACTTGGCTTTGTATCCGTCAGGTGTTTGTCAGCCATGAGCACGGACTCTGGGTTCTGTGCTCAGCTTTGCCATAATCATTGTCAGCAGCTATTCTGACTCTGCCTTTGATTTCTCGTTTGGAATCAGCCCGTTGAAAACATGAGGCTGTGACACGGGTTAGCACTGCTGTTAGCAACGCCTGGTAGAAACATCGTCAACTATGTTTTAAGCATGTGTAGGGTTTTTTTGCTATTTTTTAAAAAACAGACTTTCGTGAGATTTCTTGTTGGTCTTGTTTACATGAGGAGGAAACATTACTACTTAAATTCCATAGCCGTAGCGCAGAGGGTGAGGAGGGCGTCCTGCAGGTGAGCGTGTCAAGCTCTGTGAGGTCGAGTGACTTGTCCCACCTCACCGCCCACAGGAGGGGACGATCCTGCTGTCCTCTCAGAGTAAACAGATCCATGGCATGTGGAGATTGCTCACGTATCTAGATCCCCTCTTGTCCTGCTTGAGTTGTTAAAACCATGATGGCCCAGCACACCCTCTTTTCCAGGTGCCGGTGTCGAGGTAGACAGAGCTTCAGATGAAGGAGGAAGCCAAGGGGACACCTGTCCGAATGGGCCGGCGCCACAGTTCCCAGACCCTCCGCTGTCAGTGGGTCCTGAAGCCTCTCCAGGTGTGGCTGATTTCCATGACAACCTAAGGAAGTCTCAGGGGACTAGTGCTGAGGGCAGTGTTAGAAAAGAAGCTTTGCAGTCCCTCAGACTCAGTCTTCCTATGCAAGAAACGCAACTGTGTAAGCATCTTCCCACGGGGCTCTCCCCCTCCCCCCACCCCTGGGCCCTTGTCACCCGCCATCCTTCAGAGGCACAGGCCCTGCACCCCCCTTCCATTTGCTGTTTTATCACTGTGGTGGGTCGTACATTTAGCAGTTAGCTCCATTTCAGAGACAAGATACACTTCATCATGGCCTGATGGTCACTTGGGCTTGAGGCCCAAGTTTAAAGGGCCTGTGCATGCATGTCTTTTGTCACCCTGAGTGGTGAGCAAGCAGCCAGTGGGGTTTTGATCTTGACAGTTACACTTTTTTTTTTTTTTTGCGGTACGCGGGCCTCTCACTGCTGTGGCCTCTCCCGTTGTGCAGCACAGGCTCAGTGGCCATGGCTCACGGGCCCAGCCGCTCCGTGGCCACGGCATGTGGGATCTTCCCGGACCGGGGCACGAACCTGTGTCCCCTGCATCGGCAGGCGGACTGTCAACCACTGCGCCACCAGGGAAGCCCGACAGTACACTTTGAAGGCTTTCTTTTATGAGTTACTTTAATCAGTGTTCATTTTGTGCAATCTCTGGGGATTCATGGGTGAACAAGTTGCAAACTGGCAGCCTCTGAGCCCTAGAAACCTCCAGGCCTTTTTCTAACATGTAGGTTTTCATACACAGGCTTGTGTGATTTTACTTAATGGGATCATTTCACACGTGCTGTTTTTAAGCCTCATCCTCCCTTTAGTACCTCTTCCCCTCCCCTCCCGTCCAGGTCAGCCACATTCTCACATAGTCCTTTACAGGCGTCTGGAAACAGCAAGGTTTGGGGGTCATTGTTTTTTAAAATGGGGTTAATGTCCCTCACATTATTGTGTGCTTTCCTCACCTAGCTTTATCACGTGGATATTGCCCCGCATCAGCTGATCAGCTGATGCAACTCCGTATCTATTCTCTTAAGGCTGGTAGGAGCCCCGCGTGTGGCCGGTAAGAGCCACGTGACCAGTACTGCAGTGAGCATCTCCCCATGCATGTTTGCAGCATTGGTGCTTTCGTTTCTATGGGCTCCACCCTAGAAGCAGAATTCATGGTCAGAAGCAACAGCTGTGTTTACCTCCATCATGTGTGGTCACATTGCCAGGGCGCTGACGCCCTGTGAGGGGACACAGAGGCTGTTTCCTCTGAGTCTACCAGTCTGATGGGTGTGCTGTGATGCTGCCTTGATAGTTTCACTTGCAGCTCCCACTTCCCTGGTTACTAGA
Organism: Monodon monoceros; assembly: GCF_005190385.1. NCBI lineage: Eukaryota > Metazoa > Chordata > Mammalia > Artiodactyla > Monodontidae > Monodon > Monodon monoceros. The sequence continues at coordinate 86,828,188 of NW_021703765.1, read as the reverse complement.
GGGTTCTTCACAGGCATTATTTTGTTAGGGCCACAGCGTACTTTAAACATCTCTGTAAACTAACTGTTAGCATGTCAGCCAAGATGTTGTGTGAAATCCTGGGTCCTGACCTGAGGAGTATGTTAGCTCTGGCCCGAGGTACCCACCCGGCTCGCCTGCCCCCAGCCCAGCCCCGAGGCCATGTCTCTGGTGCTGCGCTTGCTGATTTCGGTTCCCTGCCTGAGGTCACAGCTCCTAGGTCTCTGCTGTCTGGACCACTCAGCGTTGTGAAAAGTATGAGAGACCTCTTGAGTGATGAGTGCACAGTTAGTGACAACACTGCTGAATTCCTAGTGAAATTCAGCGGCAGCTACTTACCTCCTAGAATCCACAGTTGAAGATGCTTCCGCCCATAAAGGGGCTCAGTTACGGCGTTTCTCTGCTCCCGTCATCCTGCTGTCTGACCCCCCTGGGGAGACCTGGGGCTCTCCTCCCTTTCACTCGCTGTTCGGCCCTTTTCTTACCCGAAGTGAAAGGTTTGGATTTTAGATATTTAAAATTTTGTTATTAGCCAGAAAGTTGTCAGAGTAGTTCCCCTCCTGTCCTTGAGCAGAGACCCTGGACTGGAGTCGCCTCAGGCAGGAAACTGAGGTGAGGGGCCCAGACATAACTGCATGAAGAAGGCAAGTTCAGCGGCTGTCGTCCCGTCAGGGTTGCTTCTCATGTTCCTCTGTACCGTCAGGGAGCGGACTTGGAGCTTGGTGAGAACCTCAGAACACTCACACTGGCACCAATTTCAAGTTCAGTTCTTTTGTTACTAAAAGGCACAGGTTGCCCATGTCCTGTTTTATTTTTTTATTTCAGGCTAAATATATATTAATTTTATTTATTTTTGCTGTGTTGGGTCTTCGTTTCTGTGCGAGGGCTTCCTCTAGCTGTGGCAAGCGGGGGCCACTCTTCATCGCGGTGCACGGGCCTCTCACTATCGCGGCCTCTCTTGTTGCGGAGCACAGGCTCCAGACGCACAGGCTCAGTAGTTGTGGCTCACGGGCCTAGCTGCTCCGTGGCATGTGGGATCCTCCCAGACCAGGGCTCGAACGCATGTTCCCTGCATTAGCAGGCAGATTCTCAACCACTGCACCACCAGGGAAGCCCCGCCCGTGTCCTGTTTTACCAGCCGGGTGCCCATAGGGGGCGATACACTCGTGGCACGAGCACGGCCCCTGTGCTTGGCCAGTGTGTCTGCCACCAGGTGGGTCCTCTCTGTGGTCAGTGTCCAAGGCTCGCAGTTTTCTCTCCATCTGCAAACACTTCTTTCAAACTAGACAGCCGTGTGTCGTTCAAAGCTAAATCATATCGGTAATAAAACACAAAACAGCCAGGCTCCCGTTCTGATTGGTCCTCTGTGCCCTGGTGCATTGTGAGTTTCTAAATGGCCATTTCCCCACCTCAGGCTCAACAGAGGCTCCAGTGCCCCTGGAGAAGGAACAGCAGGTCCGACTGCAGGCTCGGAAGCAGCTGGAAGAGCAGCTCAGACAGTACAGGGCGAAGCGCCAGCAGGAAAGAGTGAGTCTCCTTCTCTCGGATGAGCTAGTGGAAAACCTCACGTGTGAAAAACAGCAATTGGTCAGACATAATTCCAGGATCTGCTGTTTATTTCTCTCTTTGGGGGGGTGGGATTCTGTGCTTCTCTGCAAGGATCATTTTTGTCATGTAGTTCCCACCCTTTGGTTCCCACCCCATCTGGTCCTTCTTCCCTCTAAGGCTGCCTTTTTGTTGGGCTGCCCAACAAATACTTGGGCAGAACTGCTGTCTGTGCTTGAGCGGCCAGTCCTGGGTTTGGCTTGTTTACTGTATAAGTGGCACAGTTTCTACTGAACTTTGCTGTACAGTGTTAGAATATGTGCCACGTCCCACACATATAGTAAGTATGTCCATATGCTTTGCTAAAATCAGTTTTGTTCAGGTATGAAACTCTCGTTAGGATACCAATGAAAGCAGTCTTTTTAATCACATCGAGTGACTCTAAGAAAGGGGGGTATGAAGGTTCATTTCACTCTTCATCCAATTTTTCTGTGGACTTGAAAAATGTCAAATTAAAGGAATTTAAAACTAAACAAACTTAAAAAACGCTTTTGGGGATTGATTTAGTAGTGACAGGTCCTCATCAAGGTTGGCCATTTGTTTTCCCAAGAGAGAACCTTGGCTTTTCGAGCGTCAGGGCTCTGAAGCCAATGTAAATGGACTGGAAGGGACAGCACCAGGCTCTGAACTGACAGAGGCTCCCACCCGGTCAGGGACTTCTAGGGATCTGTCCAGATGGCCTGCCAGAAAACATTACAATGATAGTCAATAGTCAATAGTAATTACGTGTGCTAGGCACTGTGTTAAATTCCCCACGGACTTTATAGTGAGGCTCGGACGGGTAAGGAACTTGCGGTAAAGTAGCAGAGCCAAGATACAGACCAGACAGTGTCTGTGTGCCGAGCTTTTCCACAGCTTGCCTCCTAGGGGTTTGCACCACAAGTCCAAGCTCTGCCTGGGTCATCCAACGTTAGGCAGTTAATGTGTCAGGAGTTCAGTGTGAAGTTTCACATCATTTCCCATCTTTAAAAATTATATGTATGCATATATGTGTATAAAACCTTAGCCTCAGTAAGATAACTTCTGTCCAGCTGCTGGGCTCATCACACACTGGTCTGAGCAACCTGACAGGCCCACTTGCTTGGTCACCCCGCCTTCCCCGCCCCACGCCGCACTAAGGAAGGCAGGCAGCAAGATGCCGGCTACTTTGGCCCCCACCTGTCCCCTGCTCTGGAGACCCTGGGGCAGGGCTGGCTGAGGAGAGTGCAGCCTGGCAGGGGCCGTCCTCGTGCAGATCGGCATCTGGGTGGGCCCTCCCCGTGACCCAGGGGAGCTCAGAGCTGAAGTGACTGCCAGTGCCCCCGGCTGAGCTGGGATTTGAACCTGCCTATCTGAGCACAGAGCTGTGCTCCCCACTGCTGTGCTTGTGACCCATCAGCATGGCCTGTCGGTTCATGGAGTAGCATAAACCGAGTGAGGTTTTCTTTAAGAGTACAGGTTAGTTCAAAATGGGAGAATCTGTTGATAGAACTCATCATAATGGTCGTTCCATGTGGCAAGACTTAATGACCATCTCAGTAGCTGAAAAGGTATTTGATAAAACTCAGAATTCTCGATTCAAAAAATGCAAAACAGGCAAGCAAAAACAAACTAGGAGTAGAAAGTTACTTATTTAGGAATGTAGTTCAAACCTCATGTTTAAATGGTAGACATTGATGGATGAAAGTCCTCCCCTGTTTGAGAGCATCTCCACGCATGTGCCTTCACATAGAGGTGGTGATAATTTTTATGCGGGGGAGCCCCCTCTCTGCACTGCTCTTCACACAACCTTTCTCACTCCCCTGTCCTTAGCTCCTTCTCCATCAACACAGTGGAGGCCCTCCTCATCCTTCGTGACCATGTGTATGTACCAGCATTGCATTAACCAACCCACAGTGATTGACTTTAGGTGGTTTCTAATTTTTTGAAATTGCAAACAGTGTTGCAGGGAATGTTTTGTGTCTTGGTATACTTTTGTGGGTAAATCCTTAACTGTCAGATTATTGGGTAAAAGGCTTTATGTTAGTTGATATATATTGCCCTCCACGTAGGATGGACTGGTTTACATTCCGGTTAGCAGTCTGTAAGATCCTTGGTAGCATTAGAAATAATGAAAATTGAATGTTTGTCCTCTGATAAGTGAAAAAACCCAGTACTTCCTAACAGTCAGCGCCTCTTTGCGTGTTGGCTGTTTGGGTGTCTTTGTTGGTCTTTGTCTGTTTTTCTGTTGGTTGTCTTTTTGTTATGTTGGTACTGTATATGAGGAAGTTATCCCCTTCTAGTATTTTTGCAAACAATTTTTTCTTAGTTCGCCGTGACTTCTTTTGGCATACTTTTTGCTGCACATCAGTTTTTTTCTTTGTTTGTTTTTGGCTGTGTCGCGCAGCTTGCAGGATCTTAGTTCCCTGACCAGGGATCGAACCCGTGCCCACTGCAGTGGAAGCACAGTCTTTTTTTTTTTTTTAATTCAATTAAAAAAATATTTATTTATTTGGCTGTGCCAGGTCTTAGTTGCGGCACATGGGGTCTTCATTGCTGAGTGCAGGCTCTTCGTTGTGGCATGCGGGATCTTTAGTTGCCAAACGCAGGCTCTTTAGTTGTGGCATGTGGGCTCTGAGTTGCAGCATGCAGGACCTAGTTCCCTGACCAGGGATTGAACCCAGGCTCCCTGCATTGGGAGTGCGGAGTCTTAACCACTGGACCCCCAGGGAAGTCCCGGAAGTGCAGTTTTAACCACTGGACCGTCAGGGAATTCCCTGCACATCAGATTTGAATGTTTACAGTCAGAACTTTCAGTTTTTGCTGTTACTTCTTTTGGGGTTCATGTCATATTTGAGAGGATCTCCCCGTTTGAAGGATATAAGTAAATTCACCTCTTTTCTTCTTATGCTAAAAGTAAGAGATAGTATAAAAAGTATTAAAAAGTTGTGTTTTTTTCTGTGTAAATCTAATCCACTTGCAATGTTTTGGATGGAGGCGAGAGGTGGGAGTGAGCCTCTTTGTGGACAGCTGGCCAGTTATCTCAAATTGCTTATTTTGTAGTCTGTCTTTTCCCCACTGGTTGGAATGCTACCTTATTGTGGTGCTTCTTAAATATCTATAGACCCCACCTATGCTTGGACCAGTTCCTGGGCTGTGTTCTGTGTCATCAGCCCACCTACTCTTTTCTCATTCTCAGTGGATCTAATTATGGCAGCTTTATAGTGTGTGTTACCATCTGGGAGGCCCGGCATGTCCAACGCACCATGCCCCTAACTCTTCCTTGCTGCTCTGGCTCATTTATCCTTCCTCTTGTATCCCAGCATCGTTTTGAGATGCTCCTCGCCCACCTTGTCCCTTGCCACTTTGGGATTGCACTAACTTTGTAGAGTAACATAGAATATTAATCGTAAGAGAAAGTCATGTTGATTCAGCGCCAAGGAATGGTGTCTCCCCTCATCTCCAGCCTCATTCAAGGCCACTTGGGAAGTTCTGGCTAACATGATGATATGAGAAAAAGAAGCAAGAGATATAAATATTGAAAAAATAGGAGAAATGTTATTTGCAGGTGTTGGTAACACCTTGGAAAAATGCTGGAGAATCAACTGAAAAATTGCTGTCATTATAAATTTATAAAAATATAAAATTATTAAAATAATTGGGGTTTAGAAATTGTCAGTTTCAAATACAAATATGAAAAATCAAGTTGTCCTAGTATCACCAGTTATGAAATAAGTGGGAAAAGATAATATTTATAATATCAACAAAATATCTAAGTATTAAATTTAAATGACAACAAAAATGGTTTAGACTCTAGATAAACACTACATAACTTCCCCTGTCGAAGGTCAGGCAACAGATATAAATAAATGGGGGGAAGTGGCTCATTATCCCCTCAGTAATTATAAATTTAAGGTAGTTCTAATTCAACAGGACTTTTTTCTTAACTTGAAGAAAAATTTCAAGGTTTATGTAAAAGAATTATCATGGGAGAATAGCCAGGAATATTGTGTGAAGCAGGTGTGAGGAGGAAGGACGTGCTCTGGCGGGTGTTTGGAACTGCCGTCGGGTCAGAGTCAGGCATGTGCTTGGCTCTCACCCGAGGCCCCGTGGAGGCAGCAAGTCACAGAGCACGGGAGGCCCGTGCCGCGGCTGCGTGGCAGGGAGCCCTCATTGAGTAATCGGCGTGGCCTTTCTGGATGGCAATTTCTGAATGCTGCTTGTCAATTTTAAACATAATTTTTGTACTTTCTTTTCCTTCTCAGTCAAGTCAACCTGTAACTAAAACGAGACTTTTTAGCACACTTGATCCTGAACTCATGTTGAACCCAGAAACCTTACCGAGGGCCAGTGCCGTGGCTATGACCAAAGAATATTCCTTCCTGCGCACCAGCGTCCCTCGGGGGCCGAAGGTGGGCAGCTTAGGGCTCCTGGCACATCCTAAGGAGAAAAAAAGTTTCAAATCAAGCAAAATTCGGTCTCTGGCTGATTACAGAACTGAAGATTCAGACGCTCGGAATTCTGGTGGAAATGTTCCAGCTCCGGACTCTGCCAGGGCCTCCCTGGAGCAGAACCGAGGCAGTGGGACGTCAGTGGTGTCTGAGCTCAGCTTGTGTCCCGAGGCCGACGACCGCCTGGAGGATGCGTCCCTGACGGGGGACAATGTGTCCGAGGCTGACGGGACCGAGAGTGACAGCTCCTCCTATAGCAGCGTCTCCGCCCGAGGGACGGCCGGCCTTCCAGTGAACACGGGGGGCGTGCGCCAGGCCCCCTGTGGGGTCAGCAGCCAGGAGATCGCCGCCAGCGCCCTGGGCCAGCTCCCCTCCATCTCGGATGTCCTCCAGGCCGCAGCCGCCGAGCGCCAAGAGCAGAGGCAGAAGGTCAACGGGGAGACGCGGAGCCGGGCCGACAGCATCTGCAGCAGGTGGGTGACGCCGGGCCTGCGAGGCACTGCCTTCCTCTCCGAGTCCCCCCTTGGTCTTTAATGCTTCATTTATATGCACTCTGTCTCTTTGTAAGAAGTGGAATTGGCTCGAATGAGTAATCACCTGCAGTGTTAAGATATTCTGCCTTCCAGGATCTGTGTAGACCTGTCTCTAAAACTGCACAGATGTGATGGGGGCTCATGTCTCCATGAGGACGTTCTGGCCATGTGGTGGCTGAAAAGGCCGTGCTGTGGGCGAGAGTGTATCGGTAGCATTCCTAAGAGCTTTGGCTCGCTACCTAAATCTTTTTTTTTTTTTTTTTTTTGTGGTACGCGGGCCTCTCACTGCTGTGGCCTCCCCCGCTGCGGAGCACAGGCTCCGGACGCACAGGCTCAGCGGCCATGGCCCACGGGCCCAGCCGCTCTGTGGCATGTGGGATCTTCCCGGACCGGGGCACGAACCCGTGTCCCCTGCATCGACAGGCAGACTCTCAACCACTGCGCCACCAGGGAAGCCCCTAAATCTTTTTTACTTACTAATTTTTTTTAAATTGGGGGAGAGGAGCAGAGGGGTGTGGAATTTGGAGAGTATGGATGGTGTAAAGGAAAGACAATGATCGGTCATCTTCCCACCGCCTGATCCTTTGTGCCTTTATCCTCCAGCGTGTCCATGGAAAGCTCTGTTGCTGAAACTCATGATGAAATGTTGCAGGTTCTTAAAGAAAAAATGAGACTCGAAGGACAGCTGGAAGCTTTATCATTAGAGGCTAGTCAGGTAATGGAGATTTGATGGATGTATCAATGTGCCATGTCTTTGAGAAGAATGTGCAGCTCCTGTTCGTGCATACAGTTTTACACGTGTCTTTAGGAATAAGCTTTAGCAGCAGTGCAGCAGCCTCGTCTTCTGTAGCTGTACGTTTTTGTGCTTGATTTGTCAGCCACGGAAAGAGGTGTGCTGGTTTTCCGCTCCGTGTGGTTTCTCCTTGTATCTCCATCAGGATCTGCCTGGGGGGCTTCCTAGCTCTGCTGTCAGAGACCTAACAGTCCATGACAATTAAATCTTTGGGGTGGATTTCACCTTTTCCTGGCCTGGTGAAATTGTCACCTTTGCCCCTTAGTACTTCTTTACTTTTTCTGATACGAATTTTGCTTTGTCTGGTTAGCATATGCCTAAAGAATCATTTTCCATCCCTTAATTTTCAGCTTTCCGATCAACAATTAGAGTAACTCAGTTCAGCTGCCTTTGATCCTCTGCGCTTGGCACGGAGACGGGGGAGAGCACACAGCACTGGGGGGTGTGAGGTCGAGGCAGGGGGCTCTCCCTTCCCCTCAGGAGCCTGCGCTGTGCGGGCGGGGGAGCCGTGCACACGAGAGTGCTTACTCTGCTGAATGTGCTTCTCACGTCTGATGACTCTTTGGTTCACACGGTCCTGGGACACAGACTCTGTACATAAAACTCTAAACTGAAGAGGTGATTACCAAGGTGTCGGGGTTAATTTTAGTTGCACACGATTTTCACTTTGTCCTCCTGTAGAACGTGACCTCAGCAAGTACGTGTCCACCTCCCCTGAGTTTGACGCCCTGAACAATCGAAGCACCTTAGCTGGCTTTTACTTTACCTCCTTATCCTCCTGGGATTTGATTTGCTCTTCAGCTGTGTCCAAGCCAGATCTTTGTGGATTGTTACGGGTGCAAAACTTTTCGGTATTTCTGTGAATATGCTGATTATACTTATTAAAAAATCTTACTGCGTTTGCTCAGTTAACTCACTTTTTTTGGGTATTTTTCCGTTTGTTGAATTTATTGTTTGTCTTCATGACATTGGTCTTCTGCTATTGCGTGTTGACGTGCAGCTGTCTGCTCTTCTTTGCATTTTGAAATTGCTATACACACCCTGATAGGCTGACTTCAGGGTGGGTGGGAGGTGCTGATGGGTGGGTAGGGGTCGTGCCCTTTGCTCAGTGTCTGTTCTCAGCTGCCCCTGGGGCCTAGGGCTTCTCGAGGCCCCACCTCTCCTCTCCCTGCTGGGTGCCTCGGACAGTGGTCCCCGTGGCCCTACCACGTAGCACAGACTGTGCCTCAGGCTGCTCCGTGCCCGGCAGCCCTGGCCGCAGCCCCTCCGAGCCTCTCCTATGTAATGGCACCCTTTCCCCACAGACGTGTTCTGTGGATTTTGTTTTCCCCAGATCTGAATCTGGCTGCTCTTCATCTTTTAGAGATCCCTCAGCACTCCGGGTATTCTTACACTGTGTGTTTGTGCATGCTTGTGCGCTTTTTTGTTTTTTGGACAAATATGTTTTCCAGCGTCCTTGTGGGTGAGTGGGTGCTTGCAGAGCTTTTCCCACGTGCTGTCCTGCCCAGGTGCCAGCGTGCGGAAAACAGGCAGACTCTGTATTCACCCCTCCTACCTCTTGCGCCTGTTTGGAGAAACCCCTTCTTTTTGGATAACTGTAATGCTAGAGGTGACTGAATGTTTTGGAAAACATGGTGCTTTCCTGTAAAGTTCACCTGTTGGACATGTTTCTCTGTCTCATTGGCTGTGTTTTGGCAGCCCTCTTAATACGCAGGGTGGAAGCGACTTATTTTCCTGAATGTCAGCGTGGCTGTGTGTGGGTCTTTCCAGGCACTTAAAGAAAAGGCCGAGCTGCAAGCGCAGCTGGCCGCCCTGCACACGAAGCTGCGGGCACAGCTGGAGCACAGCCACAGCAGCCAGCAGAGGCAGGACTCGCTCAGTTCGGAGGTGGACACCTTAAAGCAGTCTTGCTGGGACCTCGAGCAGGCAATGAGCGCTCTGCAGAACATGCTGGAAGCCAAGAATGCTAGCCTGGCCTCCTCCAACAGCGACCTGCGGTTGGCAGAGGGGCAGTACCAGAGACTCATGGCCAAAGTGGAGGAGATGCAGAGGAGCATCCTCAGCAAGGACAACACAGGTGAGCATCCCGCGTCTGCATGTCTGTCCCTTAGTCGCACGCAGGCTCCCAGGGGCTGTGCCCCTGGTAGGGGTTGTCTCGTCTGCTCTGAGGACTGACCTTTGTCACATCAGTGTGCTGGGGGTTATCCTCCCTTCTGATTTATACATGAAGTGTCCACTTGCCTAAAGTAGTGTTGTTTTTGGTTCAGCTTGAGGAATTCTGCACGTTTTTGCATGCGCATCAGGGGGGCGGCTTAGGTCTTAGAAATGGACTGTGGACCCCTGACTGTCAGAAGTAATCGTTTCCACTCTTCTGCCTTCTCAGTCCATTGGTGTTTGGGGGCTAGATCTGCCTGCTTATTCCAGAATTGCAGGCGCCATTTAAAATATTTAAAAGCATCACTTGAGTAGTAGATCTTTATTTTCCCTTCCATAATTTCAGGTTTTGGGTCTAGCCGGATCCCCCTGGGAACCCCCTCTGGAACGATAGACAGATGGAACAGTGGAGTCAGGGAACATTGCTGGTGGGCCAGGCACGGCGGACCTGTGTGTCTTTCCCTCGTGCTTTCTGCTCATCTTGGGGGCGCATACTCCATTCCCAGAGCCCACGCTCCACACACGGCCGGCGCCAAGAAGTGTGGTCTGTGGGCTCACGACATCTCACTGTGCTGACAGGAGGAGGGGGAGAGGGGGTGGGAGAATGGCGCTCAGAGCCCAGGGCGTGTCAGCCCAGACCCTGGTCTTCCAGTGCAGGCTGCAGAGATGACGTTCTTGTCCCCAAGGTCTGGGCGTCTGAGCGATGTGAGCGGGGTGCGGCGGGGCTTCTGTGAAGGACCACGGTGTCTGCCGACGTGGAGTCTTGGCCGTAAGACTTGTGAGACGAGGTTTCAGATCTGATGAAATAAAGGAAAAGTGACAAACCGCTGTGGCAAAAACTTTATCCGGATCCTGGGGGGGGAAAGCACCAGCTGAGAAATAAAACAGCCAACTGACTTTAGTCTCTGAGCATTTTATGGTACCCAATCCCTTAAGAAAATTATAAAATCCAAGAAGTTCTGTATTGCTCTGGGTTGCAAGGCGTGGCCAGACCAGAGCTCGGCAGGCAGCAGACTGACCCGCACCCAGCGCAGTGCCAGCCTCCCCACGCCTTGCTGTCGGTGTGTCTGCTGTCTGGGGGATATGGGGATGCGGGGGAGATGCTCCTGTTGCCATCCTAAAGCCCCACTGCTCTGAACTCTGAGGCACATCTATCCCCAAGGATTTCACATCAGGGGTCATGGATCCTATCGTGTTTTTTTGTTCTAAATTTTTGGAAACTATCATTAGAATCATAAGTGTTTTCTTAAATACTTGGTGTAATTTATTTTTTAAATAATTGACTGGTTTTGTTTGTACTATGATTTGGGTTTCTGCTGTGATTTCCTGTCTGCTCCCCTTCCTGCCCTGCCCTCAACAGTGTTGACCATATCAGCAGACCAGCAGGGTTTAGTGTGTATACCATTCCTGAGCTTGTTGATGACTCACAGACGTCATCATGCCGAAGTCTTGAGCCAGAAAGCTCCCATGGCAACGTTGTGGACACACAGTCGATCTCATTGTTTGTAGATTTGCTAATTGTGAATTCTCCGATTCACTAAATGTATTTGTACCCCCACCAGCACTCACAGCTCTTTCTGGTCATTTGCAGATAGGTGCAGAGCAGAGAAGGGTTGCGGTCACCTGATGTGCAAAAAGGCTCAGCCTTCTCGGTTCAGCTCTTGTACCACAAGTGTCCTTTAATGGTCGATTTAGTGCCACGTTTTTTGCATTTTTGTGCTTTTTGGGGTGGTTTTGCTCTTTACGATTAACCCCAAACACTGTGTGGTGTTCCTAAGTGCAGGAAGGCCGTGATGTGCTTTGTGGAGAAAGCATGGGTGATAGACAAGCTTTGCACAGGCACGAGGTACAGCGCTGTCGACTGTCAGTTCAGCGTTAATGAATCAAAAGAAAGTGAAGCAAGGTGTCTTTCAGCAGAAGCACACGTAAAACAAGGCTGTGTGTTGATCAGTTGATGAGCAGTGACCAGACCCTAACCGGGATGCCCGGGACCTGTGGCTCGGCGCTTGAGGTTGCATATAAGGCGTCGTGCCGAGGAGGAGGGGACCCAGCATGCGCCGCTGTCTGCGGAGCCGGCTTGACGGGACCTTTGGCGCGGCCGGGCTCCCCTGAGCGTCTCTGCCTGCTTGTTTCAGTGCATGACCTGCGGCAGCAGATGACAGCCTTGCAGAGCCAACTGCAGCAGGTGCAGCTGGAGCGCACTACGCTGACCAGCAAGCTGAAGGCGTCCCAGGCCGAGATTGCGTCCCTGCAGAGTGTCCGGCAGTGGTACCAGCAGCAGCTTGCTCTGGCCCAGGAGGCCCGGGTCCGGCTGCAGGGCGAGATGGCCCACATCCAGGTACAGCCCCTGCCGTGGCCAGTGGCTCATGCTGCACATCTGGTGTGGAACACTTGCTTTTTCCCTAAATTGAAGTGACTTTTCTGAGTTTAGACTTCACCCATAGGTTGTTTGAAAATCTGCTGAGCACCCATCTAGCCCACACCCCACCACATGGGCAGGGAGGCCCTGCGGGGAGGGGTCACCGCCTTCTGTGACCTTCTGACACAGGGAGTTTCACAGCTTCTGCTTGAGCATTTTAAATACTAAAATCCCCCTCTCTGGGACGTCCTGTGTTCCTCGCTCTGAGTCGTACATCCCGTCCCCTCTCTGGGGTCACCTTTTGTCGTTGGAACCCAGCTGTCAAATCCACACCTGCGGGGGTCTCGGGCCGCTTGCTCCCCGGCTCTCGTGCGCCGTCACCGCCTCCTGTGGTGCGTTTCTTACGTGCACAGAGTACGGCACACGCCACCTCCTGGCAGAGCTCTCCAGCTGCCTGGTCACCAGATCCTCCCAGAGAACACTCATTTCCCATATCCTCGCTTTCTTCCTGTGTTGTTAGGGTACCAGAGTGTCAGCCTCTAATTCTGCATGAGTGGGAACAGGTGTGAGTCCAGGTCTGCAGGGTGACCGGGGCCGAGGCGTGCTCTTGGGAGCAGTAGGCAAGATGCTGAAATGCACTTTGCTCCAAATCTCAGTGTTTGGACTAATTGGACCGATTGTGAGGGTGCTGATGGTGCCTTGGTCAGCCTGTCTTCTTTTTGAATTTTGCTGTGGGTTTTATTTTATCTCCCCACTTTTTTTTTTATCCAAGTAAACTATTGTACCTTTTTTGTTACAATATTCAAAACATTGAAACTTTACTTCTCAAGTAGAGGATGTAAAGTACTAACTCCACCAAATGCTCCTTTTTAAAAAAATCTAAAGTCTACAAATATACAAAATAGAATTTTAGGGCTTCCCTGGTGGCGCAGTGGTTGAGAGTCCACCTGCCGATGCAGGGGACACGGGTTCGTGCCCCGGTCCGGGAAGATCCCACATGCCGCGGAGCGGCTAGGCCCATAAGCCATGGCCACTGAGCCAGCACGTCCGGAGCCTGTGCTCCGCAACGAGAGAGGCCACGACAGTGAGAGGCCCGCATAACGCAAAAAAAAAAAAAAAAAAAAAAAAATAGAATTTTAAAAAATTTGTTGTATCTATTTTTAAAATAAATTTATTTATTTTTGGCTACGTTGGGTCTTCGTTGCTGCATGCAGGCTTTCTCTAGTTGCGGTGATCTGGGGCTACTGTTTGTTGCGGTGCATGGGCTTCTCATTGCGGTGGCTTCTCTTGTTGCGGAGCACGAGCTCTAGGCACGCAGGCTTCAGTAGTTGTGGCTCACGGGCTCCCGAGCGCAGGCTCAGTAGTTGTGGTGCACGGACTTAGTTGCCCCACGGCGTGTGGGATCTTCCCGGACCAGGGCTCGAACCCGTGTCCCCTGCATTGGCAGGCAGATTCTTAAGCACTGCGCCACCAGGGAAGTCCTTATGTTGTGTATTTTTTAAGCTAGAGGACCTGGCTTAAATACGTCCTTAGCATAAATAAGCGTTTGTTCTACTTACCATGTGCTTGGAAATAATTGCAAGTCAATGCAATTTTGAAGCTGTCGTGCATTTATTTGAGGCATGAAATATTTAAAGAATCCAGATTTATATCCTGAGCTAAGTCAGAAATGGCATTTGGAAGACAGAAGTGGAGAAAGAGTCCAAGGGAATGGCAGTTTGAGAGCCATAACTGCTTTTTTCAAATTCCTTTGACACCCAGGTCAGCGTTCCTTAATTACCGCGTGTGGTACATTTTCACCCTCTTTCTCCAGTAACGTGGAAGCGTCCCAGGAACGTTCAGGTTGGAGAAGAACGCAGGGTAGTCTTTATTCTTTTGTTGCCTTGAGATGAAGTCCCGGCGAATGACGCCTTTCCTTGCTCTGGGCAGCTTCCATCTTAGACCCTGAAGCTCACAGCTTCTGGTCGCATTGGGCACCTGTAGGTCTAGGAGCGTTCGCGTCGGCTCTGGAAGGGACGTGCTCGCAGGTCTGCGTGGCCTGGGTCAGACCGGGGCGGATGCCAGTGCCACTTCCTGGGAGTGGCCAGGGTCAGCCTGGTGCGTGACCAGGACAGTCGGGGACTGAGAGGGCAGGGCCTAAGGTGTGTCTGGCCGTGGGTCAGTTTATCTGATGGGCAGATTCCTGGCTGTCCCTGCCGCCCAGATGAGGCCCCTCACCTCCGGACTCAGGGATGCCCCTTCAGTGGGAACTGTCACGTAGGTCTTACAACAAACCGCACCGTCGTGGGGGTGATGAGCGCTGACTTCTGGGCTGCTGGCTGGCTCCTCTTAAGTACACAGAACACAGATGGCCTGAGTGTCATGGTGGCTGCCAGGAGGGTGGGCAGGGAGGCCCTGCGGGGGCGGTGGTCCTGGGGAGCGGCCCTCCCAGGGGCCAGCGCTGTACAGAGACCCTCACCCTGGTGGCCTCAGGGACTGGCTGGGCTGTGCTTGTGCTTGGAATCTAGCAACCTTCGACTTGTGGTGTTTTTCTTTGAAGATTGGACAGATGAGCCAGGCGGGCCTCCTGGAGCACCTGAAGCTTGAGAATGTGTCCCTGTCCCACCAGCTGACGGAGACCCAGCAGAGGTCGATCAAGGAGAAGGAGCGCATTGCCGCCCAGCTCCAGGGCATCGAGGTGGGGCCGTGCTTCTGGGGCTGCGGGGTGTCAGTGTTGTCTTGGGGTTTGGGGGTTTGGGGTTTTTTTTTTTTTTTGACATTGATCAAGGTTAGGGAAATATATCAATACATACAACTATATGTAAACATTAGTACTACATACGTGCGTACGTATGCATATCTTTTAAAATACTCCTTTGAGCCATGTGCAGTGATTTAAGGTTTCGGGATTCTGTTCCTCGTGTTCCCTGTATGCTTATCCCCTCCCTCATCTCTGCACTCTCAGAGGTAACCTGGGCCTTCCTCTGAACTGCCTAGTTCCGGCCTCAGCCTGCGTTACCATTTCACGCTCCAACAGCCACGTGGACTGGTTAGGACCGTGTCCAGCCGCCTCTGTGGATTATCCCAGGGTAGGGAGATGCAGTGGCTTTGACCTGTGCTCTTTGTCAGCTGTGAGACCCTGGACTTAATATCTTAACTCTCTGGGCTTTGTTCCCTTTTCATTAAATATGGATAATAATACCTACTTAATAGGCTTGTTGGGAAAAGTAAAGAAGAAAAGGGGTACACGGCATCCTGGCATTGTGTACCGAGAACCTCACGGTCACACAGAAGGTTGGTGTCCTGTGACTGTGGTCTCCCATATCCCCGCTTATCTGCACGTGCTCCTTTGTCCTCACGGATGACGTGGATGATGAAAGACAGTCGTGTTGTGTCAAACACATGCTTCAAGGGCTCAGTGTCAAAGAACTAAAAAAATTCTAAGTTATAAGCTAATGTTTTTTCCCTAAGAAAACTCCTAGATGTTGCGTCTTATCTACATAGGACGTAAGGAATGCCATATTTGCCCCACGGCCCCTGGTCTCTAGTCTTAGCAAGTGGCATCCGGAAGTAATCTTGTGGGACTTCCCTGGTGGTCCAGTGGTAAAGAATCAGCCTTCCAGTGCAGAGGACCCGGGTTCTATCCCTGGTGACGGAACTAAGATCCCACATGCCGTGGGGCAACTAAGCCTGTGCACCACAGCTACTGAGCTCGCACGCCTCAACTAGAGAGCCTGCGTGTCGCAACGAAAGATCCTGCATGCCACGACTAAGACCCAATGCAGCCAAAAATAAATAAATAATCTTTAAAAAAAAAAAAAAAAGGAAGTAATCTTGTGAAAGAGAATGTGCCGTGTATCACACCCCGAACAGCCTGTCTTCACGCAGGTGGCGGCGGTGGCGGCTGTGGCAGTTTCATTCACCACTTTATCCCAGTTCTTAAAACTGGGTTGTCTGCTTGCTTCTCTCTTCAGCCAGGCCTGAGGGTCAGCAGGGGAGCCATGGGTGGAGGAATCGGCTGGTGGCCTGTCTTGGCAGTGGGAGGGCACCAGCTTTCTGCCCCCGTCCCCTTGGTCCCTCTCTCTGTGGGTCATGGACAGGATGGTGACGGGGACGATGGCTTCTCTCCAGGGTGGTGGGCTTGCCCGCCGAGGCTATAGCTACAGGTTATCCTGCTTTTTAAAAAATGCTCTGTCTTCTGGGCCCAGGCTGACATGTTGGACCAGGAAGCTGCCTTTGTGCAGATTCAGGAGGCGAAGACGATGGTGGAGGAGGACCTGCAGAGGAGGCTGGAGGAGTTCGAAGATGAGA
This sequence comes from Monodon monoceros, assembly GCF_005190385.1. Taxonomy (NCBI): domain Eukaryota; kingdom Metazoa; phylum Chordata; class Mammalia; order Artiodactyla; family Monodontidae; genus Monodon; species Monodon monoceros. Next base: position 86,812,027 of record NW_021703765.1, on the reverse strand, counting down.
AGCAGCAGCTGCAGACGACGGTGGCCTCGGCGGCGGCCCTGGAGCAGCAGCTGGAGCAGGCAAGCCCCTCGGGCGCTCTTGTTGCTGCCCTGGGGCCGTGGCCAGCCTCACGGGGCTCGTTGGCGCTGGTCTGTCCGTCACGTCGTCAGACCCGGCGGGGGTTCACTTCAGCTTGTAGTCTTCTGTGCCGCAGCTTTACGCAGAAGGCTGCCTCCAGAGCATCGTCCAGACTGTTTAAAACCCAAGCACGGAAGAAGTAAAAACTCTTGGGACACGCAGTGTTTTCATTCAAGCGCGGTTACATTGACTATGGTTCCTTCTTTCCTAGGTGAAGCTGACTTTGCATCAGCGAGACCAGCAGCTTGAGGCTTTGCAGCAGGAGCACCTGGACCTGTTGAAGCAGTTCACCTCGACGCAGGAGACTTTGCAGAGCAGGGAGCAGGCCCTCGGGGACCTGCAGCTACACTACGACGAGCTGCAGGCCAGGCTGGATGAGCTGCAGGGGGAGGCCGCTGCAAGGGACGACGCCATCCGTTTCCTGCAGAACGAGAAGATCGTCTTGGAGGTGGCTGTGCAGGCAGCCCAGAGCGGCAGGGAGGAGTTTGATAGAGAGGCAAAATGCCTGGAAGAGGGTGCCCAGGACACGTCAGAGACTTTAGAGCAGTTGACACAGGAATTAGCCATCAAGTCCAGCCAGGTAATGCAGTTTGCTGTCACTTTGTTACGAGTGGAAATCACATATACAAGAAGTAACGCTGATTGTTTGGTCCTTTGTTTTGTTCTTTATTTGAAACATGGAAGAACGCTTCCAGGGGAGGGCCCAGGGCTCAGCTGGGGAAGGGGCCCACAGCAGCTGATGGGGTACTTCCAGTCCTAGGTTAGTGGCTGGGTGTGTAGATACCTGGCTGGGAACTGGGAACCGAGTTGTTTGGAGCTTTGAAAGTAATCTGCCAAGAAACACCAGCTTCAGTGCACCTGTGAGGAGGAGCTCAGACCTGGGAGAAGCAGCGTGGGGCTTTGGTTCTTTCCTTCCTGACTGCCTGACCCAGTGCAACACCCTGGACGTGTCGGCAGGACGGTGGGTGAGGGTGGGAGACGGCCGAGGGTCCGGGTGTGTGCGCACATGACCTAGCGCACCACACCCGGGAGCTGCCATGCTATGATGTGGGTGAACAGTAAACAAATACAGACGGAACGAGAAAGCTGCAGGGTGTGGAGCAAGTAGAGTTAGTGTCGGGAGTGGTTTTGTCTTCGAATCCAGCTCCATGAGCGTCGAGGACAAGAGGAAGTCGGCACGTTTTCCCTCCAGGAAGTAGGTGAGATTTCTCTGCAGGTGCTGACCCGTCTGTAACCTTCTAGGACAGGAGGCACGGAGGCACGTCTGTGCACACGTGTCCCCCTGAGGCACAGGGCCCTCCCGGAGCCATCCGTGTAATGTCTGCACACATGTCCCTCACAGGTGGAGCACCTGCAGCAAGAAGCTGCCTCCCTGAAAAAGCAGGCACAGAAGACAAAGGAGCAGTTTCTTCAACAGAAGGTGAGAACGTGGGGTTAGTTTGCTTTCTGTGAAACAAATGCATGAAGAAAATCCTGTACGTTTAATCTCTTCACTGGAAGAAAACAATTCAAGAAGAAGGTAACAACTAGACTCCAGCTTTTGTAAGGCACTTCACTGATTCTGAGATACACTCCTCACAGCTCCCGTTTCTATGCTTCTGAAGTTAGGTGCATTTTCAGGGTGGGGTTGGCATCCAGATCATGCGGACATGCCCTGCTGGCACATCAGAGTGAGTGCGTGCTGCTTCCACAGCGGCCGGGGCTCCTGCGTAACGTTGCTTTGAAAAATGTCGCACCAGGATCCAGCACTGAAATAAGGCACTTCACATTAGTGAAGCCAGTTCTGCTGTCTGAGGAATGAGTGCAGAGCACCACCAAGGGTCTGAGGAAGGGGCAACCGAGGGCGTTGTAAGCGGTGGTGGGTTTTATCACTTGAGATGCGAGCGGAGTGCCTGTCAGAAGCCAGGCAGGGCAAGTGGAGTGGGAAGGAGTGGCCGCATTCCCCCGAGGAAGTGAAGCAGTCAGGCCCCCAGCGGCTGGCATGGCTCCCCTGTCCATTACCCAGTCCTGTTTAGGTGTGTGTCTCAGTGAGTGGTATCACGGATTTGGTGAAATATATATCTTCAGCCCCAGAAAGTTATATAGATAAGTGGTGAGCATTTTTGTTTAAACGGCTTGACCCCTTGGAAGACCCGCCCCGCGGGCTGCAGCTTCCGGCCTGTTGGGCAGGTGATGGTGGAGGCCTACCGCCGGGACGCCACCTCCAAAGACCAGCTCATCGGCGAGCTGAAGGCCGCAAAGAGGAGGCTGGACTCGGAGGTGAAGGAGCAGCGGCAGGAGGCCGTCAGACTTCAGGGGGAGAAGAGGGCCGCGGAGGTGCAGCGCTTGCACCTGCAGAGGGAGGCGTCACAGGCCCGTCAGCAGGTGGTGGATCTTGAAGGGCATCTCCAGTCCACGCAGAGGGAGCGCGACGAGATGGAGACGCACTTACAGGTCTGGGGACGCCTTTGACTTGTGAAGGTTCAGCCGAACGGACCTGGGGCTGTACGGTGGGTGGGGCGGGGCCTGTGGAGCTCAGATCCAGACAGAGGAGAGCTGGGGGGGGGGGGGGCGGTTCCTGAGATGGCCCGAGCGGGCGTTTGAGTGGGCACTGGAGAGAGGCAGCGGGGGCACGGGGACGTGGGCCGGGCCGCCTGCAGCAGCTGCTGTGGGCTCCGGGCCTTAAGGGCGGTGGGGCCGGATTTGCTGTGCACGCACCAGGGCCCCCATGGCCGGTGGAGTCTGTGAGAGACAGTGGTGGCTGTGCCGCTGAGGGTGTCTGGCATGGGGTCGGGGAGAGGGAGACCTCAGGCCGGATGCCTGCAGCTGAGGAGTGTTTCTGAGGCAGGCGGTAGACCTGGGGAGAGCGATGGCAGGGTGTCAGACTGAGGGCTGCATCTTAACGTGTGACGTGTCAGAAGCCCCACGGAGGGCCGGGCAGGGTCCAGGGAGGCAGGTAGGCTGGAGGCCGCAGCTGAGAGCCGTGAGAGTGCAGGCAGGACAAGAGGGCCCGGAGGCTGTGGGGAGCCAGGGGCTGGTGGGACCCCTGCAGCTGTGGGACGCAGGGCTCGCGGCTGCCAGGGCCGAGCTGGTCCTGGGGGGACGGTGCTCATTGCACAGGGGGAGACGGGGCAGCGGGCAAGTCCAGGAGGGGGCGTGAGGCTACCCCGAGGTGCTGGGAGAAGGTGGGGAGGGGACCGGGTGGGAGCCGTCGCCTGAGGCGTTCTCGTTGGCAGCTCTTCCCGCCTGTCCCACCAGCAGCCTTGACATGGGCGGTGCAGGACCCTCGGCCTCCGTGCAATGGCCGCTTATCGCGGGGTCCTTCGCCAGGGTCTTCCTCAAAGCCCGTGCCCTGCAAGGTGGCCTTGAGAGGAAGCCAGTCCCACATTTGGGCTTCAGGTGGAAGGCTTGGCACTCCTCATTTTGTCTTGTCCTCCCTTTATTTGAAGTCTTTGCAGTTCGATAAAGAGCAGGTGGCTGCTCTCACGGAGGCCAACGAGGTGCTCAAGAAACAAATAGAAGAGCTGCAGCAAGAAGCCACAAGGTACGCGGGTGCGGGGCGTGTGCTAGCGGGACGCCGGGCGGTGGCTGTGAGCCGTGCGGGCCCCCCCAGCACTGTCTGTCCAGCCCTTGCCGGTCTACAACAGGTGGCCTAGGAAGTCAGAGTCCAAGTTTAAAGCTGGAAAAGTGATTCCGTCGTGATCTGACGGTTACACGTGGATGTGCTAACACATCCTTTCACAAACACTCCCCATTTGTTTTTGTTTTCATTTGACTTTTCGTGTCAAGCGCCTGTGGCAGCGCCCTTCGCACCCCCAGTGCACTGCCCAGGGTGGACACCTGTGCCCGTCCTTAACCGGCCCGCGCCAGGCCTTTCACCCCCATTGCGTGTCCCGCACCGCTCTGCTCTGTCAGCCGCTGATGTACTGTGAGCCTGAGTGTTGGGTTCCTTGCTGCTGGTCGGGAAGAGCGCTGGAAGCTTCCATTTGGTAGGAGAGGAGTCTTCTGTGTCTCCGCAAGGCGGTTTAAGCAGCTCCGGGAGGGGAGCAGGACAGACGAGAGCACGGTGCTGGGCTCTGTAGGGGATACCCACCGACCGCATCCTGGGGAGCTGGGTTCTGGGCAGCGTGGCGCTGGAGAGGGCGGAGCTGGGATGTGGCAAGTGGGTGGGAGTGAGCTGAGGCTTCCCTCTGTGTCTGCCGCGCCCCAGGGCCATCACTGAACAGAAGTGGAAGATGAAGCAGCTGGGCTCAGACCTGAGCAGCGCACGGAAGGAGATGAAGACCAAGCACAAGGCCTACGAGAACGCCGTGGGCATCCTCAGCCGCCGCCTGCAGGAGGCCCTCGCGGCCAAGGAGGCGGCCGAGGCCGAGCTGAGCCAGCTGAGAGCCCGGGTGGCCGGTGGCGGCAGCGACCACACCCTGCACGTGGGTAACCCGCTTACTCCACCGGTTGCGGAGAATCGGTGCAGGGGGCTGCGGGGGCATGATGTGTACAGGCACCTCCGAAACCCTCTTAGGAGCGTCTAGAAAGGAGGTGTGTGGGCAGCGTTTTTTCAGAATACCTCGCGGTAGCAATGTGACCGGGGGCTCTGATGCTGCGTTTGACCCCTGTGAACGCGTGCGGGGCGCTCGCCCTGCTGGCCCCGGCCCTCCTCATGTCTGGGGAGGAGGTTCTGTGAGCGCCATGCGTGGGGTGTGAGAGGGCTTGGGGTGAGGGTCGAGGGGTCCAGGACAGCCTTTTGGACAGGTGGCGTCTGAAATGGTCTTGCATGACGGCGGGCATCTCAGCAGAGCGCTGCTCCTGTGTGCTGGGTCTGGGGGGCACGGGGCCAAGTAGGGGTCTGGCTGGAGGGGCTGGGAGCCGGGGTCGGGGGGTTTGGAGTGGAGCTTCCGTGTGACAGAGAGCGAGCTGAGACCTGGCCACCATCCTGTCGGGAGGACCCAAGGCCAGGAGAGGCTGTGACGGTAGCTGAGGTGATGGGAGCCAAGTGCAGAAGGCGGTGGGAGGCGTCTCGGAGGCCAGCACCAAGGGGGGGCGGGTTGCTGACGGCTCTGCGACAGACGGCCCTTGAGGTGGACAGCATGTGCGACGTAGTGGAGGGAAGTGCCTGTGAAACACTCGGGTCCAGGAGGAAGAGGGACCTGCACACGGTGAGGGCTGAGAGCCGCGGGAACTGCTCTTCCCCCCATGGCGTCCTGAGGCGAGAGAGAGCCTTTTGCTTTGGGTTATTGTTTAGGGTGGGGGACCGGCAGCAGGGTGGGCACGCTTGTGTGTGTGTGTGTGTGTGTGTGTGTGTGTGTGTGTGGAGGGGGTGTATGCACGTGGTGGAGGCTCTCAGGTCTCCTCTGGGCATCACACTGTCACTCTGTCAGTCACGAGTGTCCTGGTCCCCAGATCCCTGCAATCTGGATCTGACCACCTCCTTTTACTTTGGCTAGTGGGTATAAAATTCTGTGTTTTGTTTATCACCCACCGATTTGAGTCATTTCCCTTATGCTTAGTAATCGTATTTTTTTCTCATCTTTGTTCCTCTCTCCTCTCAGTTTAAGAATTCGTAAGTTGGAGGACACTGTAGCATAGCGTGGTCTCTTGTAAAATACATAAATTCAGTATTCCCTGTCACATGCTTACTTTTTACATTGGGAGGGGGAGAACTTACTCAGTTGCAATTTCCTTTTTACTTTAAAATCTCTCTTTGCTTAATTCTTTGACTTACATGGTACCAGCAGTGGGTGTCACTGCCATGCAGTCTGTCACCCCCTTGCTGCACAGCCGGTGGCAGCTGGGCAGAAGCACAGCCTGGGAGCCAAAATCCTGGTTCAGCCTGTGCTTCGGCCCTGGCGAGGTGGGGTCTCAGGCAGCTCACTCACCTTGCTGATCCTCAGTAAAACGGAGGCTGAGGAGAACCAACAAGGACCTACTGTGCAGCACAGGAAACTCTGCTCAATATTCTGTAACAGCCTAAATGGGAAAAGAATTTGAAAAAGGATAGATACAGGTATATGTAACTGAATCACTTTGCTGTACACCTGAAACTAACACAACATTGTTGATCAACTCTACTCCAGTATAAACTAAAAAGCAAAAAAAAAAAAAAAAAATGAGGCCGATGGGGCGTCCTTGGTGGCGCAGTGGTTGAGAATCCACCTGCCAGTGCAGGGGACACGGGTTCGAGCCCTGGTCCGGGAAGATCCCACATGCCGCAGAGCAACTAACCCCGTGTGCCACAACTACTGAGCCTGCGCTCTAGAGCCTGTGAGCCACAACTGCTGAGCCCACGTGCCACAACTACTGAAGCCCGCGTGCCTAGAGCCCGTGCTCCTCAACAAGGAAAGCCAACACAATGAGAAGCCCGCTCGCCGCAACTAGAGAAAGCCCGTGCACAGCAACGAAGACCCAACTCGGCCAAAAATAAATAAATAAATAAATAAAATAAATTTATAAAAAAAAAATGAGGCCGAAATGAGGTAAACGGTAGAGCCTCCCTCATTAGGACGGCTCTGTGGAGAGACACCTGTGAGGTGCTTAGATCAGCGCCTGCCCCACAGCAGCAGCAGGAAGAGTGTGTGTGCGTGTGCATTTGTGTGTGTGTGTGAGCACGTGTGTGTGCACGCGTGTGGCATTGGTTACATCGTGCCTGGTGCAGCTTAGTTGCCACAGACGGTAATTGGTAGCTCTTATCTTTCTGTGTTTTCAAAGCATTAAGTGAAAAAGTGAGTTTGTGAGTCATTACTGTGTGGCTGCCCGGTAGCTGACTGCGTCCTGTAAGGGAGAAGGAAGGCTGCAGAGAGCCGATCACCTGTCGCGGGTGGTTGCAGCCTTGCGCGGTCGGTGCCGAGCCGGGCTACGTGCTGGGACCCGTGACCAAACCCACCTTCCGTCCCGGCCCTCAGGAGCGGGTCCAGGCCCTGGAGGCGGAGCTGCAGGCTGTGGGCCACAGCAAGAGGATGCTGGAGGGGGAGCTGCAGGAGGTCATCGCGCTGACCAGCCAGCAGCTGGAGGAGCAGCGGGAGAGGGTGCTGGAGCTGGAGGACGAGGTAGGCGGGCGCCGCGCGGCCCCACGTGCAGGGCGGTACCGCTGGCCGGGGCGCTCGGCCTCCGCCCTGCGTTTCCGGGGCCGTCGGCCGCTTGCCCGGGTCTCTGAGCACCCGCCCTGCCGGAGCCGCGCTTACACGCGCTGCAGCGGGGCCCGCTGCGCCCGCTACCTCTCCGGTGTGGCAGACGAGACACCCGACTCAAAGGGGCTCGACCCTTTAGAGGAACTCCACGTAACTCTCAGTCCCAGACGGTCATGGCTTCGGGTGTTGCCACACGAGCAGCATGGTGGTGTCACCTAGGGCTCTGCACAGGGTCCCAAGGTGGCTGTCGGGAGCTGCGGGGCTGCGTGCACAGTTGACAGTTGTCTCTCACTCTCAGTCCGGGCCCGCCTGGGCTCCGACCCTGGGTGTGCTTCTCCGCAAGCCCACGGTCCCCGGGGGGAGGGCTGGGCTGTCGGCTGTGGGTCCACGAGAGAAGGGGTGTGGCCCCGGCAACCTTCCCAGCTGTGAGGCGAGGGCCCTCGTGTCCAGGGCAGTGCTCGCCTGTGCATTCTTGCGGGGGTGTTAGCTGTTCAGTTCCTGGTGTGCGAGCGCTCCACGAGCCAGAATGGGCAACTCCCTGATGTCACGGTGACTTTGGTTTGTTTCAGCTGCAAGAGTCCAGAGGCTTCAGGAGGAAGATAAAGTGCCTTGAGGAGTCGAATAAGAAGTTGGCTCTGGACTTAGAGCATGAGAGAGGGAAGCTTATGGGCCTTGGACAGTCCAGCGCGGCCCTGAGGGAGCACAACGGCATCTTAGAGACAGCTTTAGCCAAGAGGGAAGCAGACCTGGTCCAGCTGAACCTGCAGGTATGGAAATTCCTTTGCAGCAGGAGACTTGCTGCAGGCGGGACAGCCCTCCGAGGGCTTCGGCTGTGTGGTCTGCACTTGGTCATCACAGCCACCTGCAGGGTAAAGGCCAGAGAATCTGCTGGAGTCGCAGCCCCTCTGCCAGCCCTGAGGCAGGGGTGGATCCGGGGAGCCTGTGTCTCCCCGCAGCTGAGCTGTGGAGGGACTAGGCTCAGCCCATGAGGTTCCTTGTGGGTGGGTGACTCCCGGAGGGTAGAGGGGACCTTTCCCAGCTCAAGGCAGTCATGCTGTGCGTAAGGGACTCTGACCCGAGGGCCTCCTGTGATTCAGCACTGGGGTTCAAATCCCAGCGGGGTTCTCCCTGCAGACCCCGTTGTTAGCTCCTCCGCTCTGCAGCCCCTCTGGGCGTTTCAGGGAAGTCTTCAAATGGTGTTCAACAGCCCATCCCAGCCTATGCCTTGAATTCACCAGATTTTAGAGCGCCTCCTTAGTTCCCACCACTCCTGCCCCTGGCAGCCTTGCTGCGGAGGCGATTGCGTTGATAACCCTGGGTTTATATGCGTCTTTCGGGTTCCTAACGAGATGCTTGAATATGATCATATGATTGATGATACTCCCGTGATCTGAGATTTCGGTTTTGCACACGGCGTTCTCCAGAGAGGGGATTCTCACTCCTTTCCTGGCTTGTACCCTTGTTGGCAACACGTCATGATGTCTTGAGCCCCCGTGACGCTAGACTCCCCGGGCGCCACCACCCCCTCCATCTCCATCTCCAGTGGCACTGATCAGGGTGGCCCCTGCTTGTTCCCAGGGCTCTTCAGGCTTTGGAAGTTTGAAGTCCTTCCTTCCTTACCACTCTTGGAATGTGCTGTAGGTGCAGGCAGTTTTGCAGCGCAAAGAGGAGGAGGACCGCCAGATGAAGCAGCTCGTCCAGGCCTTGCAGGCCGCGCTACAGAAGGAAAGGGTGACGGTGCACAGCCTCAAGGAGCAGGTGTGTGTCTTCCAACCGGCTCCAGATCGCAGCCTCATAGAGCCTCTGGAATGTAATTTTTAAATGTCTGAAAACTGAGTATTAGTACCCTTGACAAGAGTTCCCTTCCAGGAACTTAGCGTGTGAATACCTTTACTGACGTGTCCAAGGACAGGGTATCATCATGGGGTTGGCGACAGCGAGGCTGGAGAGGGCCCCCTCCCTGTGCTCATCAGTGAAAGAGTGTGTGCCGTTGTGTGGCTCTAAGATATGTGCACAGAGCTCCGTAGCTACGTATTTTGCTGGGGAAAGATGCCCTGCACGTAGTGTGGAGTTAAAAAGCAAACTGCAGAGTAGTATACGTTTATTTGTGTTAAAAATGCAACCAAGATAGGTGGTTCTGGAGACCCATGGCCATGTTCTGCATTTGGAGCAGTATTCCTGGCTCAGGTGTTCACCAGTGCATCAGGTGGCTCATCCCGCAGAGGGCCCTGCCCTGGCCACCCTGCGAGCTAGAGTGGGCCTCAGGCCGTGCACTTTAAAATTTTTACTGTCATGATGCCTCGTCTGTGGTTTCTGTAAAGCTCTTTCCCTGTTAGACTGTCAGCTTCCTGGGACGAGGTCTGCGGCTTGTTTACCCTCATGTCCCCAGTGCCTGCACAGAGCAGATGCTCAGAACATGTTTGTCATTGGCGCATTCATGCGTGTGTAGGTGCATGTGACCTGGGCTTTGCCACATTCTTTAAAAATTTCTCCACGAAAGTACACTAGAGATAGAAGGAGATATTTCTTTATTTCCTGGGTGAGACAGTAAGATATTCTTTTAAAGTAGGACTAGTTTTAAGATACGTTAAGAATATTTTAACGTGAACAATTATTGGCTTGTTCTTGACCCACGTTTGCCTCGCCTGCAGCTGACATTTTATCCTTGCGTGGAGTTGCTGCACGTCTTGTGGTTCCAAACTGAGTCAGCAACACTCCCTACTTTTCTATCCCCACCTTCCTATCTTTTGCTCTGTACTCAGGTATCACTTAATAGTTTTATTCTGACCTTAAAGACGTAACTAGGAGATTTTTAACTAAAGGTGCTGGAGGGATAATGTATATTTCACTTTGATTTCTTTTTTTAAGGGCAGTAATTGTAAATGATGCTTATTTATTCCTCTAAGTGCGTTTGGTCTGATTGTCTTGATTGTAAAAATAGTACATGTAGTAAAAATTTTTAGTGTGCACGGAGATTAAAGTACAGATCATCTTGAATCTCTACCTAGTGATAACCACGGCTAATGTCTTCTATTGGAGTTTTTTTTCCATTCATGTATGAGTTCTTTCTATATTCATCTGTAATATACTATAAATATTTTTACTAAACTTCTTTGAAATGAAGTGCTTGCTAGTGCAATCAGGCAAGAAAACTAAACTGTTGGAAAGGAAAATGGAAAATTTCGTTACATTCTGATAATTTGCTTGTTTTCTCAGAAACCTTGAGATAAACTGTTGTTAACTATGCAGAAAGCTAGTTGCGTCCTAATGGATGACGAGCAATAGCTTTCTTACAGTTATTAGATGGTATGTGATAGAGAGGCGGGTTCCTCCCAGATACGTGAATTGTGAATGCATGTAACGAGAAACATGCAGATATACTTGAGGAAGACTGTAACCACTGCTCAGACCAAGAAAGTTGGGCACATTTGCTGGCTCAGCAGGTGCTGCTACCACGTTGCGTGCTTGAGGGCCAAGCGTGTGTTCAGTACTTTCATCCTTGACGGGGACCTTGGGAGGCTTTGGGAGGAAGGCCTGCAAGAGCAGCTAGGATGCAAGGGGTTGGGCGGCGGCCTCCACGAACCCGGGCACGTCCTGTGAGGCTGCGCCTCCATCCTCAGTGACGCCGTGTTCTTCTTCCCAGGTTGCTGCCGCCCAGGGGGAAGCGGGGCACAACCGCCGCCATTTTAAGGCCGCCACCTTAGAGCTGAGCGAGGTGAAGAAGGAGCTGCAGGCCAAGGAGCGGGAGGTGCAGAGGCTGCAGGCGGAGGCAGATGGGCTCCAGTGAGTGCGAGAGGGCGGGGCCGGGCGCCACCACCCCCTCCATCTCCAGTTAGTGTCTTCAGCGCACCCGGGCCCCGGTGTCCTGGCAGATGGCTGAGTACTCTGCAGGCAGATCCGAGAAGGAGAGAGAGATCCGACTGCTGTCTCAGGATGCCGCAGCTTCCGTCTGAAGCTTTGGCCTTGATGCCGTGTGCTCCCACTCTGTGCCCTGCTGGTTCTTCTCTGAGAAGAGAGAGCCCTCTTCTCAGAGAAGACCCAGCGCAGACAAAAATAAATTTTAAAAAATAAACAATGAATAAATTTATTAAAAAAATGCACACAGTTAGCTCTCCCACTCAGAGGCTGACGCCTCCGCCCCTTCCCTGAGGGTCCCCGCCGTCACACGTGGTCTTCGAGGCGCCTCCCCAGCTCCCCTCGGGCTTCCCTTCGTTGTGGTGCGCGGCTCCCATTGGGGTGGCCTTGGCTCGCACCCGTGCAGGCACATGTGTTGGGCACTGCACGTGCATCGGTCCCTCCCATCATAATCCGTGAACTGGCTCACAAAGCGTCCCTCCCCGGGGGTTGTGAGGATTCGTTGAGCTAGTGCATTGCAGAGCTCCTAGAACAGTCCCTGCCCAGGGTGAGCAGTATGGGAGTTTTTGTCATGATGCGTGTCCACCCAGGACATGTAACGTTCAACTGACAACATTTTTGAGTGGGAAGGTAATTGGAAGAACGCTGTAATTTCACTCTTCCTTGTTTTTTATGCTAGGATTCAGGAGGGGAAACATTCCCAGGAAATAGCACAGTTCCAGGCAGAGCTGGCAGAGGCCCGGACCCAGCTCCAGCTCCTACAGAAGCAGCTGGATGAGCAGCTGAGCAAAGAGCCCATAGGAAACCAAGAGGTGACCCGCCGGGGCGGCTTTACATCTCCAGTTAACAGGACTTACAGAGCTAGACTCTGCTGGTTGACACATTCACTTCATTCTCTGCCTTCTTGGAAAGGGATATTTATTTTTTCTAAGTATGATATTAAATGATATGCAGAGATATAGTTAGAGCAATGTTACAATGCAAGAAAGCCATTTTACAATTCTTTTGGTTGTGTGACTTTTTCCCTTCTCTAGATGGAAAATCTCAAATGGGAGGTGGATCAGAAAGAGAGAGAAATCCAGTCCTTGAAGCAGCAGCTGGACGTGACTGAGCGGCAGAGTAAACAGGAGTTGGATGGGATACAGCAGTCAATGCAGGTACGGGGCGTGTACGGGGTGTGTATGGGGCGTGTACGCGCCCTGGCAGCACTGCAGCAGCTCCTCCCTGGACTGTGCCAGGCAGCGTGCTTGGTGCGCAGCAGCAGTTCTCAATGGCTTGAATGCTCCCAGCAAACCGTTCTGCAGACATTATCCCATTTCAGAGAGAAGCCCAGGTCAGGCAGCTGAGGGACGCTGAGCAGAGACCAGAGCCCCAGGGCCCCACCCTGGGCCGAGCTGTGCGGTGTGTCCCAGAAACGGGATCTCATTAAGTCCAAAAAATGAGACAGTTCCATTCGCCAATCTGTGATAAGCTTCTCTACGAAGAAATCTAGGCACAGTCTTGACTGCGCGAGGAAAGGGTCGGGAACGTGACTCTGACTGGGATTCCTGCTTGTAGGTGGACAGCTTGAGATAACCAGAACTGACTTGTATTCTGTCTTAGGAACAGTTAGGCTTATTCTAGTAGCTGATCTTGGAGTTAAACAAGGGTTGGGTTCATTGTCAGATGTGGACGTGGGAATGTTACCGGCCCCTCGGCAGAGGCTCTGAAGTGTGGATGGGAACGTTGAGGACAGGACTGTAACCAGATTCTCCACAGTGTAGACCCTTGGATAGGAGTGGTGGGGGGAGGGGAGCGACTCATGAAGGCTGAGAGTTCCAGCCCCTTGGAATTGTGACGTACAAACTAAGATTTGTGCAGTGTGTTTAAGACCTTTCAGTTGTTTTTTTTAAACTAATGTGAGTTATACATTTACCACTTTTTAAAAAAAAATTATTTAGTTTTTTTATTTTTGGCTGCGTTGGGTCTTGGTTGCTGTGCGCGGGCTTTCTCTAGTTGTGGCGAGGTGGAGCTACTCTTTTTTTTTTTTTGCGGTACACGGGCCTCTCACTGTTGTGGCCTCTCCCGTTGCGGAGCACAGGCTCTGGACGCACAGGCTCAGCGGCCATGGCTCACGGGTGCAGCCGCTCCGCGGCATGTGGGATCTTCCCGGACTGGGGCACGAACCCGTGTCCCCTGCATTGGCAGGCGGACTCTCAACCACTGCGCCACCAGGGAAGCCCGGGGCTACTCTTCATTGCGGTGCGCGGGCTTCTCACTGTGGTGGGTTGCAGAACACAGGCTCTAGACTTGAGGGCTTCAGTAGTTGTGGCTCGCGGGCTCCCGAGTACAGGCTCAGTAGTTGTGGTGCACGGGCTTAGTTGCTCTGCAGCATGTGGGATCTTCCCAGACCAGGGCTCGAACCGCGTGTCCCCTGCATTGGCAGGCAGATTCTTGGCAGGCAGATTCTTAACCACTGCGCCACCAGGGAAGCCCAAGACCTTTCAGTTTTAAAAATCTATGACTTTTTCACTTTCTTTAGAATATTAAATCTGAGCTGGAGATGGTACGGGAAGATCTGTCCCTGACCCAGAAAGATAAATTCATGCTTCAAGCTAAAGTGTCGGAACTGAAGAGCAACATGAAGACGCTGCTCCAGCAAAACCAGCAGCTCAAGCTGGACCTGCGGCGGGGAGCAGCCAAGATGGTACTGGGCCACCGGGCGGCTGGTGGGGCTCCGGGGATGTGCTGGTGGGAGGCTGGCAGGCTTTCCAGTCGGTCAGCCAGTCACAGAGTTACATTAACCAACACTGAGTGACGGTTGTGTGAAGATAGATGACGATGGGGTGTTCTCCTTGGACCACAGGCCAAATCTTTTTGATTTAGAGCTTTTTCCAACAGAGTGTTTGCCTCTTTCTATGAATTTAGATGCCATTTTATTGTACTATGCTTTATAAAGCAAATGGGGGCATGGTTTGCTTGTGTTAACAAGAGCCCCTGGGCCTCTAGGCGAGACCAGCTGGGACACAGCAGCTGCCAGAACAAGCTCAGGGGCCCGGGGAGCCCGAAGCAGCCGTCATGAGCTCTGTTCAGGTTATCTGTTTACCCACCGTCTGCTTTTCTGCTCAGTCTATGTAAATATTTTGCAGGTGCAAAGAAGTCGCGTAGATTCAGAGGTTTATTTAGCACGGTTTGTTTATCTGTGGAAAAAGTCTGAAGTCCTAGGAAGGGGAGTCTTATGAGTTGGAAAATTGACTTAATTTCTTATGGAAACTCAGAGTCAAGGCCATGGTCTCTCTGGAAAGCTCCCACCGTGAGCTCTCATTTAGGGGGCTCTCGGCAGCTCCGGCCTCCTGAGGAGCCAGGATTGTAGTGTTGCTTCATGCATTAGGAAGAAGGTTTTCTATTCAGCCAACATTTCTTGAACCCCCGTGGCTGCCAGCTCTGCCGATTTAGAACGAGTGGGAAGTGCTTCCCCAGAGGCCCAAGGGGAGCTGGGGAGGCGCCTTGAAGACCACGTGTGATGGCGGGGACCCTCGGGGAAGGGGCAGGGATGTCAGCCTCTGAGTGGGAGAGCTAACTGTGTGCCTTTTTTCTTTTTTAATAAATTTATTCATTTTTTATTTTATGTATTTATTTTGGCCATGTTGGGTCTTCGTTGCTGCGCGGGCTTTCTCTAGTTTCTGGTGAGCTGGGGCTACTCTTCGTTGCAGCGTGCGGGCTTCTCATTGCGGTGGTTTCTCTTGTTGCGGAGCACGGGCTCTAGGTGTGCTGGCTTCAGTAGTTGTGGCACGCGGGCTCAGTAGTTGTGGCTCGCAGACTCTAGAGTGCAGGCTCAATAGTTGTGGCGTGCAGGCTCAGTAGTTGTGGTACATGGGCTCGGTAGTTGTGGCTTGCGGGCTCTAGAGCGCAGGCTCAGTAGTTGTGGTGCACAGGCTTAGTTGCTCCGTGGCATGTGGGATCTTCCCGGACCAGGGCTCGAACCCGTGTCCCCTGCATTGGCAGGCGGATTCTTAACCACTGTGCCACCGGGGAAGCACCTAACCGTGTGCTTTTAAAAACAGAGAAAGGAGCCGAAGGGAGAAGCCAGCTCTTCCAGCCCCGTGACGCCGGTGAAGATCCCTGACTGCCCCGTGCCGGCCTCGCTTTTGGAGGAGCTGCTGCGGCCCCCGCCTGCCGTGAGCAAGGAGCCCCTCAAGAACCTCAACAGCTGCCTCCAGCAACTCAAGTATGACTCTGCTCTGGGCTCCGTCTCGTAGTCTTTACAAATAAGTTGCAGGTCTCAGTTGGAAGAATCTTCCCTGTTGCCAGCACCGCACTGTGGTGTTTCTTGGCGAGCGGCTCCGTGGTGTTTCTTGGCGGTGGGCTGGTCCCGTGCCTCTCCCTCCATCTCCAAGGTGGGAGCTGCCCGGGGCTAAATGACCCTGCACGCCAGGCAGTGGGAGGCCCGTGTCTGAGGCAAGGGCAGGTGTGGCTCTGGCCCTGTGAGCGGACGCCCTGCAGGACAGACCCTCGGCTCTGTGTTTCCCACGTTCTCCCCAATCGGCCTGTCGGCCTCTGTGTGGTACACAGGAAAATGCCCAGAGTCTCTTTCGTGCTGTTCCAGGAGAGAGACTCGACGGGCCCCCGAGGGTGTGCGTGAGCGACCTGCCGTCAGGGCCGGGTCCGAGGTGGCCAGCTGTCTCTGGGGGGGACAACGCCCCTGGCTGTCGTCTGACCGCGCGCCTCCCCTGTCTCCCCAGGCAGGAGATGGACAGCCTGCAGCGCCAGATGGAGGCTCATGCGGTCACTGTGCACCAGTCGTTGTCCTCGTGGACGCAGGGGGACCCCGCCAGCCCCTCCCGCCTGGGCGATCACGCCAACCCCAGAGGAGACACGGAGCAACACGGGCAGAGCGGGGCCACGAGAGAGCACTTTGGAGCGGTGACCGCCGAGCATCCCCACCCCGAGTGTTTGTAGCTGACCGCAGGAATGCTCTCTCCTCTGTGTTATTTATTTGACTGTGTGCTCTATTGTCTTTCTAAGAGATGAAAGTTAAGTTTTGCATTGGCCGTTACAAGGAGTAAAATAACAAATCGAGAGTCGAGAATTGATGACAGTCATTTGCAGGTCGCAGCCAGCTTTTCCCACGAAGTGAGCAAATCTTAAAAACCTAATCTAGGGCTCAGCGAGACATTTTGCATGTGTCTGAAGGGTTATCTGCGGAAGGAGGCATTTTAGGCCTGACCGTAGACGCTGCTCTCGGACGGCCGCTGGCGGAGGCGTTGTGTGGCTGCGTCTGGCTTCTCACTTTCCTGTCTGATTCAGAAAGAGCTTTCCTCCCTGCAGGAGTGAGACCTCGTTTGCACCTTTGGTTTTTATTTTATTTTGTTTTGTTTTCAATAGCCATCTCTCCGTAGAACATATATATAAATACCGGAAATCATAATCTAATCTTTAAAAAGTATATGCTCATATTATTTAAGAATGACCCGAATTGTCGTTTTATTGATTGCCTTTTGAAAATCTGCAGTTAGGAAGTAACGTATGTGTAGGATTTAGGAATGTCAGAAAATTATGTTTTAAGAAATGTAATTATTTTATTTACCTTCTAAAGCCAAATATTCTTAGGCAGAAGTTCTTTGTTATTTTAGTTTCACTTAATTTTGAGGGTCTTTCCTTGCCATGAGTGCACAACGCCCACCTGTTTGACCCCTGGCCCTGCGTGGCCTCGCTCACCTTGGCCAACCCCCGGGCAGGCCTGATGGCCACCAGGACGCCCACATAGACACCACGGTCAGCACACGCTGACCTGATGCGTGCGGCATGGGGAGAGGCCTCAAGAGGTGAGGGGTGGGGGGGAGCAAGGAGGAGGGGCAGGGCCAGGGCTCCCGCGGGCTCCAGACCAGGGAGCACTTTGCCCTGTGTGGCAACGTCCACCAGCGCCTGTGTGGTCGTCAAGAGATATGCTGGCCTCTGTGTGGTGACAGCCTTCAGAAGGGGGAGAAGGCCCTTGACCCTCTCATCTGGAGAGCAGCGAAAGGGGCAGGTCAGCATGAGAGGGTCTCCCGAGGTTTACCTGAAATCAGACACCCCAAGTGTGCGAGGTCCCGCCTAGAATGACTGTGAGACTCGAGGTTTGTAAGCTTGCCCCTAGTTTGCTAAGATGATCTAAAATAATGTTCATTGTTCCAAGTTAGAGAAGAGAGAGAGAGAACGGGTCTGTGTGGCCCCCTGTGCAGGTCGGCTGGTCTGAAGATGAAGTGTGCGGTGTTACTGATCAGGCCAGACATGCTCGCGTCACTGCATCACCTGGGTCTCTCTTGTGGAGAAGACAGCGTGGTGTTTTTAATCTGCTTGTGTTCTCTCACAATATGCTGTTAGAAGGTTAATTGATAATATTAAAGTAGCATTAATCACAAAGATGTTTAGTGTTTAAAAAAATTCCCCAGCAAGTATTGGAACATCTAAAATATGTATATCATTTGTACAGGGTTAATCTTGGAAATTATACTTGAAAACTTTATTCTACTCTTCATTTTAAGTTGGAAATCGTTTTTGACAAAATTGTTTTTGTACCATTGGAAAAGAAAAATGGTAATTTATGTTCTTATTTATTTTGGCTGTGATATCTTTTGTTTTAATTCTAGAGCCAAGAAATCACACTTAGCCCCATTTTGTAGCTGCTTTCGCTCTCCTTGCTGAGGTCTTCCAGAAAATCAGTGTATCTTCCTTAGGAAAGGATAAAGGAATCCTGAGTATATCCATCAAGAGAAAGCCAATCTCTGTTCCCCACCCCTTTTTCCTTTGTCGAGTCACCTCCGTGTGTGTACGTGCGTGCGCGCGCGTGTGCATGTGTACGTGCGCGTGTACGTGTGCGCGTGCGCGCGCCCTCAGCAGCAGTGCCTCGTCTGGGCTCCTGCTGTCATCCTGTGCCAGCTTCATCCTCTAGTTCCGTGCGCGCCCGGCCTGCCTCTGGCCTGAGCGCTCAGGCTGCCCCCCTCCCATGTCCTGTGTGTGCCCCTCGTGCTGCCACGTCTGGCCTGTAGTTCCCGACCAGGGGCCCTTGTGTCCGGGCTTCCTTAACAGATCACCCTGAAGGGGGACGTTGGACTGAATCGCCTGCTCTTCGTTTGCTGCGGGTTTTTTCTCTGAGGGGCTTTACTGGTGCTCCTGTCTCCCAGAGCTTGATTCTTTAGGGAACAGCGTTGGAAATATTCTTCCGCTGTGGGCAGAAGTGGGAATTAGGAACTTCCTCATGGAAAACAGCAGTCCACTCTGGAGCACGTGTAGAAACATGTTTGCTGTTGCGTTGTATTTGTGTATGTTGTTCATCCTCGTGTCCTCACTGGAGAGCATGTCAGCTTGGACACTTCGTGATGTTATGACTTGATTTTCTTATGCTCCTAAAATAACTTACTGCGCGTGGTTATTGTTGATTTTTCCACGGTACACATCAGATAGATGCCACGGATCTTTTAGATTTACATGCCTTTGTTCTACTATTTGGAAGCTGTAACAGGCAGTGTCCTTGATGAGATGTGAAACTGGCTCACACTCTGGCCTGGGGTCCAGGTGCCAGGGTGGGCCTCGAGGAAGACAGCCTGTGGAATGCTGCATTAGGAAAATTCTCACTCAGCTCCTCCTCGGTTTAAAGACTTTTCTTGGTATAGGGATACTGCAAAAGCCATGGGCCTGCAAGGGCACTGTGACATATATTCCTACTTTTCTGAGTATTTTTTTAACAAAAATTAAATGTCGCGTGTAAAGATTGCTAGTAGTGAAAGGGACCAGCGGATCTGAAAGAGAAATGTCCTGGAGCATCCCCAAGGGCTGTGATGTGCACAGGGTGGGGCTTGTGAGAGTCTTCTCGGAGCCTCACTCAAGTTCACTCACTCCCCGCAGGGCGCCCCTCAGTGTATGGTGGTCTCAGGTTACAATAGGATCCTTGACAGGAATGCTTCAGAGGATCTAGAAAACTCGGTGGTTTTAAGTTATTCATGTTTAATAAAAATTTCCTCATTAAAAGGGAGTCCTCAGGTTGGGGCTATTCAGGGGAAAAGTGTCACCGTGCACAATGAATTGTAACTTAAAAAGCATGTTGATTTTTTATAAATTTAAGTGTGCTTGGGAATTCCTTGAATTTTGTGCAATAAACTATTTTTTGTTAAAGATTTTTATATTTCCTTGGGGTGCTTTCATTTTCATATATATATTTTGTCATAACTGGGAGTAACTTTTATCTCATGTTGTTACCAACTCTGTTCAGATAACTGAAGAGAATTTTATTGTTCTGCCAGAGTTTCAGATGGCCGTGAAATCTAACTCCTTGTGGCTGCTGTTGACCACAGCAGGAGCGTAGCGTCTCGCCGTGTTGCTTCCTTCTTCACCCGCACTTCACTTGTTACCACACGCCAGTAAGTACGGAGGTGGGAAGTGTTCGCAGGAGTAACGCTTCTTCGCGGGGAACCGCTCCTGAGGCTGCGGACGCACTGCACGCGTGCTTCCGGTGTCGTCCAGCCCCCAGCCTCCACTGACTGTCCCTCGCCTGCAGCAGTGGGACTGTGACTCCGAGTCGCAACCTTGTGGCTCCCCAGTCTCACCTGCCTTCTTCATCCATACTTCATTTTTGATCAGCGAGAGCAGACCGGATGTAGATTCTTCAGTTAAATGTTATCACTTAACCAGCATGGTAAAAAACGTACAGAAAAGGAGCAGTAAACCAGTGGTCACAGAATTCAATTTTGTGGTGGGTTGGACACATGTTTTCTTGTGTCTCCACCTCGTGAGCTTCTATAACCAAGGGTCAGGTATTACGTGTACCACCCAGACCTAAATGAAGATGCTCTGACCGCCTCCTTTTGTGGCCTTAACTTCCTGAAGTACTGAGGATGCAAATTTTCTTTCCTACAGTAATCATGAAGAGGGTGATTATATGTATCGGAACTTTTTCCTTTTCCTGTAAAGCTGCTAAACACTTGCAGGCGCTAAACTAACGAGTTGATGGGTTTATTTTTAAGTTGTCTCTCCGTCGGATAGCTGTTCCGTGCTGCACCCTCTTAACGGTAGTGCAGTGGGTGCTACCGGAGTGGTCCAGGTGCAGACTCCCGGGCAGCTGCTCCCCGGCTCAGAGGGGGTGCGAGTATGGGCAGCAGTGCGCACTGAGTGTGGCCCGAGGACTTGGTCTCAGCCCTCCCGGTCACGCGGTCTCATCCGTCCTGCAGCCGGCTAGGTGGGGACAGAAGTAGGATTCTTTATGCCACTGACGTCCAGTGTGGTAGACAAGCGTGATAGCTGTTGGGAGAGTCTCCGAGCCTTTCCCTAAATGAGGAGGAATTCTTAGCAGTCAGCAGCTGCCCGCCCTAGAAGCAGCATTTATTGGAATTCTTCTGCTCGCCTTCATGCTAGGTTTCACGTCACAAAGAGTGTTGCGGGTTCTCGTAAGAAGCATTCTTTGGCAATGACTTTTTCCTGGAAACACAGGAGATGTGACACTGGGCTGCTGACCCCTTTGTCTGCCTGTTTGGTGGGGTGCGGAGGGCGGCGCTCCTGCGCCAGGCCCCCTCTCACACCCCAGCCCATCTCCAGGCGGAGTGGGCACCCCCTCCCGAACAGCGTGCTTCTGGCTCGGGCTGGAAGCACCTCGAGGTTTGCACGCTCGGCCCTCCTTCGCCTGGTCTGGCACTTGCTGGAGGAGGCTCCACTTGGGGGTAATTCTCGGCTCCTGGGGTCTCAGGGCCTTTGTTTCGTCTGTGAGCTTTCCGTATGCATTTCTAAAGACCTGATGGACATTTCGGAGCGATTTTCCCGGTGCTTAAGCCTTGGTGTGTTGAAAGCTGGAACGCCTCATTTCCATCCAGAAAAGAGTCCCTTCCTTTGACCGACTCTGATCGTGATACAGTCCCCTGGTCTCTAACCCTCGGGGCTTCCCACCCTCGGCACCGCTCTCGCCGGCCCAGCCTGGCCCACGGCTTCTTCCCTGTCTCTGTTCCATGCCCCGCCTTTCTCCGCATCAGCCGGAGCCTGACTTAGCTGGCTGGAGGCAGCCCCTTAACGCTGTCCAGCCTTCAGGGTCGTCGTCCTCCCGCTGCTGCCCAAGCCTTCCAGTGGCCCGAGTGCCGGGCACATGGCCCAGCCTCCCAGCCCGCTACCATCTGGCCAGGAGCAGCCTCTCTGGCTTCCCTTCTTAGCTGGTCCGCGTGCATTGGGTGGGCTCTGCAGGCCCCGCCAGCACTCGCCCGGGACGTAGATGTGCGCCATGGGGCGGCAGGCACAGCTCCTCAAGCCGGTGAGATGGTGCACGGCATTGACCGGCTGCTGCGAAGCCCTCCCGCATGGCGACAGCCTTGTCCTCGGCCGGTGCTCTGGTCAGCGTGAGCACCTACCTGAGGAACAGTGCCAGCAGCTGACCCACAAGGGCCGGCAGATGGGAGCAAGTGATGAACCTGTCCGCTCAAGCCTCTGGAGACTGGGGTGACCTGTTCCTGCGATGTGACTCGGCCTCTCCTGGCCAGTCTGCGTGCCTACGACAGGCCAGGAGTGCCCTGGCCTTGCCCCGACGTCTTGCCCGCTTCGCTTGCCCTGAGCTGCCCCTGCCTTGTCTCTGCTCACTGAGCACGTGTCTGAGTCTGGGGCTGGCGCTCACTGTTCCTAGAGCTATCTAAGAGCAGCTCCGCAGGAGGAAGAAGCCTGATTCGCAGCGTTTGGTGATTCCCAGGTGTAAATACCCCACTGGGGCACATGGGACGCTCCCACTGTGCAGTCATTGCAGCTGGGAAGGGGTGTGGGCTGTCGCAGGTAGGGGACTCTGGCCCAGCAGACTGTCCCCTAGGGATGCGACAAGTGAGCAGAAAATAGACCTGGGTCAGCTTCGTAAAACCTTCCCTGATCCCAACCCCGAATGACCCTTGAACCTGTGTGCACTTACAGATAGGTGTAAGTTTATACAGATAGGTATAAGTTTATACCACTTTACATCATGTTTCTTTTCAGCAATGTTATTTCTGGAGAGTCCCTGTTTCTCCTATTAGATTACAGGGCATCAGGGGCATGGGGAACACTCAGCAGGTGGATTTCATTGACAATGAGCCTCAGTTAGCCTAGTTCAGTAACTGAAAGACATGTAAACAAACACCAACTGGGTTTCCTTCCGTGCTAATTTGGTGTAGAAATGGTGGCTACGTATAGTACCACAACAAAACACTGCTCACAGAGCACTTTCATGAATTAGGAATAAATGCCCTTCAAGATCTCTTAAAATTCTGTAAGATCCTGACAGCTTTTTTTTTTTTTTTTTCTCAGTACTGTTGTGGCCTCTCCCGTTGTGGAGCACAGGCTCCGGACGCGCAGGCTCAGCGACCATGGCTCACGGGCCCAGCCGCTCCGCGGCACGTGGGATCCTCCCCGACCGGGGCACGAACCCATGTCCCCTGCCTCGGCAGGCGGACCCCCAACCACTGCGCCACCAGGGAAGCCCCCCTGACAGCTTTGTGTAAAATAATCCCTTTGCTAATCTGCAGATGAAATGTCCAGGCTCCCTTGCCAGTGCAGCTTCCTCAGTGGCTGCATCTTTGCCACCTCAGGGCTCCGAGGATCTCGGTGGCTTCCTGCCGTGGCCGTCCCTCGTCACTCGTAGGGCTGCACTTCCCCTCTTGAATCACCTGGGATGGGCTGCTTTCCTGACCAGACCCCCACCATGTGTAACAGCATACACATTTTTCCTCCTCTCATTGAAGGCTATTCACAATACATGTGAAACTAGACCTCCCCCCTCAGTCTCCGGGGCTGGCTCGGACCCTGGCCCTCTCGTGATCTGGGGTCAGGAGTGAAGTTAGGAGACCGACTGCAATCAGCAATTAGGTTAAACCTGCTCCTTTCCCAAAAGACCATCAGTTCCCCTAAACTTAATTCCTCTTCATTAGTGGAAATCCACTTCTACCTGCAGGGGTTTATATCTCAAATTCTCTCATTTCTACCTCACAGGTGAATAGTGGCCAGTATAGGGTTGGCTGCTTTTTTTATTATTATTTTTATTGGAGTAGAGTTGCTTTACAATGTTGTGTTAGTTTCTGCTGTACAGCAAAGTGAATCAGCTATATATGCACATATATCCCCTCTTCTTTGGATTTCCTTCCCATTTAGGTCACCACAGAGCACTGAGTCAGGTTCCCTGTGCTATACAGTAGGTTCTCATTAGTTATCTATTTTATACATAGTATCAATAGTGTATATGTGTCAATCCCAATCTCCCAGTTCATCACATACCCCTCCTTTCCCCTTGTTCTCTACGTCTGTGTCTCTATTTCTGCTTTGCAAATACATCTATACCATTTTTCTAGATTCCACATATATACTTTAATATACAATATTTTTCTCTTTCTGACTTACTTCACTCTGTATGACAGTCTCTAGGTCCATCCACGTCTCTGCAAATGACCCAATTTCGTTCCTTTTTATGGCTGAGTAATACTCCATTGCATATATGTGCCACGTCTTCTTTATGCATTTCTCTGTTGATGGGCATTTATGTTGCTTCCGTGACCTGGCTATTGTAAATAGAGCTGCAATGAACATTGGGGTGCATGTGTCTTTTTCAATTGTGGTTTTCTCTGGGTATATGCCCAGTAGTGGGATTGCTGGTGCATAGGGTAATTCTGTTTTTACTTTTTTAAGGAACCTCCATAGTGGCTGCACCAATTTATATTCCCACCCACAGTGCAAGAGGGTTCCCTTTTCTCCACACCCTCTCCGGCATTTGTGTTTGTAGATTTTCTGATGATGCCCATTCTAACTGGTGTGAGGTGACACCTCATTGTAGTCTTGATTTGCATTTCTCTAATGATTAGTGATGTTGAGCATCCTTTCATGTGCTTCTTGGCCATCTGTAGGGTTGGCTTCTTAATAGTGGAATTGTGTTTCCCCCCACCCCTGCTTTTATCCCAGTCTTGTTTAATGGAGTGTAGACTGCATTAGATGGTGGTGAGGAGAATCCAGCCATAATAGCATACCTATTGTTAGCTGGATTCCACAGAAAATCGTGGTATTAAGATACTGGTTACTGGTAAAGGCTATGAGACCCCGAAATTCAATGGCTTAAATGAGAAGTTTCTCTTTCACGTAACAGCCGAAGCAGAAAAACAGGACTGATGAGGGCAGCTTCTGGTGCCGAGGACACAAGTGCCTTCTAACCTCCAGTCTCATCTGTGGCCTCGGACAGCTGCTCCAGGTCCCACTTGTTACTGTCTGCATTTTCCCAGGTGGAAGGCACATCGCACACCCTCGTTCAAGGGTGTCACTCACTAGCTGTGTACACCGTCTGTTGCCTCCACTAAGTCACCAGGCCACAGGATGTGTGTTTGTAGCAGTGTGTCCAGCTCCAGCTGGGACTTTCTGTTATCAAGAGGATGGATGCTACTGGCAACAGCCTCTATCACAATACACAATCTCTCAAATCAGTCCCCTGTGCTCTGAATTCCTGGGATTTATGATTACTATAACAAAATCCCTCATGATGGGGGCTGACCCTGCTACCCTTGAAAGGCATGTATATATATACAACTTTTATGTTTTTTGAAGTATGAAAGAAGTGGTAATAACAGCTAACGTTTATGAAGTCCTCACCTTGCTCTGTAGCAAGAGCCTGGCACATATGAATCCTCATCTCTGAGACAGGGGCAGTTATCATCCCATGTTACCCCTGAGAAAACTGCAGTACAGGGAGATGAAAGAATCCACCTACAGTTACCCAGCAGGCAGGGGCGGTCTGCCCGGGGCCTGGCACTCATCACTGCACAGTGGCACAGATTCACAGAAAGGTCAAGACTGGGGAGCAGCTGGGGATTGAGGTCTGTTCTCAGGTACTTAGAAGTTAAAAACAACAAATGGTAAGATTTCATTCTAACATGGTGCTTGCTCTTCCTTTTTATTTATTTATTTAGGTTGCGCTGGATCTCACTTGTGGCACACAGGATCTTTTTTTAGTTGCCGCATGCGGGCTCTTAGTTGCGGCATGCATGTGGGATCTAGTTCCCTGATCAGGGATTGAACCCGGGCCCCCTGCACTGGGAGCACGGAGTCCCACCCACTGGACCACCAGGGAAGCCCCTCTTCCTTTTTTTTTTTTTTGGCGGTACGCGGGCCTCTCACTGTTGTGGCCTCTCCCGTTGCGAAGCACAGGCTCCGGACGCGCAGGCCCAGCGGCCATGGCTCACGGGCCCAGCCACTCCACGGCATGTGGGATCTTCCCAGAACAGAGCACGAACCCGTATCCCCTGCATCGGCAGGCTTACTCTCAACCACTGCGCCACCAGGGAAGCCCCCCTCTTCCTTTTTAAATGTAGACAGAATTTACACTAAAATAGGCACCGATTTTAAGTGTATATTTTGGTGAGTTTTGACAAATGTCAACCAATGTGTACCTGTATTACTATCAACACAATAAGATGCAGAGCGTCTCTTCCACAGTGAATGTCCCCTCATATCCCTCCCAGCTCACCACCCCACTCAGGCAACCCCTGTTCTGATTTCTATCACCATAAGCTCTGCCTTACCACTTTTGTGTGGGGTTCTTTTGCTTAGCATGGTTTTCAGATTCAGCCACCTTGTTGCTAATAATAAACCTCCATAGGATTATCATATGACGATTCCAAATTTGTTTATCCATTCTTATGGGGTTTATCCAAACATCTGGGTGTTTCTCGTTTGGCTATTATGAATAAAGCTGCTATGAACATTCTGTGAACTTTCTTTTTCACACCTAGGGCTGCACTGCTGAACCATAGGGAGGCCTACGTTTAACTTTACAAGAAACTGCCTCATAGTTTTCAAAGTGGTTGGCTCATTATACACTCCTACCAGCAGTGTATGAGAATTATAAAGCTGCTCCACATTCTCACCAAAATTCGATACTGTCAGTCTTCTAATTTTAACCATCCTGGTGGGTGTAAAGTAGTATCGTTCTGGGTGTAATTTGCATTTCAACCATCCTCAAATCCACTGATTCTTCTGTTGTGCTCGATTGACTGTTAGTACCATCCAATTT
This sequence comes from Monodon monoceros, assembly GCF_005190385.1. Classification (NCBI taxonomy): domain Eukaryota; kingdom Metazoa; phylum Chordata; class Mammalia; order Artiodactyla; family Monodontidae; genus Monodon; species Monodon monoceros. The sequence continues at coordinate 86,785,957 of NW_021703765.1, read as the reverse complement.
TTTTAACCAAGGATGTCAATTTTATTTCTTTAGTTTTTTTTCTATTTAAAAAGTTAATGTATAAATTACACAGTAAAATTAACCCTTTTTATTGTACATGCCTGAGAGTTTTGACAAGCATATGTAGTTGTGTGACACTACCACAATTAAGACAAAAGCTTCCAGCAGTCTTTAAAATTCCCTAAGCCACTTTATAGTCAGCCCCTCCCCCGCCCGCGGCGACCACTCCCCTGCCTGTCCCTTTGCGTGAACGTCCAGTGAATAGGGTCACACAGCGTGGAGCCTGACACCTTAGGTACAGCTGTGCATCCGTTTCTGGGAAGCTGTGGGTGCCCACAGGGCTAGGGTGGTGAGAAAGTAACCTACTCCGGCTAAGAGAGTAATCAGAGCCTGATAAGCCAGACGCAGAGACGAGTCTGCTGCAAAGTTAACAGGAGTCACGCTGCGGCTGGAAAGTCGGCTTGCTTCGGCGGAGAAACTCGTTCTCTAGAATCCCAAGCTGTCAGAACCTCTGCTGTTTGAAAGTGTGTCCGTGAGAGTAACATACCCGACGTTCGCCTGTAGGATCTTGGTCGCTTTTACCTGCCGAAGCAGCCAAGTTTCCACCCAGCGCAACACAAAGCTGGTTGTTTCCAGGGAAACCGGAGCTGTTCATTTGTGGTCCCGCCGCGACCGGAACCTGGGCCCGGCCAGCCTGCGGGTTGAAGCCCCAGCGCGGCATCCTCGCGGACCGCACGGCCCAGGACGACCCCTCCCCCGGACACCCCGCCCCGGGCCTCAGGGACCGCTGGACCCGCCCCGGGGGGCCGTCCGCCCGCCCGAGGACCCCGCGTGCCGGCTGCCCGCGCGACTGCCTGACAGCGTCCTCACCGGCCCCGCGCCTGCAGGGCCTGCGGTCGCGCTCCTCCGTCGGGCCGCCGGGCGCGGAGGCGAGCGCCCTGTCTCGCGCGTGCAGACCCGGCCCCGCGCCGGCAGTCCCCGGGCGCGGCGCCGTCAGGCAGTGGCGCAGGCAGCCCGGCACGCGGGGTCCTCGGGCGGGCGGACCTGGGCGGCGGCGGCGGCTGCGGCGACGGCAACGGCGACAGGACGAACGGCGGCGATGCTGTGGCCGCGGCTGGCGGCGGCCGAGTGGGCGGCGCTGGCCTGGGAGCTGCTGGGCGCCTCGGTGCTGTTGATCGCGGTGCGCTGGCTGGTGCGGCGGCTGGACAGGCGGCCGCGGGGCCTGGGCCGGAGCGGGCCCCCCGACCCGCCGCCCTGCGCGGCCGCGGGCCCAGTCCCTGATCCAGGTAAGGCCGGTCCGCCGGTGGGCCCGCGCCCCTCCCCGGCCTGGATCCTCAGCCCCCTCTTCCCCAGCCCGGGCCCCCCCGGGCTTCCGCACCCCTCCCCTCCCGCCTCCCGGGGCTCTCCTCCCCGGCCTGAGTCGGGGGTTCTGGGAAAAGACCTGGAGTAAAAGTCACGAGTCTTCCGCGCACAGACAGTGGGAGAGAGTAGAGGATGGGAGCCTGGGTGCCGCGTCTGTGCGCAGTTTTGCTTGTTTGACCCCCTGATTTGACTGAGAAGACCGTGTGCGCCCTGCGCGCATCCGGAACGCGCCTTCGTTCAGTTTTCATTCACCCTCTTACCCGCAAGTCTGGTTTCTTCCTGGAGGATAAGCAAGAGCTCCTCAAGTACCCTGATAAGAAGATGAAATTTTATTAGCAGAAAGCATAGTTGATGACCCACCTTGAACTCTCAGGGCTAAAGCCGTCCTTATGGGTGACTTAGTTTTTACAGCTGAGGAAACAGGCTCCAGGAAGGTCCTGCTCGGCAAAGATGACACAGGTCCAAGGCAGAAGCCAGGTGGGGACGTAGGCCTGTTGACGCGAGGTCCAGCTTGCCTTCCAACCTGTTGAGATGCTGATTGTCCTACCTTCTCTCATCCCCTTAAGAAAGTTTCAGGCGGTACTTTTAGGAAACAGCATGCTCAGTTGTCCAGTTACACTGTCGACACCGTGCCAGAGAACCCAGCGCAGGACGCCAGAGTCGAAAGGCTTGCAGACCCTAAAGCTAAAGGACGTGTGAGGCCAGTGGGGTCTGGGGCTACGAGATTAGAGTTTCGAGTGCCTTATTCATTAAATTCTTTTTTAATTTTTAGCTTTCATTTCTAAGTCATTAATACAGAGCAAATAAACACATGTGAAAAGATGTTCGACATCACCAGCCAGCAGTGAAATACAAATCGAACTTACAATGAGATATCACCACACACCTATGAGAATGGCTAAGATAAAAAATACCGATGACATTTGGTAATGCTGGTGGAAATGCTGAGAAACTGGGTCTCATTTGCTGCTGGTAGAAATTTTAAAGGTGCGGCCATTCTGAGGTCAGACTGCCAGTTTCTCAAATAGTTGAACCTGTACTGTACTCCTGCACATTATCCTAGAAGGACGAAAACTTATTTTCACACAAAAACCCATATGCGATTGTTTATAGCTTTATTTGTAATTGCCAAGAACTGGAAACAGCCCGGTTGTGTCTCGAGGGGTGAATGGTAAAACTGGCACCTCCGAGCTGTGGAATGCTGCTCAGCAGTGAGGCAGAACTGTTGATCCGTCAGCAGCTTGGGTGGAGCTCAAGGGCATTACGCTGAGTGAAAAAAGCCGGTCTCAGAAAGTCTGTAGTGTACAATTCCATTTATGTAACATTCTTGAAATGGAAGTATCATAACGACAGAGGACAAGTCAGTGGCTGCCGAGGGTAGGGGACAGTGGCGGAGGTTGGACATGACAGTAAAAGGTCAGCAGGAGGGAGATCTTTGTGGTGATGGAACAGTTCAGGAACCAGTCATGTCCATGTGAAGCTCTACATGTGATAAACGATCATGGGATTACATATGGAGAGCCACAAGAGGAGAGTGACTGCAGAACCTGGTGAGGCCACGGTCTAGTTCGCTATGCTGCGCCAGGGTCAGCTGCCTGGTTTGGATGACGCACTGCAGTGTTTACGGTGTGCCACTGAGGGAAGCCACGTGATGGGTCCACAGGACCTCTCTGTACTGTTTTTCAACTTCTTGTGTTTATTATTATTACAAAATAAACAGTTAAAGAAATCCACTTAGGTTCCCCAACGTTAGTATCTTACATAATCACTACAAGTAGGAAAGCCAGGAAGTATTATCCAGTCTGCAGTCCTACCTCAGTTTCCTATACCTGTACCTTTACATCTCTGTCTTCTATCTATCAGTCAGTGGATGGATGTCTGGCAGACACTTCTAATTCCAGCCCAGGGTCAGCAAACGGTGGCCCACGGGCCAGATCCTGCCCGCACCTGTTTTTGGAACACAGCCATATTCTTCCTTCTGTGGCTCTTGAGTGTTTGGGGGGACTTAGGCTCACAAAGACTCAAAATTTACTCCCCAGCCCTTTACAGAAGTTTGCTGAAGGCTTCTCCCTTCTCAGTGAGGAGACTGGCTCTCATTAGCCACAGTATATACAATTATTTGCTGGTTCCTAGAGCACACATAAGATAGCTTCGGAATTGCTCACCTATACCACTGTGAAAACCCACCTGCCAGCTAGAGTATAGTGTTTGTCTGTCCTTCCTCTGTCTTTACCCTTAGAGGACGTGGTCGCGTGCTGTTATCTTTCAGTTAGTACGTTCCTTCTCCCCCACTCATTATGATACGAACTTGTAACACCCTTGAGCGAATTTGTTTTGGTTTGCATTCCACTTGGGGGTCTCCCCGTCTATTTGTTTATCCACGTATTTTTTGTGTATGTGAATTAAACATGCTTCTAAAGGTCAGAACATGTAAAGGCGTATTCAGAAGTGCTGCTCCCCCTGCCCTCTGTCCTTACTGTCTGGTTCACACCCTCCCCTGAAGCTAAGCAGTCTCATTATTTTCTGCTTTATCCTTTGTTTCTTTTCCACACGTGAGCAGATACTTGTTTATTGTATTAAGAATATTAGTAACAGGGTGTCCCTGGTGGCGCAGCAGTTAAGAATCCACCTGCCAATGCCGGGGACACGGGTTCGAGCCCTGGTCCGGGAAGATCCCACGTGCCGCAGAGGAACTAATAAGCCCGTGCTCCACAACTACTGAGCCTGCAAGCCACAACTACTAAGCCCATGTGCCACAGTTACTGAAGTCCGCGTGTCTAGAGCCCACGCACCACAAGGAAGAGCAGCCCCCACTAGCCGCAATTAGAGAAAGCCCCGCACACAGCAACGAATACCCAACGCAGCCAAAAATTAAAAAAAAAAAAAAAAGAATATTAGAAAGAGTGTACATGTTTGTCTTTATTCAAGTTGACTTTCTAGCACGCTATGTATTCTCCAAGGCTGATAAGTCTGTATTACTTGATAACTTCGTAGCCCTAACTGACATTAATGGATAATTTGTCAGTGTCAAACACATCCATTATTTTATCTAATTCTCATTACAAGCTAAGAAGTAGAGCTGTTGTTATGTCTTTTTTATAGATGAGGAAACTGTGGCTTAGAGTTACATAACTTGCCCAAGCTCACCCAGTTAGTGATATAATGTAATGTAATTGTTCCATTTAGGGCTTGCTTGATTACAAGGACAGAACCCCCTCAGACTAGCCTGTCTTAAAAAGGTAGCTTTTAGGACTTCCCTGGTGATGCAGTGGTTAAGAATCTGCCTGCCAATGTAGGGGACGTGGGTTCGAGCTCTGGTTTGGAAGGATATCCCAGGTGCCACAGAGCAACTAAGCCCATGCACCACAACTACTGAGCCTGCACTCTAGAGCCCGCGAGCCACAACTACTGAAGCCCGCGTGCCTAGAGCCCGTGCTCCGCAACAAGAGAAGCCACCACAATGAGAAGCCCGCGCACCGCAACGAAGAGTGGCCCCTGCTCGCTTCAACTAGAGAAAAGCCCACTTGCAGCAATGAAGACCCAACACAGCCATAAATAAATAAATAAATAAATAAGTAAATAAATTTACTGGGAAAAAAGGTAGCTTTTGAGTAAACACACAGGGAGGGTATGCAGAAGAGAATATTACCAGGATCGGGTGGATTCCTCTCTGTTTATTCCTAGCATCTGCCCTAGTCGCCCCTACCCCTCAGACTTTGCCTTGCATGTGGCTTCAGCCTGTCCTGTGCCTTTCATATCAGTTCCTTACCACTTCTGTTGCCCTTATGCCCAATATTCAGAGACTACCCTTAGGGGTGCTCCCTGAGTGGAATCCTGTGGTCAGTTGGCCTCCCCCTTCATGTTCTTTGGCAGCTCTAGAGGGGGCTGTGCAATACATTCACTGTTTAAAATAAGTAATAGCCATTTTTGAAATCTTGGAGGGGGTAGGGTGGTATCATAAAAAGTTATTAAAAAAGAAATATGCAGAAATTTCCATCATCCAGCTGCAAGTATTAGGTATTAGTATTTTGTGAGTCTTGTTTTTTCTGTCACTGCCCCCTCTGTTTTGCTCTCCTGGAGTAATTTAAAGCCAATCCTGGGATATCCTATAATTTCATCTGTAAACACCTCCTAAAAGCCTCTACTCTAGCTTCACTGATACACAGTATTAACACATCCGGTTCTTTCTTGATCGCCTCTTCAAGTCTGTCTTCTTTCTCACCTGTCTTTCAATCTCTGTTGTTACTCAGATCCCATTCTTGGCTTACCGGCCATGTGTGTTCCTTGTTATCCCTGGGTTATAACCACCACCTATGGGCTCATGACTCCCGGAGCTGTTTTTCTCACTCTGAGCTTATCTTCTGAATCTCAGACTTGAAAATCAGAATGCCCACTTGATGTGCAGTGGGTGTTTCTAATGCTCAACGCCTAAATCCCCGTTTGTTCTTTCATATTCTCTGCCTTGGGCAGAATCTCTTTCTAAGCATCCAGGCTGGAAACCTAGGTATTATCGTAGGCTGACTGCAATCCCTCAGACACCCCACCCCACCCCGCCGCCACCGACCCCAACATCTAATGTGTGGTCGAGACATCCTTTTTCTCTAGTCTGAGCGCTCATCTCCAGCCCCATTAACTGCAGCAGTGGCCTGTACCCTGTCATTTCTTACCTTCTCCCCAATTCTGGCTGACCATGCTTAAACCTCTACCCCATAGATTTAACTGCTCTTTCTGTAAATATATTGATTAAAGCTGCAGCTGCAGTTCACATCCACTTGCTTGGTGGCTGAATAACTTGAACAAGTTTACTTAGCTTCTCTGATTTAGGATCTCCATCTGTAAAGCAGGAGTGAGCAGTGGTGAAAAATCTCCATGTGGAGTTTCGTGAATTTTAAATAATTTCGTGCAGGCAGGGTGCTTAGGACAGAACCAGGCATGTGGGAAGCCCCCCAGACGTTAAACATTAGCTGTTTGTTTTCAGTATTAGCAAAATGACTGTGGAGCTGTCTGTATGCTCTTCTGTTTAAATCTTTGCATAATTTCTCATGACTTATGAAATAAAGTGCAAATGTATCCGTAGGATAACTTTCTGCAGTTGGAGTTTTGACGCATGTTATCCAGTTGCTTTCCTGGGGATTTGTTCCTAATCGCACTGCAGGTGACAGCTGATGGGTGTGCCTGTTTCCCCAGCATGCTGACCTCCCTAGAATGTTGGTGTGATCAGATCACGTCATGACACTGGGCTGTAAGATTCTTATCTGAATGAACCAGACACTGCCTATCTTAATCTTGTTTAGATTGTTATAAATCCGGAAACAAAAACCTAATGAAAATTCTCATAGAAAGTTCATAGACTCCAGAGAATATGGGGAAATAGTGGATTGAAATGAAACTTTGAAGCCAGCTTTTTTTTTTTTTTGGCTGTGCCATGAGGCTTGCAGGATCTTAGTTCCACGACTAGGGATTGAACCCCCTGCAATGGAAGCATGGAGTCCTAACCACTGTACCGCCAGGGAATTCCCTGAAGCGAGCGTTTTTGCCACTTTTTAAAAATTGAAGTATAGTTGATTTACAATATCATATTAGGTTCAGGTTACAGCATAGTGATTCAGTATTTTTAGATTGTACTCCATTAAAAGTTAAAGTTATTACAAGATAATGGCTATAATTTCCTGTGCTGTACAATCTATCCTCATTCCTTGTCTAGTTTATACATAGACATCTCTTAATCCCACACCCCTATCTTGCCCCTCCCCTCTCTTCTCTCCCCACTGGTAACCACTAGGTCCCTAAATCTGTGAGTCTGTTTCTTTTTTGTTGTATTCACTAGTTTGTTTTATTTTTTAGATTCCACACATTCGTGATTACACACAGTATTTGTCTTTCTCTGTCTGACTTACTTCACTTAGCATAATACCCTCCTTGTCCATCCATGTTGCCGCCAATGGCAGGATTTCATTCTTTTTTATAGCTTAGTAGTATTCCGTTGTGTGTACACGCCACATCTTTATCCATTGATCTGTTGATGGACACTTAGGTTGCTTCCATATCTTGGCTATTGTAAATAATGCTGCTATGAACATTGGGGTGCACATAGTTTTTCAAATTAATGTTTTTGTTTTCTTTCTAAGAGTGGAATTGCTGGATCATATGGTAGTTCTGTCTATCTATTTATTTATTTAATTTGGCTGCATCGGTCTTAGTTGCAGCACTTGGGATCTTTGTTGCAGCATGCGGGACCTTTCGTTGCGGTGCATAGGCTTCTCTCTAGTTGTGGCGTGAGGGCTCTAGAGTGCATGGGCTTCGTTGCCTGGCGGCATGTGGGATCTTAGTTCCCTGACCAGGGATTGAACCCACATCCCCTGCATTGGAAGGCGGCTTCTTAACCACTGGACCACCAGGGAAGTCCCTATTTTTAGTTTTTTGAGGAACCTCCATAGTATCCTCCATAGTGGCTGCACCAATTTACATTCCCACCAACAGTGCAAGAGGGTTCCCTTTTCTCCACACCCTCTCCAGCATTTATCATTTGTAGGCTTTTTAATGATGGCCGTTCTGACCAGTGTGAGGTGATATCTCATTGTGGTTTTGACTTGAATTTCTCTAATAATTAGTGATGTTGAGCACCTTTGCATGTGCCTGTTGGCCATCTGTATGTCTTCTTTGGAGAACTGTCTATTCAGGTCTTCACCTCCTTGGTTAAGTTTATTCCTAGGCATTTTATTCTTTTTGATGTGATTTTAAACGGGATTTATTTTTTACTTTTTCTTTCTGGTAGTTCATTATCAGTGTATAAAAAAGTAACAGATTTCTGTGCATTAATCTTGCATCCTGCAACTTTGCTGAATTCGTTTAAGAGAAGATGTACTTTACAGCCATCAGATTGATTTTTGTTGTCTTGGGCCTAGGTGAAATGACAATGGATACCATCTTGGCTCGATTGAAACTCCTGAATCCAGATGACCTTAGAGAAGAAGTTATCAAAGCTGGATTGAAATGTGGACCCATTACATCAACCACAAGGTTTATTTTTGAGAAAAAGTTGGCTCGGGCTTTATTAGAGCACAGTACACTGCCTTCCCACCCTCCAGACCACGCCACTGCAGGTGCCCCGGCCCTGGGCCAGGACACACAAAGGGTTGTGAAGTCTGCGGTAGGGAGCCCGGCTGAGCGGGTCAGCTTTTCTGAAGACAGAGATTTTGGTTATAGTGTGGGCTTGAATCCTCCGGAGGAAGATGCCGTGACGTCTGAGACCTGCTCAGTGCCTTTCAGTGCCTTGGCCGGGGTCGGCAGCCACAAAGCCATGCTGCGGGCCTCTGCAGAGCCGCCTCTATACTATGGGGTGTGCCCAGCGTACGAGGACACCCCGGCGAGAAATGGTAATGTGACCAGCGCCGTGGTTCTTACACAGGTGGTACGTGGACAGCAGGGGGAGAGGGGTTTTGAAAATCACAGACTACAGAGGAGAAGAAAGAAGACTTTAATCACCATAATCTCATCACTCCAAATTAACCATTGTTAGCATTTTTATATAGAATGTTCCTGAATTTTTTGTAAATCTATATGGAAAGTTTTAGAAATTAAGAAAATTGGATTCTATGGGGACATACTTCACTTACAAATATTTATGGGCTGGCTCCATTTTTTGATTAACCATCTCCCTCCCTTTTTTTTAAAATAAATTTATTCATTCATGTATTTATTTTTGGCTGCACTGGGTCTTCGTTGCTGCACGCGGGCTTTCTCTAGTTGCTGTGAGTGGGGGCTACTCTTCATTGCAGTGCGCGGACTTCTCATTGTGGTAGCTTCTCTTGTTGCGGAGCACGGGCTCTAGGCATGTGGACTCAGTAGTTGTGGCTCGCGGGCTCAGTAGTTGTGGCTCACAGGCTCAGTAGTTGTGGCTCGCGGGCTCTAGAGCGCAGGCTCAGTAGTTGTGGCGCATGGGCTTAGCTGCCCCACGGCCTGTGGGATCTTACTTCCCTGACCAGGGATCAAACCCACATCCTCTGCATTGGAAGGCAGATTCTTAACCACTGGACCACCAGGGAAGTCCCTAGTCATAGTTTTTTACTTACTTTTTAAAATTATTTTTATTTAGATCATTGGTCCAAAAATTTTATTTTTTGGTATGGAATAGTATCCTTGGATATAAAAACTACATATACAGGTACAAAATATGTATCATTTATATCCATGTACATACATATGATCAAAGTTATTGTGTTCTTTTTACTGACTAAAGCCTTTTTTCTTGAAGATTAAAACTCTGAAATATTAATAAGAGAAAAACCAGACCACTGGCTAACAGTAGTTAGTTACCAAACCCAGGGCTTCAAGTGTGAACTAAGTGACGGTGGCTGCAGTTCCTCGTCTCTGCTTTTCCCACACAGAAAGGATTCATGTTTATGAAGACAAGAAGGAAGCCTTGCAAGCTGTCAAAATGATCAAAGGATCCCGATTTAAGGCTTTTACAAGCAGAGAAGATGCAGAGAAATTTGCTAGAGGAACTTGTGATTATTTCCCTTCTCCAAGCAAAAGCTCTTCAGCACTTTCTCCTGTGAAAACAGTGCCGCTCTTTAGCAGTGGTGGGTTAACAGGTAAATTGTCCGGCGTTACTGTCAGATTCACTCCTGGGTATTTTGTTCCCTCCTTCCTGGTAACTAGTTCTCTCCACCTTTGAGAGCAGCCTGGTTTGCTGGGAACAGAGAGCTGAGGCCCAGGCCGTGGAGCAGCCGGAGGAGGCTGGGTCGGTAGGCTGGTCTGGGTGGAGGTGGCAGGGGCCAGGTGGGTCGGGCAGCTGCTGAGGGGACCGTGGGAGAAGCCACGAAAGGGCCTCCATCGCCTTCTGTTCTGTCCCCTTTGTCACACTCTTGTCCCTGTGGCCTGTTGGGTTCAGGGCCTTTTTAGGTGCTGAGACCTTTCTACTTCCCCCCGTGAAGCTACACCTCCTTCTAGGACTGTGGCACCTGCTTGGCTGCAGACGATTCTGCGGTGGCTGAACCGTCCAGCCAGAAAGCTGGCCAGCGCCACTCCCAGCTCAGGACCAGGGTCTTGTGAGGGGCCTTTGCTGTCAGCATCGTACAGAACCCCGGCATCCCAGCCTCGTCTGGTCCCCTCCGCTCCATGGGCTCACGGCTGCTCTGCTCCCCAGGCTGGCTGGGGCTCCCGAGGATGCGCCTTTCCTTGCAGACGGTTGGCCTTGGATCGAGAGTCCGTGTGCCACCTCACGGAGGCCAGAGTGATTTGGGGCGCTTAGAGGCCCCTCACACTTGGTGAAGGTTCCTCAAGATAGCCTTCCTACCTCCGCAGGTGTCGTGATTCGGCAGAAGTCCCTCCTGGCTCCCTGCCTTTCTGGGGGTGCTCCTGGCTCTTGGAAGGCCCCTCGCGAGTGTGGGTGGCGTCCTGCCCGCGTGCCCTCGCACTCCTCCCCCGCCTTCTCCGCAGAGCCCTTTCCTCGCTGCCGCGGGCTGGGACACACGTCCGTCTGCTGTGGATCATCTTGTTTCTTACTTTTCACTACAAGGAGATCGTCAGCCTCTGTGGGAAAGATTTTTCTTGCCCTCAGCGAAGCGCATAGTGGATGATGAGAAAATGTGAACTTACATGTTCTTAAATTCTGTCTCTTAACAGATGGGTTGTACTTGTCTGATACAGAAACAGCAAGCAAAGAGCGAGCAAACAGTTATAAAAGTCCTCGTACACAAGATCTCACGGCCAAACTTCGGAAAGCTGTGGAGAAGGGAGAGGAAGACACCTTTTCCGACCTTATCTGGAGTAATCCCCGGTATCTGATTGGTTCGGGGGACAACCCGACCATCGTACAGGTAAGCCTGCTTCCAGCATCATTAGCATCAAGACTGCGGTGATGAAAGTGAAGCCCAAAATCTGTGGTTTTGTTCCAGGAAGGATGTCGGTACAACGTCATGCATGTTGCTGCCAAAGAGAACCAGGCTGCCCTGTGCCAGCTGACCCTGGAGACGCTGGAGAACCCCGAGTTTATGCGGCTCATGTACCCGGACGACGAGCCGCATATGCTGGAGAAACGCATCTGCTACGTGGTGGACCTGTACCTCAACACCCCTGACAGAGTGGTGCGCCTCGTAGCCGGGCTCAGGGTGGAAACAGTGTTTGGGTGTTTATTTACCGCGTCCCTGCACTGCGTCAGCTCAGAGGAGATGTGCGTTTGTTGAGGTCAGAGAGCTCAGAAAGATACGGTTGGACCCAGACCCGCTCACACGTGAGAAGTGCACCCCGCTGGCTGGCGCGCCGGGGTCCCAGCTGGGGTGGAGCCGTCCCCAGGACATGTCCCTCCTGGCCTTTGTTCAGAGAGTCCCAAGCTGATAGGAGGGTGGGCGAGTGCCACAAAGTTAAAGGGAGAAGGACGTAGAAAGGTTTTGGTGCCTTGTAGTTTAGTGTCCTAGATATGTCTTTCTTTAAATTTTTATTTCATTTATTTATTTATTTTGGCCGCGTCAGGTCTTAGTTGTGGCATGCGGGATCTTTTGTTGCGGTGCCCGAGCTTCTCTCTAGTTGTGGCATTGGGTTTTTCTCTCTCTAAGACGTGTGGGCTCAGTCACTGCAGCACGCGGGATTCGTTGCCCCGTGGCACGTGGCGTCTTAGCTCCCCGACCAGGGATCGAACCCACGTGCCCTGCATTGGAAGGCGAATTCTTTACCCCTGGACAGCCAGGGAAGTTCCAGTGGGGAGATGGTGCACAAAGCTTAAGTAAGGATTCTTGAAACAGAAGAGTTTTTACATATTTATATGAGGGAAAACCCAGAGATGGCTGAGAACCAAGGATTGTTTCTGAGAGAAACCTAGGGGTGTGAGAAGTCGTGGTGGGCAGGAGAGGGAATTAAAAAAAGCCTATTGTACTATTTCGTAACATACTGAATATGATACATTGAACCCTAGAACTGCAAGCAAGAATAACTTTTCAATTAGCAAGAAAGAAAAGGGGGAATGGAGATAAATTTGGCCATGCTAGCAAAATTAAAGGGCATAAAAGAGAAAACGGTAGTTACATGAAAGCAATAGTAAGTGTGAAATAGGGCAGAAGGAACAAAATCCAAGTGTACGAGACTAAGTGTGAACACAGTAAGGCTGTACGACACTTCAGTCGGGAAGTGTAGCTCCTACACGCGATGAAGGACATGTGCCCTGCGGGAAATACAGTCTTCTCTTAATGCCTGCAGCGCTTGTTGAAAATACGCATCTGTGGATCCACAGAGACCACTGAATAAATTCTTGAAACTGGATGTTACAGGTCACATCCCCTGACCATAGGCGCTAAGAGTAGGAATCGCTTCAAGCGCCTGGACTGTGTAGCAAGGCCGGGGGCTCCCCAGAGGGTGTGGTGTGGAGGAAAAGCGGGGTCACCAGGCGTGGCGGGAGGGCCCACAGCCCGCCGGCCGCGCGGGAATGGGCCAGAGGCTGGGGTCACGTTGGCGGGGCTCGGAGCAGGTTAGAGAAGGACGTTGTGTGGGTGAGGGAGAGGGGTAGCCAGGAGGAAAGGGGTGTGGGGGGCATGTTGCGGTCTGATGCCCTGAACGCCGAGTGGACGCGGCCGCCCCGATGTGCAGCGGCCCGGGCCCTGTGGGGCTGGCCGGGAGCTGCGCCGATGCTGGAGCCTGGGCCGCAGGGCTGGAGGCGACTCAGGTAGACCGTGGACCAGGAAGCGCCTGACTGGAGCATAGCTCTGCTCGTTCTTCCTGTGCCGTCTGCAGCTGTGGAAGGCCGGCCGGGGGTGCTGGCAGGGCCTGGGTGGCCCGCGGAGCCCCGGCGGCTGACTGTGTGGGAGAGGGAGTGGTGGTGCCGACAGGATGTTGAGGTAGCGAGATGCCCCTAGAAGGTGTGGAGCAGGGATCGGAGCCAGCCTGAGGGTATTTGCTTGCACAAGGCCCCCGGGGTCGCCTAGTGGAGTGGGGGCTGGAGCTGGGGGAGAAGCTCTGGGCGAATGCAGCGTGGCGTCCGGAGGGAGGGACCTGAGGGCTGGAACGTGCAGTGGCCACAGGTGGACTTGAGCGGGTTCTGTTTGGGATGTGCTGCCTCTGAGCCTGAGGCTGTCCAGGTGAAGGTGCCGGAGGTGGTGGCTCCACAGCTCGGGGGCCTGCTGGTCTGCGGGCAGCCTGGGGAAGGATGCCACCAGGGGCAGGTCAGCACTGGAAAACCTCGTGAAGTCAGGAGGGGAGAGTTTCGTTTGCTGCAACATTAGCGACTAGAGAAAGTTCTGAGCACAGACCAGATCGTGGTCTTTGCTTCATTCTGGAGGTTGTCTTCATCTGTTTATTTTGCTTTTTGAACATTGATTTTAAGACACTGTACAGGGCCCTGAGTCGTTAAAGCTGCCGTTTGCTGAGCAGGTGTTACACCCTAGCTCTGTTGCAAGCTTCCCACAGGCACTAGACACGCAGGGACTGGGACATTGTGCCGGGCTCACGCCCTGGCGTAAAGTTATAAAAGCACTGTCTTTTTACAGTCTTTTATTTTTGAGTGTTTTTGTTTGATTGTTTGTTTTACTAAATACCTATTTTTACCTTAAAGCAACCTTAGGAAGCAAAAGAGTGTGTATAAGAAGTAAGTGTTCTTCCTTTTCATCTCTCTCAGGGCTACGACACACCATTGCATTTTGCTTGTAAGTTTGGAAACGCTGATGTGGTCAATGTGCTCTCTTCACACCCTTTGATTGTAAAAAACCCAAGAAATAAATATGATAAAACACCTGAAGATGTAAGTACCTATTAAAATGCTATTACTACATAGTGTTAGAAATGAAAATGCATAAAATTACAGTCTGCGATCACAGCTATTGTGACCGCTCAGGTAACTCTGTGTGACTGTGTTTGCCTTGTGGCACATCTTAGAACCCTAATTGTTGAGTAAGATGTACTCTGTGAAGAAGATGCCTCTGTAAAGCCAGGAGGGAGTGAACTGCCTGTTTGCTGCTTTTATTTTCCTGAAACTGGTGGTCAGGTTGTTCTCAGCAGCTCACCGTCTTTTGTCACGTTCCCTCTGTGAGTACTTCAGCTGACCAGGGTCAGAGAGAGCAGAGGAGGTGGCACTCATGCTGCTGCTGGTGAGAGCCGTGGTGGTGAGGATGGCGCTGGTGAGGCTGATGGTGACTGGTTGATGCATGGTGGAGATGGTGATGGTGGTGGGGTAACGTGCTGGTGAGGATGCTGCTGCTGAAAGTAGCTGACATGTGTTGAGCTCAGTGTGCACCAGGTGCTGTCCTGAGCCCCTCCCCGGTACTCTCACCTGGCCCACACAAGCTTAGGAAACAGGCCTTGTCATGATCTGTCAGCAGTTGGGCACATGTGCCTTAGAGAGGGCAGAGGTGCCTCCTTGCAGTGAGGTGGAGAGGAGAGTGGGCCTGAAAAGAACTGGAAGATGGTTAATTTGTACCAGGCATTGGAATTGTGAGCTGGCCTGGACCTGCCAGCCCTTTGGAAGTAGAATCTGTAAGGTCCGATTCTGGCAGTGCCACTTCCTCTGTAGTTGCTAGGATTATGTAAGTCGTGCCCACTTCTGTAGAAAGTTTAGAATACAGGTAAAAAGGATAAAATTTACCGGACAATTCCGCAACTCAGAAATTACCATTATTTTGCATAAATCTGACTCAACTTTTTGTGTGCATGTGTATGTATATTTTCTCAATATAAAGTGCTATTTGGTAACACGTTTTTAGAGCGTTGGACATCTCTCACAATCAGTTACAGAATTTAAAAGAAAATACTTGCACTACTTGAAGGGTCCACTGTGCGGTTGTAGTTTGTTTCTGTCACAGGCTGGCAGGAGGTGGTAATTTTGTGGTTCCTTCCTTCTTATTTTAAGGTTATTGGTTCTTTTTTTTTTTTTTTATTGTTTGTCGCTAAAATGTTCACAGTTCTCTAATGGCTGAGAACATCAATTCCTGTAGTTGCAAGAATAAAACTTGTGTTCGTGTTAGATGGGAGTTGTATATCAACCCAGCCAAACCATAGCAGACAGGCTCCTGGCCAGGGAGGCGCCCAGACCGAAGGTGCGGGCGTGTCTGCATCTCTGCTCTGACTTGATGGTGCACCTTAAGATTTCCTTTCCTTGCAGAAAATTAGGAAATGGAGAGCAGCATGAAGAAAGAAGACAAAATTCGCCTGTAATCTCAGAGTTGGTTCTTCTTTGTCCTGGCCCCTCGGAGCCGTTACAGAGCGAGAAGGAGGGCTGCGCTGTTCCACACACGTTTCTAACGTGGGCTTTAGGAGATGCTCAGCATTAGGACACTCCCCTTGTCTCACTGACTTTACAACTTGCCTTTATGAAATCATTTTAATGATAAGAAGATGTGATCAATCAGATTTAGAGCGTTCACGTACTCTGTTTTTTTAAAACAGGTTATTTGTGAAAGAAGCAAAAATAAATCTGTGGAACTGAAGGAGCGGATTAGAGACTATTTAAAGGGTAAGTGGGGAGTGGGCGCCCGAGGTGCGGCCCACGGTGGGGGAAGTCCTGGGCGGCGTCTAGGCCGGGCCTTGTGTGCAGGAGTGAAGCGGGGGCTGCTGGGAGCCTCCGAGTTACCCTGTGCTGCACCTCCCGCTCCTGGGAGACCGACTCGTCTGTCATTTGTCTGTTGCTCACGGCCTTGCCCCTCGACCTCCGCGGCCCTCTTCCTCGGGCACAGCCTGCAGGGCGGCGGGGAGGCGGGAGGGGCCTGCCTGGAGCCCCTCAGCCAGCCGGTCCCCCGCCCCTGCGGCCTCGCCGCCCCGGATCGCCACACTCCAGGCCGAGGGCCTTTCAGACCGTGGCCTGCGGGGCAGCGCTTCGCACTCGGCTTTCGGGGCCTGGCGCCTCTGGACCCAAGCTCCCGGCTCGCAGGCCGCAGGGGCGCAAAGGCAGCCAGGGGCGGGAGGCATTTCCCAGCCCTTCCTCTGCCTTGTTTCCGGGCAGTTTGAGGAGTTGGCCCCGCGCGCTGGATGGCCTGGCCTCGGATGCTTGAGGCTCTTCGGCCTCCCCCGTCTGCCCGTCCTTACTTCTCTCTCGGCTGCCATTCCTACCCGACTCCCCGTTGGTCTCCGTTTAGTGCAGGGGTCGGCCAGGCCTGTGGTGGCGCCCGGCGGCCACCACTGTCGCTCGCCCGATGTCTCTGGGCCTTTCCTGCCCCCCGCCCCATCCCTGTGGCTTCGCTGCCTTTCTTCTTTCCAGGTTGTGATTCTAGGTCTGTTTGGAGACGGGTGTTCAATGATACAAAACTGTAACGTACGAAACAGAAGAGGGAGCTGGAGAGGGAGGGGGTCAAACGTGTCTTCTTTGTAATGTTCCTCTGCTTGGCTTCCGCTGCTCTGGTTCACAGGTCCTGCCTCGTAAGAACCTGGGGGTGAGCAGGTGTTTGCCGCCCCACCTCCTCTTCTCCTTCTTTTTACTTCCCAGCAGAGGAAGAACGCAGGGCTTGTTATGTGCAAGAGTCCGGCGTGGACTGGCCTCTTGCCCGGGTCCTTTGGCTCCGGAGCTGTGGCGGCCTTTTTATTCACTGTTAGCATCGCTGACTCGCGTACAGAGCCCGTGGGGTAGCAACCGCGCTGTTTCCCAGGCTGGTTCCTAGGTGCCTGACATCCACTGGGTGTGGGGCTGTCCACGCAGATGGTCCAGCCCTGGTGTGTTTCCTCTCCCAGGTCACTACTACGTGCCCCTCCTGAGGGCAGAGGACACGTCTTCTCCCGTGATCGGGGAGCTGTGGTCTTCAGACCACCCGGGCGAGGTCTCTCACATCGGCCACGGTGGAGGTGGCCCCAGAGACCCTGTTCTGACCCTGCGAGCCTTTGCAGGGCCCCTGAGTCCGTCCAAGGTGAGCATCTGTGGAAGCTTCTGGAATAGCTCCTGGCCATCCCACCAGCATGCTGGGTTGTTCCAGCCTTTTGCTTTGTGCTTGGTCCTGGAGACCAGGACCCCAGAGAGTTGTCAGTGAGGCTTCAGAACTTCCCTGGAGAAACGAGTGTCTTGACCCTGTTCTTTCTGTATTTATTTTTTAACATTTAGTTACTTATTTTTAAATTTATTTTATTATTTTTATTTTTGGCTGTGTTGGGTCTTTGTTGCTGCACATGGGCTTTCTCTAGTTGTGGGTAGCGGTGGCTTCTCTTGCTGTGGAGCACAGGCTCTAGGCACTCAGGCTTCAGTAGTTGCGGCATGTGGGCTCAGTAGTTGTGGCTCGTGGGCTCTAGAGTGCAGGTTCAGTAGTTGTGATGCACGGGCTTAGTTGCTCCACAGCACGTGGGATCTTCCCGCACCAGGGCTCAAACCCATGTCCCCTGCATTGGCAGGCGGATTCCTAACCACTGCGCCACCAGGGAAGCCTGCGCCTGTTTTCATTAGCCAGGGCAGATATGTGACGAGCCGTGCTTCCGAGAAGCGAGGTTTACCTGGGCTAGCGCCCCTCACACCAGCGTCACCTGACTCCCCTCCCCCAAGTGCCCATGGCCCTTCGCACACCATATTGCCCAGGTGGCTAGGCTGTCCATTCCAGGGTCCTTGGATTTGTACTGTCACTAGGAAACTTCCATTTGCAGACTCCGGTGTTCACCTTCCAGACTGAGGTACTTCATACACTGACCTGTATATAGTCTTTCCTCTTAAAAGAAAGTTGTGGGCTTCCCTGGTGGTGCAGTGGTTGAGAGTCCACCTGCCGATGCAGGGGATGCGGGTTCGTGCCCTGGTCCAGGAAGATCCCACATTGCTGCGGAGCGGCTGGGCCCGTGAGCCATGGCCGCTGAGCCTGCGCATCCGGAGCCTGTGCTCCGCGACGGGAGAGGCTGCAACAGTGAGAGGCCCACGTACTGCAAAAAAAAAAAAAAAAAAAAAAAAGAAAAGACAGTTGTAACTATCGATAGTTAGTTCCCTGAAACTATAAAAACGTTAGGATTAGATTCAGCTGCATGAAATACCGAAAGCACAAATATTTACTTTCCTGTCATGTGATGGGAAGGTGACTCAAGGCCCTTGGGGGTGACAGCTCTGCAGTGTCTCCCTCGGGGCCTCCTGGGTCAGCTCTGATCCTCAGCCCAGCCCAGGCCTTGCCAGGGTCCCTTCTGGCCTCACCGGGACGCAGCCACGGCCCCTTAGCTCCAGGGCAGGTGGGCATGTTGCCCGCGCTGGGTTGGTGGGGGAGGGCTGCCTGGTGACATGGATGCCTAGCGCAGCTCAACACACTTCTGTTATAGGCAGAAGATTTTCGCCGACTCTGGAAAACCCCACCTCGAGAGAAAGCGGGCTTCTTCCACAGCGTCAGGAAGTCTGATCCGGAGAGAGGCATCGAGAGAGTGGGAAGGTACTTAAAGGGCACAAAGTGACAGAGGGCCGAGTGCTGGTGTCACCTCGCATGCTGTGCCCTCGTGTGCTGACTGGCGCTTTCAAAACAGCAGTTCCCAGAAAGCGTTGACTGGAGACTTTTAAGGCCTTTTCACTAAGGTCTAATTCCTTGCGAACGTGCCCCCTGCAGCTTGTGCAGCAAAAGTCTCCGTTAAAACAGTCCCTCCCGGGGGTGGGGTGGCCGAGGGGCATGACAGTGTGTGGGAGAAGGTGCCGCACAGCCATGGAGAAGATGAAACACAAGAGGGGGGCGTGGCCAGAAGCTGCTAGTGAAAGAAGCCCCTGAAAAGTGTGTTTTCCACAGTTCAGAAGCTAATTTACAGTGTGAGCAAATAAAGCTTAATTGAATCATTTTAGAACTTTTTCTCAAAATATGTGCCCAGCTTTAGGTTTATGGCTTGAAAGTGAAAAGGACCTCTAAATGTTCACGTCTGGCCCAAACCCAAATCACCTCCGACTTTGTACGGTTTCATGAGAACCGAAATGTCCTCTGTTAGTGGAGTTTTACCGTTTGCCCTTTTTTTGATGGCTCGTGAGTGTCGGTGTGAGCGGTACACTTCGGCTGGCGTCTCCTTTCTCCCCGTGACCCTGGCTTGCTCTGTAACAGGGTCTTACCCAGTGAGGGAGCGCTGCTTCAGGAAGTGGAGTGCACTAATTCAGCCCCAAATTTAGGATAAGATGGAATTGTAGCCACGGTTGCAGGTGCCGTTTTGGCACTTCCAGTGTTAAATGGCCCTTTTCTGTTTAGTTAGTTCTGTGAGTTTTTCTTCTGGTCTCACAACTGGTTAATTTGCTTTATTCTTACAGGCAGCTGGCTCATGAGCTGGGGTATCCCTGGGTCGAATACTGGGACTTTCTGGGCTGTTTTGTTGATCTGTCTTCCCAGGCGGGCCTGCAAAAACTAGAAGAATATCTCACCCAGCAGGAAGTGGGCAAAAAGCCCCAGCAAGACATGGGAGAAAATGCAGCCTGTCTGCAGGAGGACGCCTCAGCCCTCGGTAAGAACATGCAGTGTGTCCGTGGCTGGCGGGACTGGCAGCCCGTCCTGTGGCCGCATCCGTCCAACCAGCCGGCTTCCTTCTCCTTTTCCTGCCTGTGAGGGGGAACAGCTGGGCCTGGAGCCTGGCATTCTGTCTGCGGGCTCCTGCTTGCCTTTCCCAAGGCATGTTGCAAGTGGTTTTCTGTCGTGGAATCTGAGGAGGGAGGAGGCTTGGAATGCAGGAGTGACTCATCGCAGGGTTTGCGCTGTGCAGGGTGACACCCCACAGCCCCCATCCATACCGTCTCTCCCTCACAGGCCGTCACGGGAAGTGCAGCAATTCCATCTCCGTGAGGGCGTTTCTAGATGAAGATGACGACATGAGCTTGGAAGAGATCAAAAACCGGCAAAACACAGCCCGAAACAACGCCCAGCCCATGGTGGCTGCTTTTGGAGACTCGGGGTGTGACATCCTTCCCTTGGAGCAGAAGACAGACCTCATAGAAGCCTCAGCCCCGACCAGTCCCCGCAGCAGCAAAAATGGGTTTTGCAGCCCCCCGAGTGACAGCAAGACCCTGGGTGGGAAGAGGCCAAAGGCCCCAAGTGGGGAGGATGCCTTCCTGTCACCTGTCTCCGGCTTGACTATGGAGTTTGATAAACTGAATTTGCAGAATCTACAAAGTAGCTTTTCTAACAAGACACCCCATCCAACTGTGAAAACTAGAGATAAGAGGATCCTGACATCAAGCGTGAACACAGCAGAAAGTGACATGTTAGGACCTCTTGCTGCTGACAAACTCGGGAATGACCAAGGAAGGACAGAGCACGGAATGTCAGCTGGAATGGCTGACATGTGCCTGGACCCCGAGAGTCCCACACAAGAGGCCCGTCACGGTGGCAGTTCTGAGCCCTCGGGGGTCCCTGCCTCGAAGGAGTCCGTCCAGAGCCTCTTCCTTTTTGGGTATGAGTCGGGAAGCACACACACATGTCGAGGGGCAGTGGGCACGGGCGCCACTGTGTGATTCCCGGACGGTTCCCTCCACCCTGGCCTGCCTGACGGGCACTTGTGGTTCCGTCTCCCTCGCGAGTCTATATGGCTCCTCGGGTGTCCTCCAGGCCGGTGGGAGACAGCGGTCTCCTTGCTCACTCGTCCTTGCAGCCGCTGTGCTTCCCACAATCACTGAGCTGTCCTGTGGGTTTAGTTTGTTTTTGGAAGAGAGGTCGTCTTGGGGTCAGTCTCAGTTGCCCGGCCGATGGCCCGTCCCACCTTCTGCTCCATCATCCTGGAGGGGGTACGCAGAGCGCATCTTCCCAGCAGGGCCGGGGCCGGGGTCTCCTCCCGCGGGCAGTGCATCCCCCCGCTGCCTGGATGTCGGCCGGACCGCGGGAGCCTGCGGTGGGGGTGCTGGGCCCTCACACACGCCTCTGTTGCTCTGCTGGTTCTGAAGGGGGCGGTGGCGCCGGGTGCGTGTGTGGTCACGGCTGTTCTGCTTCTCTCGCACCTTCTAGAGAAGAGCCGTCAAAACTGGATCGCGATGTTCTGGCAGCCCTGGAGTGTGCGGACGTGGACCCTCACCAGTACCCGGCCCTGCACAGGTGGAGGAGTGCCGTGCTGCGCTACTCGCCCGCGGACAGACAGAGGTACCCGCGGCCCGGCGGACGGTGTCGCCAGGTTCACGGGGGAGCTCCCCGCCCTGTGGCCGGGGGTGGCGGAGCAGAAGGGGTGCTGCTGGGAGCTGAGGGGGGTGGGGCGGGCAGCCAGGGTTCCGCTCCGGTCCCGCGCCCCTCGTGCGGGACGCAGTAGTGTGAGCTCGCAGTCACGTGGGAGGCACCTCCTCCCGGAGCCCCAGCGGTCCCCCGGGTCTGTGGCCTCCGCTCTCCCCACCCCGCCGTCCCTGCTGACCGCCCGTTCTCGGTTTCCTCAGCTGGCCCAGCCCCTCGCTGAAAGGGAAGGTGAAGTCTCAGCTGCTGGACATCGGTGGCCCTCCTAGCGGCGGCAGCCCCGGGCGCTACAGCCCCGCTCGCAGGGGCCACCTCCACCGGATGGCGCGCCTGGCCCAGCTCGCCGCCTTGTAGGGCC
The DNA here is from genome assembly GCF_005190385.1 of Monodon monoceros. Classification (NCBI taxonomy): domain Eukaryota; kingdom Metazoa; phylum Chordata; class Mammalia; order Artiodactyla; family Monodontidae; genus Monodon; species Monodon monoceros. Next base: position 86,764,201 of record NW_021703765.1, on the reverse strand, counting down.
CGTGCGCGCTGCTGGGGCTGTCAGCTTGTTCTTTGGGTTTAAAAAAAAAAAGGAAAAAAGGAACAAGGAAAGGTAATGTGTTTATTGCTAAAGTTTCACCCAAAGAAAGAATATCAGTCCTCATTTAGAGGGTAAAAGAATTTTAGAAGATGCAGGTGTCCTGTATAAAATGTCGCTTTCTGATATTTGGAGAGAAGTGGGTGAAAGCAAACTCAGACGCAGATTTCCCGGAAACCGTCAGTGTGGTGGCGACAGGCTCCAGTTAGCTGCCCCAGGGGCACAGGAGGGCGCCAGAGAGGCCGGGGCGCCCGCGGGCCCCCGTCCCCCGAGAGTAGCTGCACTCACTTCAGCTCTGTTCCTAAAACACAGGTGACTTTTGTGCCTCTTCCTTTCCTGGGGAGGGTCTTTGACTTCCTGGCTCGTGACAGAAAAGCCTCTCTGCTTTGCTGGTCAGCCCCGCTGGTTAGACAGTGGCGAGGTGGGCATCCAGGAGTGAACGAGCCTTCAACGTGTTGGAGACTTGCAGCGACACTTATAAGTTGAGTCATTTAAGTGAGCGACCAGAGAATGAAACTAGCTTTTCTCTTGGAAAAAATCTAGCCGTTGGGAGCCATGCAAATAGTCACACACAGCTCCCTCACCAGCAGTCACTGGAAGGTGATTTCCTTTTCACCAGCACTTGACCTTCACAGTGCACCTTATTTAGCTGCCAGTGCAGTGGTAATAAAATAATCTGAAAGGCGTTGCCTAGTTTCGAAATGTACCCCATATTTTAGAACACATTTCAGTTGGATTTGCTTTATGAAAGAGCATTGCGTTTTGGTACAGAAAAGAAAGGTTTACTTTGGAGGACGTATCTGATCCCAGCTCCGTTCCTTTAGTGCAGTTTGTCGTCCCTCCCCCTTGGCTGTACCTGCTGGAGGGTCTGTGCGCACAGAGCTTTCTGTGCCAGGACGCTGCAGCCGAGCTGAGGGCTGTTTCTCTGGGTGTCACCGACGACTGCTCACAGCGGTGTTCTGGGGACACTGCCAGTGTTTTATCCAAAGTGAAAACTTCTAATGCTTCTGCGGAGTTCAGTGCCTTTTGTAAATCACTTTTGGTTTTCCCGAACTTACTTTTTGAGAATATACAGTGATAGGAAGTAGACGTGAGATTTTTTAGTTGTAAATATTCTGAATTTAAATTTATGTTAAAAAAAAAAAACCAGAAACTTATTTCTTTCACACGATAACGAGAGGCAGGTCAGGAATATTGGAACCAAGATTTGGATTTTAAAATTCAAAAGGTTGTTACACAGGGTGTTTTCACTTGTGTAGCAGACGACTTAAGTGTAAGACAGAAAAATACATTCTGTTCTAAAAACCAAATGGCATTTTTAAGACATCTCTATTCTCAAAGAAATCAGAACACAGATGTAGTCATGGTGATGATCTGTTTTGTCTAAAATTTGACCGTGCCGTCCTATATATTTTTGTAAATATTCAGATGGAAGCTAAAGTGATTTGCCCGTATTTTGCAGACTTCTGCTCCTGTTTTCTGAAGTTTAGGCCGCCTTTGACTGTTTCTCCATTTGTTTGTATAAGTTGGCCCCGGTTCCACTGAATGCATAGTCATGTGTCCTGGGGTGATGTTGTCTTTTTAAAACTACTTAATGAAATAAATTATTTTTAAAACCATGTGGTCATCATTCTGAGCTTTCAGGAAGACCTCTCTCGCCTGGGCCCAGGCAAAGTGTCCTTTTTAGCAAACTTTGAAGCAGTGTTTTGGTTAAACAGAACATGGATCTGAGAGTGGTTTATCTGCTGTTTGGGGCCCTTTCCTTCCTAACAACACGGTTGTGAAAAACTTTGGCATCAGTTCAACTATCGAATATTTTATAACTGCCCTGGGAAATGGGGAGCCTTTTTCTGTGACATTGACAGTGTGCTGTTTCTTCAGTTGGGAAGAGGTGACAGGAACCCTCTGAGCGGGGGGCAGCGGCTAAGGTGCCACGGGCTGCATGCAGGCAGCTCCGGAAGGTTCCCCGCTCCTGGATCCAGACGGACCCTCTGGGATAGTGTTTGGATGTTTCCAGAGGCATTTGCAGCTCAGAGGGAACAGCCTTGGGTGACTGCCTCGTCAGGCGTCCCCAGCCGGGTTTGCCCCCCCAGGGTGCTGGAACCATGCAGGTCTGTGTGCGCGCAAGGCCCGCAGGGAGGGGTTTCTTCTTACACGTGCCCTCGGCCTCCTTCCTCAGCCGTCTCGAAAGAAAATATTTTGGAACAAACAGCAACGCGGTCAGTAGGAAACCACTACCGTTCCCACTGCTGTCAGCTCAGGATCCCTCCTGTCACACGGGCTCTTGGGGTGGTTTTCCAACTTGGTCACGCTTAGGATGACGTTCCCGACGTTTCAGAAGTTCTCGGTCATCTGTCCTACCTCGGGGCGGTTTCCAGTGCGACCTCCCTGGGCCCCTGTAACTAACTGACCCCGTCCAAACAAACACCACTGTCCTGCTCCTGGGCTCCTTTCCCATTTCTAAAATGCTGCCTTGCTTCTCAAAGGTCAAGTGTAAAGGGTGGCCGCGCAAGCCCGAGGGTCCAGGGGCCCAGGGCTCGGCCGCGGGGCCTCACAGCGCCCGAGGCCAGACACGTGGTGCCGCCTCTGGCTTTTCTGGTCTCAGGCGTTAGCACAGCCCCTGGATAACTTGTCTGAACTATTTCGACAGAATGGTGTGTGCTTGCTGCTTTTACTTACCGAGCTCACTGTCGTGGGTCAGGGCCTCTCACTGAGGCCCCTGGTGGGCAGACACCCTGCAAAACTGTCAGCCCGGGGCGCACAAAATACTGGGGAAGGAGCTTTCTGCTCAATCTGTCTCAGCAAGTTTGGGGCTGTTATGCTGCACAGGCTTCCTGCTTCCTTTAAAACACTCACAATGAGTACTTTGAAAAACCAGTAAAACACAATTTCATTTTGTAGGTATTTCCAAAATTGACAGAAATGGATTGAATATCCCAGTTAGTTGCACTGATTGCAAAAATGTTCATAACCACTTCATAGACATCGTACTTCCTCCTAAATAAACGGAGATTTGGGATGGACGTGTTGTATCTAAATATTTTAATCCACAAGCATAAAAGATTAATCGCCACAGGCAAACAAGGACTGAACTGTCAGCCAGACACTTTACTGAAACAGGGCCCCTCCTGGTCCGTCACTGCCCAGCCCCTCCCACGAGAGCAGCAGGTCGAGTCACCTCCCTCACCTGCCAAGGTGCCCCTCCTCTGTGTCGGCCTAGCAACACACGTGAGTTCAGATCCAACAGTGTCAGGGCTGTGTGACTCAGGAGTGAGAAATGGGTTTTCAAAACAAGAACCAGATGAGGAAAATCTTCAATCGATGAAAACTTAAGTGACAAAGAGTTCTAGGAAATGAAAACAGTGTAAAAAGCAGCGAAATAAGTTATGAATGGAAGAAGCGCTGGCGCCCACCTCCTCCTGCCTGACGGGCTCTGCTGACGGACAGCTCGCTGCGGCGTCTGCCGCGGCCCCTGTGGGGACGGCATCTGGGGGCCTCGTCCAGTCCCTGAAACAGGCCTGAAACAGGCCTGCTCGTTCCTGTTCCTGAAACAGGCTCATCCTGGTGGACGAGAGTGAGGCCAAGACACTGCAAGAGACGAAGCTGATCTGACCTGAGTGCTTCCCTTCTGCATCCTGGGCCAGAAGCTCAGTGCTGCAGCACTGCTTCGTGGATCCTTCTTCTCTCCGGCTGCTGCGCCCTGGAGCCCTGGCCCTGCGGCGCGGCCTGTGGGGGGGCAGGGGAGGAGCCCGCGGTCTCGGTGGCACCCACACCAGGCCGGCATGGGGCTGAGGAGGAGAGCGGGGTCTCGAGGTGGCCCTCAGGAGCGAGAGATCTTGTCAGGAGGCATGAATCCCGTGTCCCCGAGGGTCCTGAGAGCCACTCGGCCATCTGGCCGGACTACCAAGTGGGTAATGCTGCCGTTGTTGAGGGAAAGGCGGAGCCAGCCTTCTGGAGGGAACTGCAGCGCCCTGGAGGAGAGAGCACAGGCTGGGAAGGGGCCCACCCCAGATGACAAGGCCTCAGGGGACTTCCCTGGGGCTGGGGCCAACACCTGCAAGTCCCTCCCATTTTCAAATGGGGTTTCTCAGAGGAAGGAACTGTCGGGTGGATGTCAACCCATCAATCAAACAAGGGGGAGGTAACAGCCCAGCCCCTCTGGGACGGGGAGACCAACCCAACTCAAGGCTTGCACGTGAGTCACAAACACACTAGTTAACAAATGCATGCAACTGAATTTGTTCTTCCAGTGTCACCAAAAGGGGACGGGGGCAGCCGGAAGGTGCGGCAGGGGCAACCCACAACCCCGGAGCACTTCCATGCTCTTAACGCTTCTTAGGCACAGTTGGTATTTGCTGAAGAGCCCAGCAGGACTATGGCCTCCGTCCGAGCCACCGGACCCCTTTATGCCCCAGGACACTGGGGTGAACAAGTGGCATCCCTGTGGCTCGCCATCAACTGGCACTCCCTCTGTTGAGAGTTTTGCCGACTTGAAGGATTAACTACCTACACGCTGATTTTTCAAGGCTCAGCGTCACCCTCACCGCTTTCAAAACTGCCCTAAGTTAGGGAGCAGAGCACCCTCACGTGTCCCGGGGGCACAGGCCGCTCCCGGCCCTGACGTCTCCGGCCGGCCCTCAGCACTGGGGTCAGTGCTGTCCCGGGATACGGCAGGACGCGTGTTCACACAGCCCTGAAGTCGCCCTGAGTGGCACATGGGCTCGGGCTGCCCTCGTGAGAAGGGGTACCCCCTCAGCTCCTGAAGCACCTGCGGAGCACCTTCAATGGCCCCAGGGGAGGCTGGGTCCCCACTTGCACTAAGTGGGATGTGGTCAAACACACGAGCACCCAGCTGGCCTTCCCAGGTCCAGGGCCCTCCGTGACTCTGCCTGGGGCTCAGCGCAGGCATCACTGTGAGGGCCCTGGACCTCTGGTGCCAGGACGAAGGGACCTGGTTGCCCCACGGACACAGGAGCCCCGCAGGAGCAGCTGAAGCTGCCAGGGACTAAGGCGCTCACGGGTTATCACCCCACACAAAACAGATCCGTGGGTCCTTCGTCACATACATTCCAATTAACAAACAAAGGGACATATGAAACCATTAAGCAAACACCACGCGCAACCACGGGGGCAGGAGCCATCGACAGGTGCTGAAACCAGTTGGGGGACCTCAGGGAAACGGGCGCTCGCGTTGCCTCCTACAAAGTGGGACTTCGCAGCGGGAATGGCAGCGCACAGCGCCTAAACCAAGCGACCACGTCAGCATCGCCCGGGAAAGGCCGCCCACGGGGGGGCACCTCAGTCTGGTCTGTTCCCAGCAAAAACATGCAGTCGTGAGAAAGCCGTTCTACCAGACCACCGGCTGCGCCTGGCGGGCACCATCAGACAAGAGGTGGGGGAGCCGCGCTTGGGGCACAGGCCGGCGGGGGAGGGGGGAGGCGGGGCCGTGATGGGGTGGGGCACATGCGGGGGGCGGGGCGGGAGGCGGGGCCGTGATGGGGTGGGGCACAGGCCGGTGGGGGGAGGGGGAGGTGGGGCCGTGATGGGGTGGGGCACAGGCGGGGGGCGGGGCGGGAGGCGGGGCCGTGATGGGGTGGGGCACAGGCCGGCGGGGGAGGGGGAGGCGGGGCCGCGGCGCCCCGTTGGGGCCTCACCTGCACACGATGTAGCGGATGACGTTGGCGTGGCAGATGAAGATCTCGTAGCTGTCCTCCTGCTGCTTGGCGTCCGCCCGGTGGATGTAGTTCCGGAAGGCGGCCTCGATCCGCGCCCCGTCCTCATAATACTGCTGGGGGCAGAGGGAGGGATCGTCAGTATGGAGGCAGTGCGCGGGCCCGCCGCCGGGAGCCCAGGGGCGGAGTGGAGGCCGCTCCCGGGGAAGGCCACCCGGGGGGAGTTTTTACCACAGCCTCCGGCTTCCAGTGAGACACGGGGGGGTCAGGCTCGATGGGGGCGCCTTCCCTCAGCAGGTCTGTGCTGACCTTGCAGACGCCTGCGGAGAGACACAGGACTCAGGCCCCTTCAGGAGCAGCCGGCCCGGGGGCGCCTGGCTCACCTGGCAGGTGCTTGCTGATGATATCCGTGGTTTCTGTTGCACGGGTCATGGAGGAATGCACGATTTTATTAAACTTCAACCCCAAGCTTGCAAGTCGGAGACCGGTCAGTTCAGCCTGCTCACGACCTTGAAGGCGGAATACACTGGAGAATTACACGTCGCCGGAGTCCCTGTTTGTTTACTTCACAAATACTTCAGTCCTTACCAAGCACCACTAGGTTTGGGGGACAAGACGGGCAGCCCCTCCCGGGGCTCAGGCCTAAGGAAGGGGCCAGGCTTTCAACAGGTAAAATCAATGAGACAAACCAGCCACCTTCAGCCCCATAAAGAAGAAACATTGAAGACAACGGCCATGGTGGAGGCTGGCTGAAGTTTGGGTGGGGTCCTGTTTACTATTTCTGGGTCCCCCACACCATTCCTACTCAACTTTGTCCAAAGATTGGGTGTCAGTGCGCCAGTGACCACCTGCCACTCAATCACCACCACCAGGTGTTAACACGTGAGGACAGACGGCCTCAGCACTGCTGCAGCCTGGGTGCAAATACAAATGCTTTTCCTCAAATGTATCTTAGAATCCAGTCGAAATGCCCTTGGAAAGTCAGTTTCAGCTGGATGCACGATACCACAGATGCAGCTTTACTTCCACCCGGGCCTGAGGACAGGCCAGCAAGCCCCTTCACACAAGTGGGTGCTATCTCATTCAACAGAGAGATTTTTTAAAATGTAAACTCTATCTCCAACCTCCCTGCGTTTCCTTGCTAGGAATTTCTCCTACAGACAACATGAGCACAAAGACCGAGGCGGTCCCGCCCGGCGGCGCGGGGCAGCTGAGACCCGCCACCGTTTATGAGGAAGGCTCTCCAGCAACTAGGTCAAGCCAGGAGCACCGGGCGGGGCCGCCTCAGAGAGCCTCGTGCCTGCGGGCAGGATCCACCTTAACGAGGACGTTTTCAAAGCCTGTGTCAGATTTGGCTGATTATTACTAATAATGACAAGGCTCGCATCTGGGTCGAGAACACCTGACACAGGTCCAAAGAGGCCCAGCGCCCCAAGGGCACCTTCAAGGAGGCCCAGCCACGTACCCAGGGGCGTCAGCGTGCGGTCCTTCTCCAGGGAGGCGTCCACGTGGTACTGGGAGTGCCTGATGAGGAAGATGTGCCGTGTGGCCTTGGCCTTGTAGTGGTCCAGCCTGGACGCCAGCTCTTCTTCTCCGGGCTCCAGGTTCCTCTTCCGCAGGTTGACCAGGGACAGTGGTTCTCTCCTGATGCAGAAATACGAGACGGTGTGTCCTGTGCCCCTGCTCACAAGTCACCCCCAGTCTTTCTGACAGAGGGGCTTCCTGGGTTGGTGAGGCACAGGGGAGGAGCCAGCGCCCCCCCTTCTCTTGGCGCCAGGCCCGCCCTGGGCGGCTGGATGTGAACAGAAGACAGGCGAAGCTATTGTGCTGCCCACGTCCTTGTGAGGAAACTGACAGTCACAGCAAGGGGACCAGGGACGCGGAGAAGAGGAAGGAGTGTCTGTGGAAGGGCAGCTGGGAAATGCCCACAGGGTGGCCTCACTGACGGGGACGCTGTGCTGCCCAACAGTAGCCACTGACCATGTGGCTACTTAAATTCAAAATCATGAAAATTAAATACAATTAAAACTCCATTTCCCCAATCACACTAAACACATTTTCAATGTTAGTAGCACATGGGATAATGGGCATCACATCGGACAGTGAGGAAAATGCTCCCGTTACCACGGAAAGCCCCTGGATGGCCCTGCTGGAATGCTGGGAGGGAGCTGCAGCAGAAAAGATGCTGAGACACCAGCAAGTCTGGTGAAGACAGGCACTCTGATGGCTCATTGGCCTCAAGCTAACAGAAATTACATGCCTGTGAGACCGGCAGAGCTGGGAAAAGAATGTACTCAGCTGAGGCAGTGCTGGAAGAATAAGTTTTGAGGGGAATAATGGTGAATTCACGGGTTCTGCTTGGGCCGTGAGAACCTGGGGAACCTGGGGTGCCTGTAACATGGCCAGGCCGAGATGCCACACTGGCGGTCACGTGGGAGCTGGGGCTGAGCCAGAGAAGACATCTGGGACCTACAGGCACAGATGCAGGAAGCCTGGCTCCTCAGAAAGAGGCTGGAGATTTCACTGGATGAGGCCCTGGAACTTTCTAGCATGGACACCACCCCCCTCACGCCCCCATAAATCTAGACTTGGCAAGCAAATACAGCATGTTGGCCTCATACAAGGCTGGAGTCCGGCTCTACCTCAAGTCAGTCCTTTAACCTCAGAGTGACTCTGTTTCCTTAAAAAGGCCCAAGAAATTCACAAGATTGTACTGATGTCTGAAAAAGAGAATATGACCCCAGTCTTATCCCAATTGAGGAACATTCTATAAAATCCCTGATCAGCCCGCTCAGAACTGTCAAAGTCATCAAAACAAGTCAAGTCTGAGAAACCGTCAAAGCCTGACTGTCCTGTGGGATCCAGGAAGACACAACGGACAACATGTAAAAACTGAGGAAATTTCAATAAAGTACGGACGTCAGTTAAAAATATCGTATCTATACTGGTTCACTGATTGTGACAAGTGTCCCATATTAGTGTGAGGTGTTAACAACAGAGGGAATTAAGTGTGGAGTATACAGGTACTCTATCATCTTTTTCTGTAAATACAAGACGATTCTAAGATAAGTTTACTTTTCAAAAATTAAAGGTTAAAAAGAATACCTATGAAGTTCCCGATACAACTAGGCCAGCAATAAATATTGGATCTGTGCCCCACACTCAAAAGAGTGTCAAGGAGTGAAGAGCTGGGACTGGGTAAACCATCCCACAACCCAGAGCAGTGCTGTCCAATAGAAACAGAACACCGGCAACATACGTAATTTAAAATTTCCAAGTGGCCACATTTACAAAGCAGGAAAAAACTGGTGAAATTTCAGTAACTCACTTTATTTACTCCAGCATACCAAAACTACTATCGTTTCAATACAGTATGTTAAGTTCTGCACTGCTCTGGTTTTTAAATTTAATTAACGTTAAGTAAGACTAAAAATTGCTTCCTGATCACAGGAGCCACACTCAAAGGGCTCAATAAGAACACTGACAGCGCGCGGCCAGGTGGGACCGGGACCCCTGGACCTCACGTTCCTACTCAAGATGGCTGCTGGTCCTGTCCCCGCGAGGCCGCCTCGCGGAGGCCCCTTCCAGGGCCCATCTCCACCTCGCCGTCTCAGCTGTATCGCAAATATGGGACCAACGTGCCGTCACCCAATCTGAGGATTCAGAAGTTGGGAAACGGAAACAAGGACAAGAGCCCTACAAAGGTCCAAGCCCTCCGTCTAGGACTGAAAACGACCACTTTGGGCTTCCCTGTGCGCCAGGCACTGTCCCTGGCAGCACGGTGCTCCTTCCTCAAATCGACTCCCTGGGCAGACGAGGAAACTGGCGCTCAGAAGAGGAGTCGAAGGACGCCCCACGTCCACAGCCACCCTTGCGGCCAGAACCGAAAAAGAAACCCGCACGCAAGCCTGCCCCGCCCGCCCCTCCGCGGAACCGACCACACCGACCGGCCGGAACGGCCGGGGCCCGGGAAGGCTCCCGCCGCCGGCCCCGCACCTGTCCCAGTTGGGGTCCCAGACGCCGGGCCCGGGGCGCGCGGCCCCCGCCCACGCCGGCGGCTCGACCACGCGCGGCTCCGCGTCCCCGCCCGCGCGGGTCTTCCCCACTGCCACCGCCGAGAAGAACACCGCGGCCGAGCCCCCGGCCAGGCCGCAGGCCGCCAGCTGCAGCGCCTGCCGGAACGCCATGCCGGCCCGTCCCACGCGGGGCCGCGTCGACTCCGCGCAGGCGCTTTCGGGCGCGGACGGCGCGCCGCAAGGGACAGGCTTCGGCGGGCGCGCGCTTCCGGCCGCCCGGCTGCGCGGGAGAAGCGGGAGTCGCCGGGATGGCCCTGCCTGCCGCGGGCGACTTCCGGGAACGAAGGCGGAGCCCGGTGGTGGGCGGTGGTTCTGAGACCCTTCCCTCGACCCGCTGCGGGGGGCCCGGGGCGGGAGTCGTTCCTGCCTTCGAGCAGCTAGTGCTCACGCGGCGTCCCCGGGGAGCCGCTTGGACGGGGGCGCAACGGGAGCACCGAAGCCGGCGCCGGGCGGCTGGGCCGGGTCAAATGCGGGAAGAGCCCAGGGGGAACCCGTGCCCCGCAGATGACTTGGGGTTCTGGTTTAAGTGAACTGGGAAACTCCCGCAGGGTTTGCTGGTTGCCTTGTTTTTACTGTGGCAAAATACACATAACGCAAAATTTACCATCGTAACCGTCTTTTAGGTGTACAGCTCAGGGGCATTAAGGACATTCTCTTTGTTGTGCAAGTATCACCACCATCCCTCTCCAGAACTTTCTCATCTTCCCAAACTAAAATTCTGTCCCCGTTAAACACTTAACTCCCCATCCCCTTCCCTCAGCCCCTGGCACCCACCACCCTACTTCCTGTCTCTATGAATTTGCTCCAGGGACCCCAAAGAAGTAGGGTCAGACAGTATTGTCCTTTGCGGACTGGATTATGTCACTTAATGTCCTCAAGGTTCATCTGAGTCGTAGCATGTGTCAGAATGTCCTTCCTTTTTTTAAGGATGAATAATACTCCATTGTATGGATGGACGACATTTTGTTTATGCATTCATCCATCAATGGACATTTGGGTTGTTTCCCAGTTTTAGCTACTATTGTGAATAACGCTGCTGTGAACATGGGTGTGCAATCTCTCTTCAAGTCCCTGCTTCTGTTCTCTTGGGTGTATATACAGAAGTGGAATTGCTGGATCATCTTGACAGACTTTTAAATGGGGAAGTGATACGATCTGATTTACATTTTTAAAAGTCACTCTGGATTTTGAAGAATAAATGTATTCCACAGAAATACCCAGACCTCTGCTTAAGCATGGTGTCTTGAACCCATATATTTATGTCTCCTTCTTCCAGAAGGTCGCTTATTAAAATAATAGCAAAAAAATTTAAAAAGACAAATCTACAAGGACATACTTGAGTCCACAGAAGAAACAAAGCCAAGAGATCAGCTGACAAAATTTTGGAAGCTGGAAATCAGATTGTTATTGATCTGAGGAGATGGAATATCTGTTGCCTGCACTGAGGGAAGCCAAGAAGCAATTTCATCTATTCCAGTGAGTCTGGCAGAGCCTGGCCAGTTACAGTTACTAGCCCCACCTCTGAGCTCTGAGGACACAGCAGGACTGACTGAAAACCTGAGAGGTTGCACTCTTCATCCCCTCCATCACCAGTGTATTCAAGTGACTACCTCACCTCCAACATGGCAGAAGACTAGAGAACTTTCATTACAGAGGATCTGAACCAGAAGGCCTCTGGATCTGAGAACACCTGACAGGTGAGACTGGGCTGCAGTAATAAAGATGAAATTATATGAAGTTCACATACTAATAGTAGGACTCTAACCCCTTTTCTCCAGTTAGCCACAAGAATGTTGGCCACTGTGCTTATACCATGCTCCCCTACAGCCACCACTCTCCCTGCCCCACCCCCCCACCCTGGGCAAGAAATGAAAAGATTCCTCTCTGGGTAAACTGACCAGCCCAGGAGAAAATACCTCAGTTATTGAAAATGGGTGGTCCCCAACAAAACTGGGTCCCAGGCTTCCCTGGTGGCATAATGGTTAAGAATCCGCCTGCCAATGCAGGGGACACGGGTTCAAGCCCTGATCCAGGAAGATCCCACATGCCGTGGAGCAACTAAGCCCATGCGCCACAGCTACTGAGCCTGTGCTCTAGAGCCCACTAGCCACAACTACTGAAGACTGCACGCCTAGAGCCCGTGCTCCGCAACAAGAGAAGCCACTGCAATGAGAAGCCCATGCACCGCAAAGAAGACCCAACGCAGTCAAAAATAAATTAATTAATTAATTTTAAAAAAAGAAAAAAAAGATCAACATGGACTTCCCTGGTGGTCCAGTGGTTAAGACTTTGACTTTCAGCGACTTCCCTGGTGGCACAGTGGTTAAGACTCCGTACTCCCAATGCAGGGGGCCCGGGTTTGATCCCTGGTCAGGGAACTAGATCCCCCATGCCGCAACTAAGGAGCCGGCAAGCTGCAACTAAGACCCGGCACAACAATGACGACAACAAAAACTTCATCTTCCAGTGCAGGGGGTGTGGTTTTGATCCCTGGTCAGGGAGCGATGCCTCTCAGCCAAAAAACCAAAACATAAAACAGAAGCAATATTGTAACATATTCAATAAAGATTTTAAAAATGCTCCACTTCAAAGAAAAAATCTTAAGAAAAAAAAAGAGAAAGAAAAGGATCAATAGACATTTCAGGAAATCCTGATAGGGTAACACAAAGATCAAACAGGGGAAAAACAAAAAGCAAAAAACCCTGAGAAAATAGAAACAGCACGCGAGACAGAAAAAAATTCAAAAAATATATAATTAAGATCCCAAGAGGTATTGTATCCATGAAATAAGGATGGGAGGCAATCAGGAAGGAACGTTCTAAGAATGAAAAAGAAGGGAGGGAGGGCTAATGTAAATGACCAACAGGAAAGCAGACCCCGCTGCTGAAAGGGTGGCATACAGGGCCTCTCAGCAGGTCAGGGCAAGTCCTGGTCTAGAGGGGCCCGTGTCCTATGGGGCCAGGTAGCCAAGCAGTAGTATTGTGATATATGTTACCACAATTTTTTAAACGTTTTAAAAAATCTGAGGGCAGCCCTCTGATCACCCATTTCTTTCAAAGCAACAGCAATTATTCTGAAAAATTAAAATCACCACTGAAAAAACTACGTTATAGTTTATTGTGATCCTAATTCAATCCAAGGTGAGAGGTGAAATCATCTCTACTGTATTTTAAGTTTCTTAGGGGAGCACCACCTGAGGACAGGGACCACCTTTTTAAAAGCGGATTCTGACATTCAGAGATTTCTGTTTCTCCATCCATCATTTTAGGGTCATCTTGAATCACATGATCTAGAGGCAGGCTGGGTTGTTCCCGCTCTCTCACCCGCACCCTCCTCCCCCCTCCCCCCACGTCATCAGTGTGTCTGAGGACCTCTCCTGGTCATCTTCACTTCCGCAGAGAGGCCAAGTAGGTGTGCCAGAACAGAGCCGCCAAGTCGGCACAGAGCACCTGGAACTGCCGGAGAGAACACGGGCTGCAGTAAGAGCAGGGCCCCGGGCATGCTCATCAGGCACCCACCCCCCAGGACAGAGCTGTCGCGGGTCAGTCCACGCACCCACTGCCATACCTGCTGAGCCTTTACTGCGTACAAGGCACTGTGCTAGGGGCCCAGCAGAGAGGGGTGAGGACAGTCCCTGCCTGATGGTGTTTACGGGACAGCAGGGAAAATACTCCTTCACTGAGCACTTCGGCTCCTGGCTCAGCCTCTCACCCCAGGACCAGCCATGCAGGTGGCCTCACCTGGCTCCTCCCTGACAACCCCACGACCTGCTCTTCACCCTAACCCATCCTATGCCATTACCCTGCTTCTATGATCTGACAGGCATACTCCCACCTGAAATCACCTGTAGTCAATTACTGGGTCTCCCAGGCACATAAGCTCCATGAAAGTAGCAGTCTGGTCTATCTCATTAGTCACTGTAGCCCCAGAGTCTAGAGCAGCAGGGCATATAGCAGGTGCTCAATACATATGTGTTGAATAAACTCCCTGCCCCTTAAGCACGCGCCGGCAACCACCTTTTAGGAAGGTCTCTAACCCCGGGCTTGCAGCACTGTCCCTACACTAGTCAGAAGGACTCCATTTTCCAGCCTCTCTACTTTCCCTGCCGTAGACCCTTCCACGTCCTCAGCCGGTCTGTCTTCTCATGTCTTTACTTCATCTTCTATATGCCTTAGAACCACAGTGCATAGCCCTGGTTTCCTTCCCTTCTTGTTCCTCAGATGCACTCCCTGGAAAAACCTAGATCCTCCTGCCTTCTCACCTGCCTCAGGCCCCAGGCCCCTGCACATAAGAGTCTTCAGCCTCTCCTGGTTCCCGTCTCCAATCAGCTTCCTCTCCTATCCTCCGCAGCACCAAGGTGACCACTTCTTTACTCCCCTCAAAATACCCATCCCCCCAAGCCTCCCCACCCCTCCTCCTCCCAGAGGGAAGACAAGGTGTGGCCGGGGTCCCCAGTGAACAGTGACCTCCTCTCTCTGCTGTGCTCACAGGGGAGGCGAGCCTTCCACCTGAAGTGCCTCTCTGCTTACGCTGCAGTCCCACGCCCACCCCCGGCACTGGGGCAGCCTGGGGTGCCACCTGCATGCAGCGTGGCCACTCTTCTCCTAGCTGCAAAACCTTCTCCTCCCCTGGCCCACTGCTAACTGCCATTTTCCCCTCCGCTTCCCAAAAGTCCGAGAGACTTTTTTAGACTTGTAGTTTATCTTCTACCTCCCCACCCACTCATCAGTTCTCAGCCACCTGGCTTCAGCCCCATCGAGCCACTGAAGCTGCTCTTGGGAAGGCCATTTTTAAAGCCAATGGAAACGTTCCGATTTTTATTTTGATTTAACTTCCTGCAGCATCAGCTATTGCTGTCCATCGCTGCCTCTGGTTTTCTGCTACCCCTTGGGGTGTGTGTGTGTGTGTGTGTGTGTGTGTGTGTGTGTGTGATTACCAAGCCCGTCCCCTCCCTCTTCCCACCCTTGCAAGGTACCTCTTTCCCAAGGGGGCTCTTGTCCCAGGTCTCTTTCTCTCCTCTCCCTAAAGCAGGATGGAAATCAGCCTGTATGAGCTAGTTTCAGGTAGGTTACTTAAATGGTGTGCAGAAAAGGGTTAACACAGCAGGCCTGAGGCCTGGGAATCCCTGGAAAGGCCTGTTTGAGAGGCTGGTGCTCGGCTGGTGTCTGGGAACTTGGATTTCATGTGGGGTTCCTGCCTTTCCTCCCGGGGTGTAGGGAACTCTGGTGCAGGGGGCGGTGCCCATGTGCCCAGCCCCCATTAAACCCTGGGCAGAAACGCCACGTGCCTGCGTTTTGCGGGTGGGTGAGGGCTTGCTCTGTGTGGTCCTCAGGGGAGGGAGGGAGGGAGCACAGGGTGCCAGCAATGGATTCCCAGGATCCAGCTGTACATCCTGGCTGCGTGGCCCTCATAAACTTAGGCTGTGAGCCCGTCCACCCGGCAGTGGTCTTGGGACCCAGACACAGATGGGCTGTACTGGGTGTGGAGGCAGTGGACACTGGCAGGGCCTTCAGCAAACCGGAGGGCGGCCTCACTGCAGCCTGCCTGCGGCCTGCGGTCCCGCTTGCAGAGGTTCCCCACCCAGATGCTCCGACCCTCGGCTCAGAGCCCCTTGCCCCGCCCCGGTGTGGCCCTGACATCCCTGCAGGTGAGGCTGCCCTCCCGCAGCTTTGTGGGCGCGGGCTGCAATCCAGCCCTAGAAAGCCGAGCGCTGCCCGGGACGAAAGGGCGCAGCGTGGACGCCGCTTGGGAGGCCCCTCCTTCTATGTCACTTTGCCTGCCAGAATCCAGACCGGTAACGATTCCGGGCGAAGAGGAAAGCCCCAGAAGGAATCCGGAACTTGGGGTGACCCTGAGGCTCGAGAAAGAGAAGGCTGGCGGGGGTGGGCTTTGGGGGAGCTCGAAGCCCCTCTCTGGCCCCGCGGTGCCGGGCTGGCCTTACTTGCAAAGGGACTTAGTTGACGTTAATAAACTGCACTCGAGTCCAGACTCGCCAGTTCATCGGCAGCGCCGGCCAGAATCCTCTCTTCATCTTCGCAGTGAAGGTGGCCGCGTCCTTCCCCTGGAGAGTGGGGAACGCAGGGGGAAACGCAGACCGTGAGCAATACCGGGGCCCCAAAGCCTGACACAGTGATTTCTTTAAAACTGCAGTTTGTTCCGTTCATATGGACACAGCACACATGTGTGCTTGAGCAGCGGTGCAGCAAGGAGCTAACAATCCAGCAGGAAAATCATCAGAACAGCACTCACACTGTGCACGCCCTTCGCCCATGACCCCTGAGAGCCGAGCTGACGATGTGATTCACGCTGCTGGTCTGGGCACCAGAACTGCTCTGCTGATGGCTCAGCTGTCAATTCTTTCCAAAATAATCTCCAAAGCTGATGCATTTCCAATCAAAAGTTGTCAGGAGCTTTTAAAAAATGGACCCCAGTAAATTGATTCTAATTGTCATCTGGAAGGATAAATGCATAAGAATAGCCATCTTGAAAAAGAATAAGAAAGGAAGGCTTACCTTACTAGAAATTTTTTAAAATGCTGTAAAATTATGGCAATTAAAAAGTCTAGTAGCAACAGCCCAAAACAAACCAAATCATGGAAATGTGGAAATGAATAGAATCCAGCAAAAGAACAAAGAGTCCAGATAATGGCCTGTACACATGGGAATGAGAATATGATAAAGTTAACATTTTCCTATACTGGGGACTGTTCAATAAATGGTAACGAGGCAGTTTGCTATCTAAGTGGAAAAAACTAAGACTGAAGTATATATCTCACTATATTAAAAACAAACACATAATACTAGAGGAAAGTATAGGAGAATATTTCTATTATCTTTTGGCCTATCAAAATGTACAAAAAAAATCACAAGAGTAGAAGAAGAAAATATAGGAGAATATTTCCATTATCTTCCTTTAAGGAAGCCTACAAAGGAAAAGAATGACAGATTTGAATGCATGAATTTTTTAAACTCCTGTATGGAGAAAGCCACCATAACACCCTTTATTTATATAACTTATGCAAACAATTTAACTTTATATGAAGTTAAAAGACAAACACCTGGGACTTCCCTGGTGGCGCAGTGGTTAAGAATCCGCCTGCCAATGCAGGGGACACGGGTTCGAGCCCTGGCCCGGGAAGATCCCACATGCTGCGGAGCAACTAAGCCTGTGCACCACAACTACTGAGCCTGCGCTCTGGAGCACGCGAGCCACAACTACTGAAGCCCGCGTGCCTAGAGCCCATGCTCCGCAACAAGAGAAGCCACCACAATGAGAAGCCCGCGCACCGCAACGATGAGTAGCCCCGCTCGCCGCAACTCGAGAAAGCCTGCGCGCAGCAATGAAGACCCAATGCAGCCAAAAGTAAATTAATTAAAATAAAAAAAGTGTAGGGAAACAAACTTCACACAGAGGGAAAAGCCACAAGGGTTAGGAGCTCTCAAGAGTCACAAAACCTGTGTCTGAATCCTGACTCACGGACTCGTTACACGACCTCAGGCCAGTGTTTACCCTGCAAATAACTGAAGGCCTCAGCTTCCTCAACCGTCAGGTGGGGTTGATGTGAGGCTCAAAGACCTGAAGCACTGGATGCAGAGCTTGGAACAAGGCAAGTGCTCAATAAATGTCTGCTGATGCTATTATTCTGCACCACTGCAGGGAGGACAGAAAACGACAGCCTTTTTTGGACAATTCTAGGAATTAACCAAGCAGGAATCCTTGCACAAAAGGGACAGGCATACGGCGGGTGGAACGGTCTGCAGCCTGTAACGCAACGTCTGCATCACAGAATGCTGGAGGCAGAAGCACCTGTAGTGTGCGTGCCGTATGGATAGTGTGGTCCCACGTGTCTCATGATGTGGTGGGTACTTTATGCACTTTGGTAACATTTGCCATATACGTAGAGGCAAATGTTTTTGTTTAATGGAAATATACTCCTTCCTATTTGGAAGGAAAAAAAGGGAGAAACTGCTGTGGTACCCTCACTCCTAATATGGGCACCCTCTACTTTCTCCTACCTCTGATTTCCCAAGGACTTCCCAAATATTTCTTTTTACTATCAGGGATTTATTAGCAATCACAGTGAAGTTTAAACATCTTTTCTACTGCCCACCAGGGTCACTTTAGACAGCATGGGTGTTCTCCTTACTAATAAGAACTTGAGGTGAGGTTTCAAAATAAAACCCAAGTGAGAAGCATTCACCTGCTGTGACTGGTTGAACGAATTACTTTCAGGGCAGAACATGACACGTCTCGGGCACGGAGGTGGAGAGGGGATGGTGAGGGAGCCAGTTAGTGGAGTGAGGTTGGGCAAACACACCTCCCAGGTCTTCCGTTGTGATGTTAAGTCTACACTGGTAAGTTGCCTCTTCAGAGCACTTGTGATGTCCAGACCCTGAGTGACCACAGGCTTCTGCAAGGCCACTAGGGGGCTGGAACTTCCGTGCCATGGATCTCTCTGGCAGTCTGGTGAAGCCCATGGACCCACTTCTCAGAATCATGTTTTGTAATGTATAAAATAAAATATGTGGGACTACAAAGAAACCAATTATACTGAAGTACAGCTATCAAAATATTCAGAAAAAATTTTATGACAGACCAGTATATATGCTTCTTTACTAACACATTCAGTGCTGACACTTGCCAGCAGGTGTAAGGAGTGATAAGCATCACTGATACTCTGGGCTATAACTGTGACAATGGGCGTGTGACAGCCCACTCTCTGGGACGGCCACCGCAGGCCAACAGATGCTGCTAATACGACTGTGCTTTGCTTCTGACGTTCACAGAGGACAATGTGAAACTTAAGTTTGAGTGTAAAGTTCACAGACGCTCTGAATTCCAACCACAGCATCCCTGTGCCAAAGAAGAGCTGGCCTGCATGAGTGCTGTGGCAGAGACCAACCTCCAGGGAGTTCACGATGAGGAAGAACGATGACAGGAAGGCAGGTGCGAAGAGGAGGCGGCCCAGCAGCAGCCTCGTGATGCCTGCCGAGGGGGCCTCGGGAGGGATCCAGTCCCCACGAAGAGGTAGAAGGAGTGACCCAGCGGCCCTGTGAAAAAGAACCTGAGGCCCGCGGTGGGGCTGAGCTGGACACACCCATCCTGGGGCCAGCTTCACCCCCAAACCCCAGACCCTAAACCCTGAGTCCCTTAGCACTGACCGCACAGGTCTGTGTGGCCCTTCTAGAAAATACGCTATGACTCCTCTCCAAGCATTCTTTTTTGCCTCTGACAGACCAGGCTTGTTCCTGACCCCAGCTGTCACATGGCTGGCTCCTTCTCAACATGTTGGCTTGGAGAGTTCCTTCCGACTGTCCTGAATAATGAACCCACCACCATCCCAGCCACTCTCTACTCCAGGCCCTGTTTCATTTTCTTCTGAGCACTGATCACTGACTGTCATGGTCTCATTTGCTTAGTTATATAGTGCCCTCTCTTCACCCCTAGAAGGTAAACGCCACAAGACAGGATCGTGTCTGTCTGTCCACTGCTGTGTCTGCAGTGCCTAGAACAGGGCCTGGCTCAGAGAAGGTGCTTGGTAAATAATGGGAGCATCCCTGGTGTCAGAACTTGTCATCAGTCGCTCTTGGATC
This sequence comes from Monodon monoceros, assembly GCF_005190385.1. Lineage (NCBI taxonomy): Eukaryota > Metazoa > Chordata > Mammalia > Artiodactyla > Monodontidae > Monodon > Monodon monoceros. The sequence goes on along the minus strand of NW_021703765.1, from coordinate 86,744,803 downwards.
ATTATCAGGGCTGAAACCTGGTGCTGTGCACTGGCTTGTCTGTATCAGGATTATTCATTGCAAAGAGCACAGAGTACTCAGGAGAGAACTGAACCCAGCCACCACGTCTACAGGGAAAACAGACCGGAGGCTCCATAGAATCCAGAATCAAAAGATGGGCAAGGGCCCAGGGGCCTCCCAGCTCGACAGTGAAAAGTCTTTAAACAAGCAGTTCTCCCCTGTCTTTCCCTACCCTTTCACAGAATGTTAAGTGGCCCAGGGCAGGGCTTCTCAGGAGGAAGAGAACGGAAGTCTTGAGGATGGAAAATTGTGATTGGATGACCTCCCAGGTGATTCTGATACACTCCCCCCTCTCTGGGGGGATTAGGACTTTAAACATGTTATGGAAAAAGCTGAGATAACTCGAGTTAGCATGCTTACAAAATGTTATTTGTGAATTCTGAACTGAAAAAAATCACTCTTGTTGCAAAAGACTTCCAAATAATCCATCTATACAAACACTATTGTTGGCCAGAGAACTCAGGGTGGATTTAATAGGTAAAACTTCCGAATCTCTGTGCTTCTGCAATTCAAAAAGTGGTTCAGAAATGACAATTTTCAGGATACGTACGTATTTCTTTTCTGGATGTTTATGCTATGAAAATAACAACAGAAACTAACTGGTCACATTCGAGTCTGTTTTCCTCTTTCAGGGTCTTTGGGTCTTGAAGTCTGATTTTAGGTTCAGGTGACCTATCTGCTCTCAGGTTTCTCAGCCCAATTACAATGGCCACCCTCACCCATGCAATTCAAAACAAAAACCAAATGAAACTATAAAATAAGTGAAGCTAATGTTATCCACCATTCTGACTTTCTCCCATGATGACTTCGATGCTTCTTAAAAAACTGTTTTTCTGAGGTAGATAATTCCAGGTCTTGATATCCTAGCTTTGTCGCACTTAGCCTGCTACTGGGTAAACCAGCCCCTTTATGGAACTCACCCGTAAATGGCATATCTGAGAGGCCCTCTGACATCTAGCTTTTGAGAGCAGTTTTCTTTTTCCTGATTCTTCTCAATCAACTGGGCCAGGAAGTTCCCAAGTGCTGACAAAATGCCACTGTGGACAGAGAGGTATTCAGAAAACGTGCAGGAGGGCATCTGTTCTTGCACGTAATTAGCATGGCGGTTCTAAGAACATGCTGGGGATGGATAGAGATGAACCCTTATCAGAGCAGCCGAAATGTAAGGTCCCTACATGAAAAGGTGGAGACGGCAGAATTTAATATACACACAGGAGCACAGTAAGATTTCCATCTGGTGGGTGGTATCAGTGTCATATCCTGATTGTGATGTTATCCTATAATTTTGCAAAAGGTTACCATGTGTGGTTATAAAAGGGCAACAGGAGGGATCCTTATGATGAAACTTTTCTGTATTTTGACTATGGTGGTGGATATACAAACCTATACATGTGATAAAACTGCATGGAATTAAACACACACTCACTCATGGACGAGTACAAGAAAAGCTGGGGGAATCTGAATATGACCTATGGGCTGTATCCATGCCAGTGTCCTTGTTGGGATACTGTACTACAGTTTTACAGAATGTTGCCAGTGAGGAAAACTGGGAAAAGTATACAAGGGATCTCCCTGTATTATTTCTTACAACTGTATGTGAATCTACAATTGTCACAATAAAATTTTCAAATAAAAAGGTGGAGACAGGCCCAGTTGCTCAAAGGCTTGGTCTATAGCTGCGTTCTGAGAAGTTCTCTAAGCTATAAAATCCAAAATTCTTAGAAGGGACAGTAAGGAGCCTCTTGATCTGGTCCTTGGCTACTTCTTTCTCATTGTCCCCCTTGCTCACTGTTCATGTTCTCCAGGGACACAGACCCACCTTCCACTCCACCATTACTAGCTAGCTCCTCCCTCAGAACCTTTGCACCCACTGTTTAAATGTCACCTCCTCAGATAAAAACTGCCCTGACCACTTTATCTGCGTTATACATTTATCTGCTTTTTGTCTAGTTCTTTACTAGAATACAAGCTCCATCAGGGTAGGAACTTACTTATCTTAATCACCGCTAATGCTCCTCACACAGGAAGCAGCTGTGCACAAGTATGAACGGCTAAATTAATAAAAGGGGACAAACTTATAAAGTCGACTAATTGAAAGTAATGAAGGGGGGATGTCTCACAAAAAGCTCAGTACTCCAAATCAAAGGGCCGACCTAACCGAGCACCGAGAGCGCTGTGTCGGCTTTCTCCCACATGCAAAGCTGCCAAAGAAAACAAGCCTTAACACCTCCCACCCCGTCCAGGCTTCCCGCGCACTTCCTAAAGGCGTTCACCTCAACCCATTCTAGTTCATTCTAGTGCTCAAAACAAGAGCAGGTACTAACAAGCCAGAAGGTAGCAGCGGACGCCGCGCAGGCTGGCGGGTGACAGACTTCTCCCCCGGGCCCCATTCACCCCGGACGGCCGTCACCTCCGGGGCAGAGGGGCTGGAGGCCCCGAGGTCTGCAGGGTCCTTCAGCTCGTGCACTCCTTTAGTCTGGTCCCTGGGTCCACGTTTTAGGGTGTCTAAGAGTCCCACGGTTCGGAACCGAATATACGGTACGGCACGTGCTGAGCTTTCTGGTTAATTTAAGGCCTCTGGAGGGTCATTTTGACGCACCAGATTTTGCCTTTCACGCTCAAACCCCCACGTTGGATGCACCTATGGGGCTGCGTCACCGGGCCGTCCGAGCTCCGGGCCGCCCCTCGCCCAGGCCCGTCCCCTCCGCCGCCGCTCCGCGCCGACCTGGTGGTCGCCTTGGTGAGCACCGGGTAGAGCCGCAGGAGGCGCAGGTACTGGGCGAGCGCCCGCCGCGGGAATGCCCCAAGGTCGGCCTCGGCCGTCAGCTTCGACGCCGCCGGCGCCATCGTCTTCCCGGCGTAGCGCGGGCGGGGAACACCGACCCCACTGGGCTCCGGGTGCGGCGCAAGAGGCTGGGACGGCCGGACATTTCCCGCCCCGCCGCGAGCCGCAGTGCCTCCCGAGACACACCCCTCGGTGCGCCGCGTGAGCCTCCGCGCACTTTTCCGCGAGTCCCTAACGGGCCACCTCCGCCTCGGGCGCCGGCGGCGATTGGAGCTCGGCGGGGCGGGGCGCATCGAGCCTTCTGATTGGGCGATGGGGTGCTTCCGGTCTCTCGCGAGAGTTGGTGGGAGCGCGCCAAATTTTTACGGGGAAGCTGAGGCGGAGGAGTAGGCGCCAGCTCGAAGCTATGGTTCTGAGGAACAGCGGGCGGCGGCGCGCAGAGCCGGGCTCGGACGGCGAGGCCAGCCGGTGAGGGGGGGCCCGGCCTCCCGGGCGGGGGGCGGGCGGCGCGGGAGCGCCCCCTCCTCAGCGCGCGGGGCTTCCGCGAGCAGCGGCGAGAGTGCCTGGGGCGCTCCCCACGGCCGCCCGACGTGGGCTCCGGGTTGAGAGTCGGGCGTCTCTCCGCCGCCGCCCCTCGTCCCGGTGGTGCCACCTTGTCGGCGCCGTGTCCGGGGCCCTCGGCGAGCGGCCTGGCGGCGGCTCAGCAGGGACTGTGCGTCTCTGGGACAGGGCCGTGGGGAGGGACGCGCCGGAGCGGGGCTCGTGCGGGGCTGCGCTGCGGGTGCGTTCTCCGCGGGGGAGAAGCCCGGGGCCACGCCAGGAGCGCGCCGAGGCGGTGTAGCCTAACCTCGGGTCGGCACCCAAGCTCTGGGCGCGCGCTGTGGTCGGCGCGTTGTGTGCTCGAGTCGCGGCGGTGGAGGCGCGCAGCGTCGGCCTCCCGGTCCCGCCCGCTGCCTGGCGCGGGCCCGGCGGCCCTGAGCGCGGTGTGGCGCCGCTGCCGAATAGGAAGAGCCGCTGTGGACTTTGGGCGCAGCGCTCGGACAGTGTCGGTCCTGTCGTAAGCGGTCAGTAACGGTGGTTGTCTTTGTTACGGTTGCCTCCGTCGTTCGGGTTTTGTACTATCACGGGGTTAAAAGTGAGTTATGCGGCTCCTGAGAAAAGTTTTGAGAGGCGGTGTGGTCCAAGTGAGCAGTTTTCGAGTCCACTTAATCCAACACTTGATGCCAAGATAGAACCCAGGGTATTTGGAGGAACGTATTACTAGTACGGAGCGCCGCACGCCCGGGAGCAGTTCTCCGTAAGTAGCACTTCAGTCTTGACTGGGTAAAGATCTGGGCCTCAGACTGAAGTTACCTGTGTTCTCTAGCAGGGCCTGGAATACAGTTTTTCTGCGGTTTTGATTGAAGGTGGATCCAGAGATTTTAAAGCCATACCGTGCGGTGGTGTGTTGGTTTCCCACTGCTGCTGTAACAGACGACCACTTAGTGGCTTACAGTGTACCAGTGTATTCTCAGGTCAGAAGTTCTAAAACTCAAGATGGGGCAGGGCTTCTTTCGTTCTGAAGGCTTGAGGGGAGAATCTGTTCTCTTGCCCTTTGTAGCTCCTAGAGGCTTCTTTCTCCACCTTCAAAAGCAACACTGTCAGATCTCCAGTCTCTCGCTCTGATTTCTGGCTCCTTCGCGTAAGGACCCTTTATGATTGCAGTGGGCCCACCCAGGTGATCCCCTGAACGTAATCACACCTGCAGACTCCCTTTTGTCATGTAGGATAACACAGGTTCCTTGCATTAGGACATGGACGTCTGGGGGGGAAGGGTTGTCAAGTATCCTGCCTACAACAGGTGGCTGTAATCTTTTGTGAAAAGTAAGGATCCTAATCTTGAAATAGGTCATTCTGTTCTTCAAGTGGAGGTGATAGACCCAAGGACTACCTTCAGGCAAAGGAGTTTTTCTTAAGCACCTCTCTGACCACTTTTGTTTATAAGTTAATAACTAGTGAAATGTGTTACAGTAATTAAAGACATGAATTCTGCACAGGCTTAGTTCAGATCTTTTTTTTTTCTTTTTAATCTGGTCTCTATTTTGTATATTTAGCTTTCTTAGACTGCTTCCTTTCTTGGACTGCACATACATATTTTTCTCTGCTCACTGGTTTATAAAGTAGCTCATTTATTTACATTAAGATAAAAAGGCAGGACTTCCCTGGTGGTGCAATGGTTAAGAATCCGCCTGCCAACGCAGGGGACACGGGTTCGAGCCCTGGTCCGGGAAGATCCCACATGTCGCGGAACAACTGAGCCTGTGCACCACAACTACTGAGCCTGTGCTCTAGAGCCCGTGAGCCACAACTACTGAGCCCTCGTGCCACAACTACTGAAGACCGCGCAGCTAGAGCCCATGCTCCACACAAGAGAAGCCACCGCAATGAGAAGCCCTTGCTTGCCACAACTAGAGAAAGCAATGAAGCAATGAAGCCTCAATGCAACCAAAAATAAATTTTAAAAAAGACAAAAAGGCAAGGGATATCGATTCTTAGCTGTACAGTTTTGAGGAGTGCAGAATATAGTTGGCTTAGCTAATAAATAGGCCTTCTGCCAAAAATATATAGGGTCCAGAATCTCAGAACTGCAGTTTAAAGAAGAGACTAGCCTTTTTTTTTTTTTTTTTTTTTTTGGGCCGCGTTGGGTCTTTGTTGCTGCACGTGGGCTTTTCTAGTTGCAGAGAGCAGGGGCTACTCTTCGTTTCAGTGCGCAGGCTTCTCATTGCGGTGGCTTCTTTTGTTGCGGAGCACGGGCTTTAGGCACACGGGCTTCAGTAGTTGTGGCACGAGGGCTCAGTAGTTGTGGTGCACAGGCTTAATTGCTCCACGGCACGTGGGATCTTCCCGGACCAGGGCTTGAACCGGTGTCCCCTGCATTAGCAGGCCGATTCTTAACCACTGCTCCACCAGGGAAGCCCTAGCATTTGTGTTTTAAGTTGGAATGCTAATAAAATAATTGTTCTGTTTTGAAGATGGATAAGCCATAATTACTCTGGTCGATCTAGATGGGATCACACCTATGGAGTTAAAGATTGTGAACAATTTGGGATCATCCCAACCTCTGGAATCAACAGTTTTGGATAGTTCTGTTGGTGGAAAGTCTTCGTCAAGTACTTAAGGTTTATGATCAAATCTGTATGAAGAGTTATTTACAAAATCCTAACCAGAGAAAGGCTTGGGAAGTTTGAAGCAGATGTACTGAGCTGAGAAGTGATTTCCCTTCTCAGTTGAGATAGTTCCTCTCACACAGAACAATAATCCCCACCTTTATCCATATGTGGTTCTACTGACATCTAGACTCAGGCGTCCCAGAAGATACATCGTGTTTTTAAGGTACACTTTATTCTGCCACAACAGGTGAGTTTCTGTAACCCCAGTTTGCTCATATGTAGTTGGTAAACAGGAGAATATCAGTAAAATGTGGAGATTATATTGGTTCATTTGCAATTTTCTCTAGGCAAGGGGGTTGGAATCCGCAGTAGGGAAGGAAAGAGCTCTTGGCTGGAGTGTTGCACAGACATGTGCACTGTTGGCTCTGTTTGAAGAAAATTTCATCTGAGCGCCTGCACCAGGGCCTCCCTCCCATCTCAGGTGGCAGGCTACACTTTTCTCCTGTGCTCAGCAGTCATAAACCAGGACCTCTTCTCTCATGTTGTGCATTTAAACAAACAGCTCTGTAAAAACGTGGTTAATGACTTTGCTGTGTAGAAATTAAAGCTACCTTTCAATGTTTATAAACCAGGTAAAAGAGAAAACGGCCTAGCCTGGGTCACTGCTGTCTCTATACACTCAGGCACTGCAGACCTCCTTGTTGCACTTTGCTAGTGTGAAATGCGCTTTCCCAGATGTGCTGCAGCCACCTCAGTGTGTGTAGGAGTACTGTGCTTTATTTACATGTGCCTTGCACAGGGTAGTACCTGAAAAGTGTTCAGTCAATATTTTTCCAACTCAAATTACAGGACTTGAAAACACAGATGAATTAGTTCAAGTTATTTCAAATAACTCTGACATTACAGAATTTTACCTTGTAGATGACAAAAAACAGATATTCCCCTCTGTTTCTATTGATCTCTAGTAAATATCACACATACTATATCAAGCACCCACTCAGCTACAAAAAATCCTATCCTCACATCATGTGATTTAATCATCACTGCTCCTTTTTGGTAGAACTAGACTCCACTCCATTGGTCATTCATTTTTTCATACATAATACTGTGCTGCCAGCTTGGCATTTTTCAAAGCGCTTTTACGTTCATTGTCTCTAATGCTCGTGAAAATCCTGTGTGGTAGATACTGTTAATTACATTTTCCAAGAAACAAACTAAATTTGGGAACTAACATTTAAAAAATAAATAAACAAAGAAACAACTTTTTATTTGAGATAGTGGTAGATTCTTATGCAGTTGTAAGAAATTACCCAGAGATCCCTTAACCCAATTTCCCCCAGTGGTAGCATCTGATGTAACTAGAGTGCAATGTCACAACCAGAAAATTGACATGATACAACAATGCATGTACACTTATTTATGTGTGTGTGTATTTAGTTTTGTGCACTTTGTGTATTCATGACCACCACCACCACAATCAAGACGCAGAAAAGTTCTGTCCCAAGGATCCCTCATGCTACCTTCTTATAGCCACAGCCACCTCCCTTCCCGCATTCATGGCAGCTGCTAATCTGTTCTCCACCTCTAACTGTTATTTTAAGAATGCTATATAAGTGGAATAAAATACGCAATTTGGGGGAGTTGGCTTTTTCACTCAGCATAATTCCCTTGAGACCCATCCAGGTTATTGCATGTATCAATAAGTTTGTTATCAATGAATTGTATTCCATGGGAAGGATATAACATGGGTTAAATATTCACCTGCTGAAGAATATCTGGGTTGTTTCGACTTTTTGTGTGTAATGAACAAAGCTGCAATGAACATTCACATGCAAGTCTTTTGTATGAGCACGACTTTTCTCTGGGATAAAAGCTCAGGATTGCAGTACTGGACTTTGTGCATTTTTAATATCCCATGAGGCAGCAGTGTCCAGCCAAGATTGTTGTTTTTATTAGTGTTCTGGTTACACAGGTAAACAAGTTTTGAGGGTTCTGCCCCAGTCGTCTTTTTCCTGAGACCTGTTATCTTAATGAGCTATTTTGCCAAATGTGAGGTTTTTCAGGGATGCTCCTACCATGTCATAAACGAAATTCTTACACTAAGCAGACTGAGGGCCGCGGGAGTAGATAGTGTCATGATCAGCGGAGACCGGATTTCTCTCCTTTCACTCAGGGACGATGGCCCCTCTACTTCTGTCTCGGCACTCAAGCGCCTGGAGCGCAGTCAGTGGACAGATAAGATGGATCTGCGGTTTGGTTTTGAAAGACTCAAGGAGCCTGGTGAGAAGACAGGCTGGCTTATCAACATGCACCCTGTAAGCACCTGTGCTTTTCCTCCATCTTCCTCCTTCCATTCAGGAGGGTGGCTGCACCCCTTGTGGCATAGCCCTTGTCTGAAGAGTAGGTGACCCCTAGCGGGAACCTGTTGTCTGGGCAATACAGGTAGAGAGGGGATTGTTCGTAGCTCTCTTGCTTTCCTCTCTAACTTCTTTGGGTCATAAAGAGGCCACTGGGAAGACTGAGGTAAGGGGCATCCCTGTTACCCATAAGAATAAAGCTTTCAAAGATGAGGGGGGAACAGAGAAATTCCCATTTGGAGGCTGTTATGACACGGTTCTTGTGAATGGGGCCAGTAGTGTTTATGCAAAAGGGTAGAGAAAGATTTTGTTTTTAAAGTGCTCAGTTTCCCAGAGAAGGAGGAAAAGGTTCTTGTGCTGTGTAGAGGATAACTTTGTGCCCATGTTGACTGCTTCTCTTGTAGACGGAGATTTTAGATGAAGATAAACGCTTAGTTAGTGCAGTGGATTACTACTTTATTCAAGATGATGGGAGCAGATTTAAGGTAAGCCCTTGACATCCAAGAAGCTAACAACCACTCAGTAATGAGGCATAGCTGGGCTCAAAATGGCAAGTGTCCTTTTAGCTCTGCAACTGTGAGGAGAGGGATTGGGAGGCTTGCGGTGTGCAGCTTCCTGAAGCCCTTTAGGGACATGGACCCCTTGGAGCCACATTAGTCACCACTTAAGATGTCCTAAGAGAAGCTAGCTCAGAAAGACTGAAAGATGAGCAGCATTGTGTCTCTTAGACTCTTGCCCCTGTGATATGTGCATGTCCTAATTTTCTGTTGCACTGTCTCTCTTAAGATATGTCAAGGTCAAGGATGCATTGGATCTAGGCTAGGCTATATCACGGGTATAACAGCAAACAGCCTGTCTTCATTTTTCTTCCTTTTTTCTTTCTCATCACCCCCCTGAATGGGTGTGACTCTTGCAGGTGGCCTTGCCCTATAAGCCATATTTCTACATTGCAACCAGAAAGGTAAGTCTGTGGTTCATGGCATCAGGTCAAACGACCTGTGCCTCGTTTTGTGGGGGGATTTAAAACTGGAAATAAAGAGTCTTCAAGAGAAATAAGCAAGGAAGGAAATAGATTTTACTAATGGGAAGTCCTTTCATTCTGATCCTGATTTAGGGTTGTGAGCGAGAAGTTTCGTCTTTTCTCTCTAAGAAGTTTCAGGGTAAAATTGCTAAAGTAGAGACTGTCCCTAAAGAGGATCTGGACTTGGTGAGTATCACCCAGCCCTTTCAGGGTAAATGAGACCGGGTCCACCCTGCCCATGGGGTGAGATGGGAAGAGGACAAGTTCCACACCTGTGGGACAGTATAGATGATGGGCTTTGGTGACTGTCCCTGTATCCTCTTAGAGAACTCTAGTGGCATAGTTGGTGCCACATGCAGAGTTGAACAAGGTGCTTTGGAGTTGCCAACTCTTCAAATCATTTATTTACCTTTGAATCGTCTTGCCTTATTTCCTCTCCCCAATGTAGTATTTTTTTCTCTTTGAACTCATGAGCACCATCTCTTCACTCTGTAGCCAAATCACTTGGTTGGTTTGAAACGAAATTACATTAAGCTGTCCTTCAACACCGTGGAGGACCTTGTCAAAGTGAGGAAGGAGATCTCCCCTGCTGTGAAGAAAAACCGGGAACAGGGCCACACCAGTGATGCCTATACGGCTATGCTCACCAGGTAAGCTTCATTCACATAAGCAGAGCAGCCAGTCAGTCCACAAGGACTGTTTCCCATTTTTCCTACGTTTACAAGATGGGTAGGAGGTGGGAAAACTCAGCAATAAAATTACCTTAATGATTGGCTCCATTCAATGTGGAAATAGTTTTGAGCAATTAGGTAGACTTCCTTTCTTTTTTTTTCTTTCTTTTTTTTTTTTTTTTGCGGTACGCGGGCCTCTCCTGTTGCGGAGCACAGGCTCCGGACGTGCAGGCTCAGCGGCCATGGCTCACGGGCCCAGCCGCTCTGCAGCATGTGGGATCCTCCCGGACCGGGGCACGAACCCGTGTCCCCTGCATCGGCAGGCGGACTCTCAACCACTGCGCCACCAGGGAAGCCCTGGTAGACTTTCTTATATGTTCCCTTTGTGTTAAATAAATGGTAGATTCCCAGGCTGTATTTTAGCTGTCCTTCTTTTCTAACATAGAGGGTAGATTTGTGGCTCCAAATTTAGTTGCTGTAACAGTAGACATTTTAGATTTCTAATCCCACCATCTTAACACGGTCTGTTTTCATGGTTTTTAGTAAGTGTTAAGATGTCTGCAACTTTTAATAAATACCTATATTTACATAGCACATCTCCAGAGATCCCTGGGTATTATACAGAGAAATTTAAATATAGGACAATAAACACCGTTCATTAAATATTTAGACAGCAAAAGTAATAAGAAACAGGGTAAGAGATTAAGAAGAAATCTTGGCTAATTAAAAGTTATGATGACTTCCACATACAGATGGCCAACAGGCGCATGAAAAGATACTCAACATCTCTATTAGGGAAATGCAAATCAAAACTACAGTGAGGTACCACCTCACACCAGTCAGAATGGCCATCATTAAAAAGTCTACAGGGCTTCCCTGGTGGTGCAGTGGTTGAGAGTCCGCCTGCCGATGCAGGGGACACGGGTTCGTGCCCTGGTCCGGTAAGATCCCACATGCCGCGGAGCGGCTGGGCCTGTGAGCCATGGCCACTGAGCCTGCGCGTCCGGAGCCTGTGCTCCGCAACGGGAGAGGCCACAAGAGTGAGAGGCCCGCGTACCGCAAAAAAAAAAAAACAAAAAAAAAACTACAAGTAACAAATGCTGGAGAGAGTATGGAGAAAAGGGAACCCTCCTACACTGTTGGTAGGAATGTAAATTGGTGCAGTCATTATGGAGAACAGTATGGAGTTTCCTCAAAAAACTAAAAAAATAGAGTGCCATATGACCCAGCCATCCCACTCCTGGTCATATATCCGGACAAAACCATAATTCCAAAAGATACATGCACCCCTATGTTCATAGCTGCATTATTCACAATGGCCAAGACATGGAAACAACCTAAATGTCCATCGACAGATGAATGGATAAAGAAGATGTGGTACATATATACAGTGGAATATTACTCAGCCATAAAAAAGAATAGAATAATGCCATTTGCAGCAGCATGGATGGACTTAGAGATTATCATACTAAGTGAAGTAAGTCAGAAAGGGAAAGAAAATACTGTGTATCACTTATAATGTGGAATCTAAAATATGACACAAATGAACTTATCTACGAAACAAAAATAGACTCACGGACATACAGAACAGACTTGTGGTTGCCAAGGGGAAGGTGGGGGGGGAGGGATGGATTGGGAGTTTGGGGTTAGCAGATGCAAGCTATTATATATAGAATGGATAAACAATAAGGCCTACTGTATAGCATAGGGAACTATGTTTAATACCCTGTGGTAAACAATAATGGAAAAGAATTTTTAAAAGAATGTTTATATATGTATAACTGAATCATTTTGCTGTACAGCAGAAATTAACACAGCATTGTAAATCAGCTCTACTTCAGTTTTTAAAAAAGGCACACAAAAAGTTAAGATGACTTCAGAAGAACTAATTGTATCCTCTGACAAAAGTAGATCAGTTTGGGACCCTGAACATTTCTGCACACTACCCCCCCACAGTGGCCCATTAATTACTTTTCAGAATATTGCAAGTTGTAACCAGAGACCGAGTCCCCAGAGGCCTGCCTTCTCTAAAACCCATTGCCTTTCTTTCCCCCCTTAATAGTCCATTCGGTATTTGGAAGCTTAGTGGGCTAGTATTGGAGTGAATATTCTAGTGACAATGATTCCCTCTTCGATATGGTAAGAATAATTATGATACAGAAATAGTGACTGTTTACCTGTCACTTCACCATGCCGACAGCTTTGTGGCTAGTAGCTCATGACGCTCTTGCAGGGTGGGCCTGTTACTGTCATCCTCGATTTCTTGATGAAGAAATAAGCTTAGTGAGGGTGGGTCACATCTGTAGACATGCCTCCCAAGTAACAGTTTCCTTTCTTTGCTCTTTTAAATGGGGTGTAACTTACGTCCTATAAAATGAATGTCCTAAGTATACTGAATTTCCTTGTGTCTGTGGCCTGCTGCTTGGTGGGGCGGGGTTCATCCAAGGTCATTCCTTACGAAGGGCCTGTCCTGATCATCTCAGCCACCTTGTAAAACTTTAGTGTTTTCATTGTATGGACACTGGTCTTCCCCCCTCCAGCCCCTAGCAGAGCATAGTTGAAAAAGCTGCTGTCTTTATTTTGCAGTGTTCTACAAGGGGGCAGTGTGATTACTGATGAAGAGGAAGCCTCTAAGAAGATTTCTGACCAATTGGACAACATTGTGGACATGCGAGAGTACGATGTGCCCTACCACATCCGCCTCTCCATTGACCTGAAGATCCATGTGGTGAGTGGGCTATTGCATGTGGGCAGTTCCTGATAGCCAGGAGGTGATACTGAAGGATAGATCCATACAGTTGACTTCCTTGGACAGACGGAGAAGTCTTTAGTTAATGCACCACACGTCCTGCAGGCTCACTGGTACAACGTCCGGTACCGAGGAAGTGCCTTTCCAGTGGAAATTGCCCGCCGTGATGACCTTGTTGAACGACCCGTAAGTACCACTTGCATTTCTTCCATCTTAAACTTTCCAGTTGTTTTTGGAGAGTGAATTCTGCGCTGAAAGGTGAATTTGATTCAAAGGTTTGTTTGCTTCTTTTTCCTCAGATACCTTCTTAAAAGAATTATGGGGTAGTTGTTTTTTTCATCAGTTTCTGACCTGACAGTATAATTTGACTTTGCACACAGACATCATCACGTGACGTCAGTATTTGAGCTAGGCTGGATCGGAACATTTGAGGGAAAGCTCTGACTTCCATTTTGGGTGGTTACTAGTAAAGTGATATGTTGAAAAGTGGATTCATAACTGGTTTGGGGACAGCTTTGTGATCTTGGGAAAGTCTGTACTCTGTTTTCTCACATCCAAAATGAAGTTGTCAGTTCTGTGTCATCTCCTGTCAGGGTTGTCATAAAGGACAAAATGAGTGATGCATTTTAAAGAGCTTTGAGACTCAGGTGTTCTGTAATTCTAGACTTTTCCTGTGAACAGCTACTCTAGCATTTTCTCATACGTTTAAGTTTTCATATCCTCATGGTATTCTGGACATAGGTCATTCATCTTCGAGATGCCAGTCCCACTTCCTCGTGAACCTTTCCCCGCAGCAGCTTGACTCTTACTTTTAGTAACTGGCAGTAGAGGTGGAGGTGGTGGGTGTCAAGAGGACCACAGGGTCTCCAGAGCTCAGCTTGGTTTGTGGCCAACTTAATGCTACATTTTGTCCTTCAGGACCCTGTGGTTTTAGCATTTGACATTGAGACGACCAAACTGCCCCTCAAGTTTCCCGATGCTGAGACTGATCAGATTATGATGATTTCCTATATGATTGATGGTCAGGTGAGTGGTGCCTTCTGGGATGTAAGCTCTCTGTGAACAAGGACCATAGCTGGTCCTCAAACCAGAACAGTGTCCACCCTTGGTTAGTACTTTTTTTGTGAATAATGAGTGAGTGGAGTCCACAGAACCTGTTCTAACATCCAGCCACGCTCTGCCTTCCAGGCAAATCTGAGGATTAGGTAGAGTGTCTCTTCTTGGGAAAGCCAGGGCGCTTCAAGCTGCTGCAGAGATTTTGTAGCGAGAGTCTCCGGGCTGCGTGTGAGAGGTGTGTCTTTGGCTTTGTGTCTCTAACTCATACTGACTGCTATTGAACTTCCCAGGGCTACCTCATCACCAACAGGGAGATCGTCTCAGAAGATATAGAAGATTTCGAGTTCACCCCCAAGCCAGAATATGAAGGGCCCTTCTATGTCTTCAATGCGCCTGATGAGGTAGAGGTGTCACTTGGGAAACTGCCTGACGTTTGGGGTAGAGTGGGAAGGGGAGGCAGGCCTGGTGACCCTCTTAGGCCTCGGCATTCCTCTAATCATAGCAGCAGCTGGACTCAGTCCCCAGTGGCTGGTCCTCATTCACCTGGAGGCCCTGTTGGGTTGGAAATAACAGGCTCACGTGAGGTTGCTGCTCCTCAGCTTTGGAGAGCTGCCTGGAAATCACTTGAAGGAGAGTAAAAGCAACCCTCTGACTGCTCAGATTTGTTGAATTCAGGTTCATCTAATCCAAAGATGGTTTGAACACATCCAGGAGACCAAACCCAACATCATGGTCACCTATAATGGGGACTTTTTCGACTGGTGAGTCAGAACGTGGGGTGGGGGGGGAGGAGCACCGCTGGGTGGCACGGGCGGGCTCCGCACTGTGATTGAGAGGAGCTCACGTGAGGCGTCCCCTGGGGGCAGTCTTCCTGGTCTCTTAGGAATTAGAGACTCACTGCCCCACGTGCTTGTCCATCCTCTCGTCATTAGGCCGTTTGTGGAGGCCAGAGCAGCGGTCCATGGACTGAGCATGTACCAGGAGGTTGGGTTCCAGAAGGACAGCCAGGGGGAGTACAAAGCACCCCAGTGCATCCACATGGACTGTCTCAGGTAGGCCCCACAGCTCACCTGGCGGCTGGTCACAGTGTCTCATGAGGGCTTCCTGTGAGTGAGGCCCAAGATTCCCTTCTCGCACACGCTGGTCCTGTCCACAAGAAGTAGCTCCCATCATCTGTGAGAACAGTGGCTTCCGGCTCTGCCCAGGTCCCGGGATGTGTCTTTCATCATTTGTTCATCCTTCATTCAGTCAGCAAACACATGCTGAGCACTGGTCCTCAGGGTGTGGAAACCAGACCAGAAAGAAAGACCTGGTAGAGTGAGGCCCGGTGCCATGGGAGCTCGTGGAGGGGCCTTGGCTTCCCACACGAGGTTGGGATGTGGTAGTCAGGCTCGTGCATGGTGTCCAGGCAGGCTGGGGTGTCCAGGCTGAGGACAAGTGTGCAAGGTGGCCCAGAGTGCTGAGGGGCAAGGCTGGAGTGGAAGGAGGTCTCGTCGGCTTTCTGTGCCTGGTGGGGAGGGGGTTTTATCTTGGTGGTCATGGGGAGCCATTGATGCGTTTTCTCTTTAGCCCTGGTGTTATGGCGCGTGGATTGAAGGGGCAGGCCGGGTCATAACGTGCACAGGAGTGAAGAGGGCTGGACTAGAGATATTTGAGAGCCGAGGACTTGGGGATCTATAGATTTGGGGACAGGTGCAGGAGGCATGGCGAACTCTGGTTCTCAGGGCTTGGGGTGGGCTTATGGGGGAATAGAACAGAGCTCGGGTTCCGAGTAGAAGCAGGCCTGGGAGCCCTACCCACGTGGAGGGCCTGGGGACTGTGGGGCACTGTGATGTGGTTAAAAAAAAAAAAGTGATAGTTGATAGATTCTCAAGAAGAGAAGTAAAAGAGAAGCGGGCACCCTCAGTGGAGGCAGCAGCGCCATGGAGGCCCCAGCGGGGCAGGGCAGAGAGGCCAAGGAAGGTGAGATTGGATGCTGCCAGTAAGAAGACGTGGGTCCTAGAGAGACAACAGTGTGTGTCATGGGGGAAGAGGTGGAGATGGGCGCGAGGTGGCCTGGAGTGTTTCTGTGCTAAAGGGATGGTGCAAGAGGATGAGGAGAGTTTGACGACAGGGTGTGAGGGGCGGGGAGAGCAGGGCAGAGCCTGGCTGTAGAGGGGCAAGCTGTGGAGGGATCCAGAAGGCCAGAGGGCGCAGGTTCCTGCCTGCCCACCTTTGCGTTTCTCTGTGAGGCTGAGAGGAAGGCCGTGGGGCTGGAAGGACTGGCTCTGGCATCTCCTTGTTTGTGGGTTTGTCTGTGAAATTGACTGGATCCGGGTGAAAGCTTTTCACAAGGGGCCTGCACCACGTGACGCCTTGGAGATCTTTGGGTACCCATCAGGACCCTGCATCTTCCTGTGGTGTGTCCAGCTTTGCAGCCTCTCACAGGTTCCTGGGCTTCGTCTCAGAATCATCTCTGGCTTTTGCTCTCTTTCTCATTCCCAGGTGGGTGAAGAGGGACAGTTACCTTCCCGTGGGCAGCCACAACCTCAAAGCAGCTGCCAAAGCCAAGCTGGGCTATGACCCCGTGGAACTGGACCCCGAGGACATGTGCCGGATGGCCACTGAGCAGCCCCAGGCACGTGCCCTGCCTCGCAGAGTTGCCCTTCGGCTGGCGGTGGTGGCCTGCTGGGCGCCTCATTGACCTTACTCTCTGATATTCTCTCCTTAGACGCTGGCCACCTACTCGGTGTCAGACGCAGTGGCCACATACTACCTGTACATGAAGTACGTCCACCCCTTTATATTCGCCCTGTGCACCATTATCCCCATGGAGCCCGATGAGGTCAGTGCCTCTCCTGGCCCGCTGCCTGCCGGAGTGGTCCCAGGCAGCTGATGCGGACGCAGCCGTTGGATTTTGGTGTTTGGCTGAAAGCCTGGCGTTTCCCCCGTAGGTGCTGCGGAAGGGCTCCGGGACGCTGTGTGAGGCCTTGCTGATGGTACAGGCCTTCCACGCCAACATCGTCTTCCCCAACAAGCAGGAGCCAGAGTTCAGCAAGCTGACAGATGATGGCCACGTGCTGGATGCCGAGACCTACGTGGGTGGCCACGTGGAAGCCCTGGAGTCGGGCGTGTTCCGCAGTGATATCCCCTGCCGGTTCCGGATGGTGCGCCCCTCCTGAGGCTCCTAAAGCTGGGCCTCTTCCCGCCAGTGCTGTGGGCGGACCCAGGAAGGACCCAGCCCATAAGGGCTGAAATAAAGCCCTCGCCTCGTGGGCCCCTCGCCAGCCGTCCTTTGGCCTGCCCTTTAGGGTGCTGTAGGGCGAGCACTTGGCTCCTTCTGGAGCGTTCTCTTTGTAGCGTCCCACCTGAGGCAGGTTACTTGGTGCGAGGGCATTTTCCTCTCTTACTCATGTCCTCTCTTGGTTGTTTGTGTTAGAATCCTGCTGCCTTTGACTTCCTGCTGCAGCGGGTGGAGAAGACCATGCGTCACGCCATCGAGGAAGAGGAGAAGGTGCCCATGGAGCAGGTCACCAACTTCCAAGAGGTAACGCACGGGGGGCTGGAGGGGGGACAGTCTGCTTACACGCCTCGCCTTGCACATTGGCTTCTTTCATCGGCATGTTTATTGTGCACCTATTGTGTGGTGGCGCTTGGGCGCCGAGACAGGACACGGGGCCTGGTCTGGTCTAGTTAGGACAGGAGAGCGTGGTGCTCGCAGTGAGTGACTCGATTTGGTGAGGTGGGAGAATTTCACAGAGATGGCGAAGGCTTTCGGGACAAAGTGGTGTGATGTGGGAGAGAGGAAGGCAAGTGAAGGGTTTCGTGCCAGTTTACCTGAACTGTATTTTGTAGGCAATGAGGAGCCATTGGAGGATTTTAACTTTTTATTGTCAAGAGACTTTAAAAAATGATGGTAGGAGTTCCTACAAATTACAGGGCAGAATATAGTGACTGTAAAGTCCATCACATAATGGTTAGAAAATGCCATATGCAAAGCGTGTCACATGACTGGAGGCCCCAGGCACCTCCCACTTCGCTGTCCTGTTCCTTTGGATGCGGCACATCTTGGGTCTCTGTCAGGTCCTGCTCAACACTTTAACATATTCAGCTACTTTAGTACTTTGCAGTTCTTACCAGTTCTAGGATTGATTTCAAGAAACGCCTTATAACAGATTCACCAGGCAAAATTCAAACAAAAACGTGTGCACATGCTCTGCAAACTATGAAGTACTGTGCAGCTCTTGTCAGCTGCAGCTATCATGTACTTTGGGAACTCTCTGTGAACCAACTTGAGAAGAAGAGAGTCTAGGCTGAATAACAAATAGGAGTTAAAGAACGACTTGAAAGGAACAAAGTTACTACTTTCTTTTTTGAGGGGTTGGTGTGGGGGTGGGCACAGCAGGTGGGATCTTAGTTCCCAGATGACCAGGGGTCAAACCCAGGCCCCTGGCAGTGAGAGCACTGGGTCCTAACCACTGGACCACCAGGGAGTTCCCAAAAGATACTACTTTCACGTCCAAGAACCAATGAAGTGAGTGGAGTGAGGCTTAAGGTATGGTAACTGGAGGGACTCCAGACACCTTAGTGAATCTGGATGTGAACTCTTTCTAGGTGACAGGTAGTACGTCTTAGTAGCTGTCTCCAAAGTCCCTGAAACTTCTCTATAGGGTGGCCCAGGGTCTTTAGGGGAAGGGCAGCAGGTCACCTTTTTGTTCCTGAGTGATCATCCGGGCAGTGGTATGATGACAGCTGGTGGGAGGCGTCAGCTTGGGGCTCACAGCGACGTCTGGCCTGTCCAGGTGTCATCCCCTGTCATCCCAGCCTTCTGCGCCTTACTTGGGTCGTCTTCATCTTCCCTCCAGAGCAGCATTTCAGAGCTTGCCTTAGCACAGAGATGGATGGGGGATTGTTCTCCAAATGGCTCATTTGCCTGAGATTCAGTTAGAAACAATAAGTATTACGTTTCTGGTATTTCCTGTTCTACTTGATAGATGTTCCTTTTAGTCATTTTTTCCTTACTAGTTTGAGTTTGACTTCTTTGGAGGGTTTTAAGGAATTTTTTAATACTAAGGGCAATTTTGCATTCAAGTGATTTTCTAATGTGACTTTACCAAAGTTAATGTATTTCATAAAAGATGGCTGCCCTTCTGATTGATGTTTTTCTTCTGGTTAATTTTTGCATAATTTAGATGTTTTCCAGTTTATACTTGAATGTCTAGAGATTGGCAAACTATAGCCCATAAGGCCTGTTTTTGTACAGTCAGCAAGCTAAGAATGGTTTTCATATTTTTTAAATGTTGTAAAAAAAAATATGTGATAGACTGTGGCCACAAAACCTGAAGTATTTATTATCTGGCCCTTCACAGAGGTTTGCAGACCCCAGATCTAAAGGTTTTTTTTTAGCCAGCCTGTCTAAGAATGCCAGTGTATTCAATTAAGTTATCTAATGAGTGTTAGATAACTCCTAAATACAGTAGTTCTCAAATTTTAGTGCTGCATATACATTTTGGATCAAATAAGTACATACCTAATGTTCTGGTTTAACTAGGTGTTACATTTGGGGAGTGAATAAAAATAAAACAAAAATACGTGGCTATCAGAGCCTGTTTATTAGCCTTTTATAGTTTCAGTGACTGTTTTTGTTTTTTAGGACAATATTTTTATTTCTAGAAGCTCTATTGGTTCTTTTTCAAATGTGCTTTATTTCTTTAAAGTGGACTTTTTCTCTTGCTGTGTTTTGTTTATTTTCTAATTTTAAATTTTTTTGAAGTATAGTGATTTATAATGTTTCAGGTATACAGCAGTGTGATTCAGTTTTATACATATATATATATATATATATATATATATATACACGCATACATATGTACATACACATGCATATATTCTTTTTTTTTTTTTTTTTTTGCCTGTGCCACGTGGCTTGCAGAATCTTAGTTCCCCAACCAGGGATTGAACCCATGCCCCTGCAGTAGAGGTGCAGAGTCCTAACCACTGGACCGCCAGGGAATTCCCTATATATATATGTATTTTTTCATATTCTTTTCAATTATAGGTTATTACAGGATATTGAATATAATTCCCTGTGCTATACAGTAGGTCTTTGTTGTTTCTCTTCCTGTGTTTTAGATTTTTGGTCTTTATTGTCTTTAATTAGCCCCATTTTAGCATGTTTACTCCAGGAGGTTACTTCTCTGATGTTCTCAGGGGTCTCCTCCCACTGTGTCTGCTCTCAGTCACGGTGGGTGTTTTTTCCCCATGCTCAGCAGTTTTGGAATGTGAATTCCTCTTCAGTAGGAGGACTGTCAGGTAATTTTACAGTTTCTTCCTGGTTCCACAAAAGTGACACAGGCCTGATGTGCCTTCTTATCTGGTTCCTTGGCTGGAGGGTCTCAGTCTTAGTGAGGTAATGCAAATCACAGACCTCTTAGCACCTGTGATGACAGATGCTCAGGGAAGATGCTTTCTTTGCCCAGAGCCCAGAATGCACATGGTTTTGGTGAGCAGACTTGTTCTAGTTTATTCTTTTATGGAGGTGGCCTTTGAGAGTCCTGCCTTTATTTGGGGCTCTGTGTTTTGTCTCCCTGTTGTGTGTAGCCTGCCCCTCCCTGAGGAGGCATGAGAAGTGTGAAGGAAAGAGCTCACAGCACAGGCCTGAGGCCGCTGACCTCGGAAAGGCCTGCTGCTCGGCTGCCCTCGGCGGAACTCGGGTTCCAGCAGGTTTCTCGCTTCCCTCTGATAGGAAGGCCTCATGGAAGCTCAGTTGCTTGTGCAAACAAGGTAGTCTGTGCTGAGCACCTGCTTTCCTTCTGGGAGTCCGGGTTTTGGTCCATGCAGGCAGAGCTGCCTACGTGAACCGCCCCCAGTAAGAACCCTGGGCAGTGGGTCTCCACGAGCTTCTCTGGGAGACAGCGCTTCTCATGGGTTGTCATGGCTTGATGCTGGAAGAATTCAGCTCATCCAAGCTTGAGCCTGGGCTCTTCCCCATCGCCTTTTTCCTTTGCTGATTGAGCTCTGTGTCTTTTCCCTGTGAGTCACCAAACCTGGGGATGGTCTTGGGGACCCCAACACAGGGCCTGGCCCTGCCAGGCACCCATTGAGTCAACTCACTGCTCTGGTTTTGAGTCTGCTCATCACTTTTGTTCTCTGGGGATGACTTAGAAGCTCAGAAGTGCATTTACAGGGATAGTTTTCACATTTCATTTAGGATTTCTAGGTGTTTGGCATTAGGAGGGTTTTTAAGCTAATAGCCTTGGCTGGAAACAGAATCTGATTCATTGGTTTATAAAGTAATGCTGGAAACAGTCTAGCATCACAGTTCAGAGCAGGTGTTTGGTCTAAGAGGGCCCGTTCTTGAGCCCATACTCACCTCTTGAAACTTCTCATCCATCAGATGAGGGATTGCTGGGATGTTGATGTTGTGTCACACACCTGCACCATGGGGGCACTCGGGGCACCCAGGAAGTATGGCTCTTGATAATCTAGCTGGGTCCCCTACTTGCTAGCAGATGGGCCGTGCCATGTGAGGCCACAGACTCTGCACTTTTCTCCTGAACCCCAGAGTTCTTTGGGGTGGAGGCTGCTGCTTCCCGTGATGCTGTCCTGTCTTTTCTTGCAAGTCCCCTGCACCTCCAGGGCCTGGTGTTGGTGCCTGTCATCTGTCGTCCGTCTGCAACCCATGGTGCTTTCTCTGTCACTCTGTACAGTCTCCAAGTTTTCGTCTTGGTCGCCAGCCTCCACTTCTTTCCCCTTTCTCTGTAGGTGTGTGATCAGATTAAGGCCAAGCTCACCTCCCTGAAAGATGTTCCTAACCGAATTGAGTGTCCCCTTATCTACCACCTGGACGTGGGGGCCATGTACCCCAACATCATCTTGACGAACCGCCTGCAGGTGAGAGAGATTCTCACATCAGAATCAAGCTCTTTTGCCCAAACCCTAACTGCTCCCTTCCTGTCCCCTCACAGCCCTCTGCCATGGTGGATGAGGCCACCTGTGCTGCCTGTGACTTCAACAAGCCTGGAGCAAACTGCCAGAGGAAGATGGCCTGGCAGTGGAGGGGCGAGTTCAGTGAGTGTCCGCCCTGGGCGGTGCTGCTCAGCAGGGAGCCCAGCAGGGGCTGGGTCTCTATCACACACTCTCTTCCCATCACCCCTCCCAGTGCCAGCCAGTCGCAGCGAGTACCATCGGATCCAACACCAGCTGGAGTCAGAGAAGTTCCCTCCCTTGACCCCAGAGGGCCCAGCCCGGGCCTTTCACGAGCTGTCCCGCGAGGAGCAGGCTAAATACGAGAAGCGGAGGCTGGCAGGTGAGCAGTTGGGACAGCGCGCATCTCCACAGACTGCGTTTTCTCTGACTTGAGTCTTCGTTGGGCTGTGTTGGTGTGTCACCCCTTGAGGTCAGTCGAACCAGTTGTTGAACTAGATGAGACCACTGGGAACTAGTTCTTCCTATAGGCTTCTTTTTGTCATTTACCCTTTGGTGCGTGTTCAGCTACCAAACCCTCCCTGTGGTCTTCATGTGTTTGGTCCGTTCATACGGGGCTGCCGTTTCTTTGATATGCTTCACAAGCACATGTCTTTCTGAGTTTTCTGCTCCTTTGCATTAACCTAAAAAGCCACGTTTGTTGGCATCCATTGCCTAGCTTTCTTGGCTGTGTCCAGGAGGCCTGTCTGCTGTGTGGAGTCTCACGTGCCCCCCACTCTCAATTGTGCCTCAGATTACTGCCGGAAGGCATACAAGAAAATCCACGTGACCAAGGTGGAAGAACGTCTTACCACCATCTGCCAGCGGGAGAACTCCTTCTATGTGGACACAGTGCGTGCCTTTCGGGACAGGCGCTACGAGTTCAAAGGTCTCCACAAGGTGGGCCTGACCTTTGTGAGGTCGGAACAGAGTCTAGTTTCTGAGGTGAAAATCCTTGCTTGGCGCTGTCTGGATGTGTTACTCCCCACCTCTGGGCTGGTACCTGCATTCAGACAATAAATGTGCAGTTGTTCTTAACTTTGAAGAATTAAGGGCTTGGGGCCTCGCAACTATTCTGAATGATTGCTTTTGAAGTAACTATCTAGAGCAGTGGGTCAGCAAACTATGGCTGGGCCAGCCATTTTTATAAATAAAGTTTTATTGGAACTGAGCTGCATTTGCCCGCAGCAGAACCTGAGGCCTGCATGTGTACAGTACACACCATGTGGCCCTTTACTTTGCCAACCTCTGACCAGGAGGAGTGAGGGGGTGTTTTCACTGACATGTTTGATCCAGGATTAGGATTAGGATTAAGGGAAATACATAGAAATACATAGCAATGCCTCAGTCGTAATATCAACAAATAATTGTGTTCTCTTTAAGCAAATCATTTTTTTCTGAGAGACCTTCCTTCACTGCTAGACTCAGTGAGTCTTCACATCCCACCCTGCCTTGATAGATTGTCATCATTGTGCTTTATTATTATCATTTTTAACTTTTTTGGCTTCTTATTATGATAAAATATACACAACATGAAATGTAACATTTTAAGCGTGCAGTTCAGTGGCATTAAGCAAATGCACATTGTTGTGCAGGTATCCCCGCCATCCCTCTCCAGAACTCTTCATCTTGCAAAGATGAAACTCTGTTCTACCTTAACAATAACCCTCCATTCTGTACCTTCTGTGGACTTTGGTCACTCTAGGGACCTCATATAAGTGGAGTCCCACAGGATTTGTCCTTCTGTGACTAGGTTATTTCTCTTAGCCTAAGGTTGTCAAGGTTCATTCATGTTGTAGCTTATGTCAGAATTTCCTTTTTGAGGCTGAATAATATTCCATCGTATGGACATAACACATTTTGTTTATCCAGTCATCCATCGGTGGACAGTTGAGTTGCTTCCATGTTTTGGGTATTGTGAATATTTCTGCTGTGAATTATTCACCCATAGTGTACAGGCATCTCTTTGAGATCCTGCTTGCAGTTCTTTTGGGTATATATCCGGAAGTGGAATTGCTGAATCGTATGGTAATTGTATTTTTTTTCTTAAAGGAGAAAAAATTTATTTTACTTTAAAATTTGTTTTTAAATATTTAATAAGAGTTTCAGAACTCTTTTTTCTTTTTTTAAATTAATTAATTAATTATTTTTGGCTGTGTTGGATCTTCGTTTCTGTGCGAGGGCTTTCTCTAGTTGTGGCGAGCGGGGGCCACTCTTCATCACGGTGCATGACCCTCTCACTATCGCGGCCTCTCTCGTTGCGGAGCACAGGCTCCAGACGTGCAGGCTCAGTAGTTGTGGCTCACGGGCCCAGTTGCTCCGTGGCATGTGGGATCTTCCCAGACCAGGGCTCAAACCCGTGTCCCTTGCATTGGCAGGCAGATTCTCAACTACTGCACCACCAGGGAAGCCCTACTTCTAAATTTTTAATTAATTTATTTGGTTGTGCTGGGTCTTAATTGAGGCTCGCTGGCTCCTTAGTTGCGGCACGCGTGTGGGATCTAGTTCCCTGACCAGGGATCGAACCTGGGCCCCCTGCGTTGGGAGTGCGGAGTCTTAACCACTGGACCACCAGGGAAGTCCCGGTAATTGTATTTTTAATCTTTTGAGGAACCACCATACCTTCTCACTTTATTTTAATTAAACTATTGAGTTACTTGTTCATCTGTCTGCCTCATCAGAGTGCCGAAAGTGTAGTGACTGTCTTGTTCTTTAGAGTCTAACATATTACCTGGCACATAGTAGGCACTCAGTAAATTTCTTAATTTTGTTTGTTCTTTAAATACCAGACCTTTAAAAGAATTTCTTCTCACATTGGACGGGGAATTTGCTGAAATATTTATGGCCTTCTTTGCATTTCTTTATCAGTTGCTCTTACTAGGGACCTCGAGTAGCTCTTGTTTCCCTAGTTAATAAGACACAGATGGGCCTGGCTTCTTGTCCTAGGGTACCTCAGGACGGCCATTCGCATCACGGAAGCTTGGCAGTGCGGTGTCGCCGGCCCCCCACACTTCCTGTTAGCTGAGACTCGCTTCATTTCGATGGAGCAGGGGGAGCTAAGCTGCCAAACGCCAGCCTCACAGCTGCTGGGGCTGAGCTGGGGGAGCTGAGCTGTCTGTCGGCCTCCTTGAGGCTCAGCGTCCCGGGAGGTACAGCCTGTGTTGACACGAGGGCCAGGTGTCACCGTGTTGAGCCTCCCACCCCGACCCCGACTGGCACTGGGCGTTCCTGGGGTCCTGCCTGCCCCCTCCCCACCCCCTCAGCACTAACAGCCTGATGTCTTCCCATGTGATACAAATCCTGGGAAGCCTTTCATTCGCTTAGCACGTTTATGGAGTGCCTGTTATGTGCCCGACATTCTTCTAGGTACTGAAAAGGTGGTATCAGCTGGGGGAGTAAAGGTGAAATGTTCTGAGATGCAAGGAGAATGTCCGGTGTTTGACCACTGTGACAGCATGTAGCCTAGCAAACGGAAAGAAATGCTGCTCGGGCAGGAAGTGAGTTCATACGCCCCCGAGTGTCCATGTCTGTCACCGTCCCTAGTGGCCGTGTCTGCTTTATTGAGGTAACATTGACGTGGGATAAATCTGACCCTTTCAGGTGGGCAGTTCTATTGATTTTGACAAACGCATACAACTGTGTAACCACCACCACAGTGACGAGAACATTTCCTTTGCAACCAATTATAGTAGCACACGGTCCTGGTTAGCGTTGCGGTGTCCATCTTCCACCGCTTGGTCTAGTGTCTGGTAAACAGTTGTATGTTCATAAGTATTGGCTAAGGGGTAAATTGTTATTCTAAGATGTTGCCTCTAATGACATGCACTTTGCTTTCAGTCAGTGGTTTGTGAGTTATGTAGTTTGAGAGACCCTGTCACTCAGCCTGTCCAGTCTATTAATAAGAGAGTAAATGGAATAACAGGACTTGGGCTGGGAGCCCCTGGGCCTCTAGTGGAGCGAAACCCCTGCCTCTGTCACTGGTCTTCAGGCGTGGATTTCATCCCCTTCTCCAGGTAGCTGCCGGGTTCTGGGTTCTGTCCCAGGATGCTGAAGTTGCCCCAAGTCTGAGGTGTCCAAGTGAGTTGTTGCTGTCATAGAGTATTTTCTCCTAGGCCATAGTCTCACAAGAAATAAAAATGTAATATCAATATATTCCTTTGTGTTCAGCACTCCTTTCAGGATATCTGTCTTACATGGGGCAGTTCTAGATTGAAGGTGATTCCGGATTGGTGAGAACCAAGCGTGTCGACCCTGTGAGGAACAAGTTGATGTTGTTTCCGTGTTAAGTTTCTCGGGTGTGATAACAGTATTGAGGTTCTGTAGGAGAGTGTGTTTGTTCCTGGAAATTGTATGCTTAGGTATTTAGGGGGCTCTGGTCATGAGAGTTACATCTTTCCATTGTTTGTGCCGAGAGAGAGAGAGAGAGAGAGAGAGAGAGAGAGAGAGAGAGAGAGAGAGGAGAGAGAGAGAGAGAG
>NW_021703765.1:86647310-86718436 GCF_005190385.1 Monodon monoceros | reverse complement strand
AGAGAGAGAGAGAGAGGGAGGGAGGGAGGGAGGGAGGGAGGGAGAGAGAGAGAGAGAGAGAGAGGGGGAGAGGGAGAGAGAGGGGGAGAGGGAAGGGGAGGGGGAGGGGGAGGGAATAAAGGAAATATGGCACAAAATATCAACAGTGGCCCCTCTTGCATATGGTCTTCACTCTACTTTTTTTCAAGCTTCCTATAGACTGGAAATTTGCAACATAGTAAACCTTGGGCCACTGGCCATAGAGAATGTGAACTTGAAGAGTGGGGGATGATCAGCCTGTGTGTGTCTCAGGTGTGGAGAAAGAAGCTGTCTGCGGCGGTGGAGGTGGGAGAGGCAGCGGAAGCAAAGCGCTGCAGGAACATGGAGGTCCTGTACGACTCCCTGCAGCTGGCTCACAAGTGCATCCTCAACTCCTTCTATGGCTACGTCATGCGCAAGGGGTAGGCTCCTGCCCGGGTGCCTGGTGGGGCCGGTGGGGCTAGTGGACGAAGGGAGGAGCTGAGATGCGTGGGGCCCATGGGCACGAGTGAGAGGGGAGAGGCAGGGCCCCAGTTCAAGGAATGTGGCTGAGCAGGTTGGGTAGGGGTGGAGGTCACGCTGGCTCAGAGGGTCCTGGGCATCAGCGGGGTCAGTACTGCTGGGCACGTTCTTCTGAGCATCCTGGGCTGCAGACAGCGGTGTGGTAGTTTCTGGCATACGACTAGTGAGGGCTGTAAATAAAGCCTTCTGAGAAGTCGAGAAAGCCCCATGGGGACTGTGCCCGTGATCAGAGGCCAAAGGGAG
Organism: Monodon monoceros; assembly: GCF_005190385.1. NCBI lineage: Eukaryota > Metazoa > Chordata > Mammalia > Artiodactyla > Monodontidae > Monodon > Monodon monoceros. The sequence continues at coordinate 86,717,653 of NW_021703765.1, read as the reverse complement.
ATGAGGCAAGGTGGGGCCTGTGTCCGTTGGACCGACAACCAGGTGGGTGGGGGCCTCGGGAGAGCAGGTGATCGAAGGTGAGGCCTAGCCCCTGTGGTTGGAGACTGGGAGGATCGGCATGGCGGCCTGGAGAAGGGGAAAGGTGGTGATGGGGCCAGGGACTGGTCTGAGGGGGAGAGGCCTTGATTCTCCGTTGCTGCTTTTTAATGGCAGAGAGGGAGGGGCTGAGAGCAGGGCTAGAACCGGAGCGGAGTTCCCTGGGGCAGGAGGGCCTGGCCTCAGGTCGCTTGACACCTCTGAGACCTGGTGTGAACACTGAGCCAGGTGGGCTGGTGTTTTCCCTGAGAAGTCGGGATGAGAGTGGGCTTTGGGAAAACGGAGGAGGCATGAGACGGTGCTGGGGAGAGTGGGAGGGGACTCAGGGACACACGGCCATCTGGCTGGTATTGAGAGTCCTGCTGAGCTGAGGTTGTGAGCTGTTGCAGTGGCAGCATGCTGCATCCTTCCAGAACTTTCCTGAGCGGAGCCCTGCACCTTGAAGTAGGAACAGAGGAGTGTCCTCAGCACAGAGCTAAATTCTGCCTTAGTTCTTCCCTGCTTCAGATGTCCCCTCCTCCCAGCCCCAACTCTAATGACCCTCTAGAGGGAGCCCCTCCCACCCCCTCTGCTGTGACTGTCCCTCCCAGGGCCCGCTGGTACTCCATGGAGATGGCTGGCATCGTCTGCTTCACGGGGGCCAACATCATCACCCAGGCACGGGAGCTGATTGAGCAGATCGGGTGAGTGCTGCACTTGGTCAGCTGCTGAGGCTGGGTGGGCCGCGGCCTGGTGGGGAGGCCGGATGGCTGGGGGAGAGAAGGGACAGGTTGATGAAGATAGAGCTGGAGAGGGGCAGGTGTTTCGTTCTGTGGGTTCACGACCAGGGGAGCCTTGTCCACTGTCAGGACTTGACAGGGGGTTCTTGCTCTGTAGGCGTCGATGTCCACCATCCATGTGGTCTCATTTTTCTGTTTCCCTGAAGGAGGCCCTTAGAGCTGGACACAGATGGAATATGGTGTGTCCTGCCCAACAGCTTCCCGGAAAACTTTGTCATCAAGACGACCAGTGTGAAAAAGCCCAAGGTGACCATCTCCTACCCTGGGGCTATGTTAAACATCATGGTCAAGGTGAGCCTGCATCTCCAGTGAGGGGCTACCGTCTGGGCTTTGGCTTCCTCGTGCCACCGCTCTGACGGGGATTTGGGAAAGGGGGCTGGGCTGGCTGTCACTGACATGCTCCCATCCTGACTTCAGGCCTCCCCGTCTCCAACCTTCAGATTGTTTTTCTCTAGCCTGAGCATCTGTCCAGAAAACGCTATGCTCAAAAGTTACCTGAGTCTACATTCACCTTCAGTGTAATACCCAGACTTACAGAAAAATTGCAAAAATAGAATAGAGAATTTCTGTATATCCTTCAGCCTGCTTCCTTTAATGTTAAGTAAGATCTTTTATAAACCGCAGTGTAATTGTCAGAATTAAGAAGTCACCTTGGCACCACACCGTAACTCAACTACAGCTGTATTTGGATTCCCCACTTTTTGTGCACTGCGTTTGGGCGTCCTGTCTCCTTAGTCCCCTCCAGCCTGGCAGCCCCTTGGTCTCTCTGGTCTGTTATGACCAGGACACTTCGATACTGGTCAGGTGCTTTGCTAACTGACCCTTAATTTGAGTTTGTCTGTTGTTGTTTGTTATTAGACTGAGGTTATTTGGGGTTTTTGGAGGAACACTCCAGAGTACATGCCCCGTGTTGGCATTCTGTCAGGGCATGGTGTCGGGACCTGCACTCCTGCTGCCTGCTGGCTTCCCAGTGTCACGTTATTGGAGTGAGCCAGTGAGTCCACACTCCCAGGAGGAGTGGCAGAGTCTGGCCACATAGCAAAGCCACCACTGTAATTAGTAAAGACAGTGGAGGAGATACTTTTGAGATGCTGCAGATGTGCCGTTTCGCGTGGAACCGTCGCCCTGGTTTTAACGCTAGCGGTGGTCTCAGCGGTGGTTGCGGCAGCATCACTCTGCCCAGGGCGAGCCTGGTTCCCTCGTTCCTTGGAAATTATTCATCGGAGCCTTCTGTAAGGAAGAGCTGCCACCCTTCCCTCCCACTTATTCCCTTGCTTGTCTCTTTATTGAGTCATTTGTTAGGTCAGTGTGGGTTTGCGCATGTTTGTTCTGTTGGGCCACAACCCAGTTCTGTCCTGGCATGTTTTGTTACTCAGCTTGTTCCCTTTTGGCCGCTGGGGGCTCCTCCATATTCACCCGCTTGTCCTTGAGACATGCCCCGTTCTGGGGTTTGGGTTTGGCTTTTTTTGGAGTACTTTCTTACTTCCTGGGACTACAAGACACTCCAGCCTCATCTTGTATTTCCCCTGTCCCACCCTGGAATCAGCCATTTCCCCAAGGAGCCTGGCTTCCTTTTATTGGAGAGTGGTGTTAGAAACCGAGATGGGGTCTGAGGTGTCACTGCTGCTCACAGCAGATTGGCTAGGAAATGTGTGTGTGTATAATAACCCTGCACGCATGAATGTATGTTTATTTGTCTCTTTATCTGCATATATATTTAAAAATATATAACATGAGTCTATTGATATATCCAGCTCCAATCTATTCTCTTTTCCTTATTAGTAACTTCTTTCTCCTGTTTCTAGTTTTCCTAATGTATTTATTTATTTGTTCAACCCTAGTATTTGTGTAGAATAGGTTCAGAACCATGTGTCTGTGAGCAGTAAGCTCACCAGCTGCAGTCGAGTGTTTTATCTTTAGTCTTACGCCACCCAGGCAACACAAGGTTTGCCAAAGTTTCTTAAGCCAGCCCTCTGGCAGGGTTCTGTCATGCAGTGATAATGAAGTTAAGCTCGTTTGTCCCAGTCTGCAGGCTCTCTTGGGGTCACCCTAGATCCTGGTTGAATGTTTTTTAATTTGCCTACAGTAAAATTCACTTTTTACAGGGTGCAGTTCTGTGGGTTTTGATTCACACATAGAGGTGTGTGTCCACCACCACAGCGCAACACAGAATAGCCCACTACCCCGGAGGTTCCTGGGTGCTGCCCCTTTGTTGTCAGCCCTTCTCCTTACACCCAAACCTGGCTCCCCAGCATGTCCTTTATGTGATAGTTTTGCCTTTTCCAGCGTGTCCTATGAATGGAAACATGCGTGTAACTTTCTGGACCAAGCAGGATGCACTTCATTTTATCCACGTTGGACACGTGTCAGAACTTGATCCCTTCCTCTTGCCAAGTGGTGTCCATTGTATGGAAGAGCCCCAGCTTGGCTGATCTGTCCACCCCTTGGAGGGCAGCTGGTGGTTTCCAGGTTTGGACGATCACAAGTGAGGCTGAGCCCCTCTTCACTCTTGCTGTGCAGGAGGGCTTCACCAATGAGCAGTACCAGGAGCTGGCTGAGCCTTCCTCGCTCACCTATGTCTCCCGCTCAGAGAACAGCATCTTTTTTGAGGTTGACGGACCCTACCTTGCCATGATCCTTCCAGCCTCCAAGGAAGAAGGCAAGAAACTGAAGAAGAGGTAGGAATCCCACAGACTTTATGCTTAGGAAAGGAAATGGATAGACTAGGTTTAACAACTCCTCCAGGAAGTGGACCAGGAGCCAGGATGGGAACAGACCTCAGTTCTAGTTTTTTGGCCTTTTTGATTCAATTTGGAAAGCTGTTCTTGACGCTGATGCTACCAACTCTGTTCTCCACCTGTTATATTCTGGTTCTACAGATGGCAGGGTCTTAAGTCATTTTTAGTTTGGAGAAGCATAAACCTCAGGATGGAGAGATGTTTGCTGCTTGACGGATGCTAGAGGGGCGGGTAAGAGAAGGAAGAAGGCCGAGGGCGAGGAGAAGCAGCCAGCATCCCAGGCTTTCCCTCTCTGCTGTGCTTGCCTGTGTTCCTAGGTATGCCGTATTCAATGAGGATGGTTCCCTGGCTGAGCTCAAGGGCTTCGAGGTCAAACGCCGTGGGGAGCTGCAGCTGATTAAAACCTTCCAGTCCTCAGTATTCGAGGCCTTCCTTAAGGGCAGCACCCTAGAGGAGGCGTATGGCTCTGTTGCCAAGGTGGCTGATTACTGGCTGGACGTGCTGTACAGTAAGGTAAGGCCACCCTCCTCACCTGGCTCTGAGGGTCCTGGTGAGCAAGGTGACAGGTGAACTCAAGGCTAATAATTCTGATGGGATCCCACTACTTCCTTAGTTCCAGGGCCTCTCAGAATCCCCCCTTAACTTCTATACCAGTGACAGAAACAGTGAAGGAAACAAATAGCATGATAATGAACGAATTGTAAGCTGTTTGTCCTCGGATAGGCCCCCTGGACTCCTCATCGCTGAAGGAAGCTGCTGGCCCCTCAGTTGGTCCAGCTGCTGTCCGGCTGGTCCGTGCCTCTTCTCCCTCCTGGTTCCTCCTTTCCCCATCTTTCTTTTCCTTTTAGGAGAAAAATCAATGCTCTGTCTTTTCTCTTCTTCTGCAGTCTTCGTGCTAATAGCTCAATAAACGTTTCTTGATATTTTTCTGCACACTTTAATAAAACAAAAGGTACGGTTTTGTGTGTGGTGTAAGTGTTGCTGTATGCTGGTATGAGACAGCCCTATTACACTGCTGCCTTCAGCTCATCAGGCTAGAGAAACGCAGACTTTCACCTGGAGGAAAGTCTCGGGTAGCCTCACGGTGGTGCTCCCTTCCTTCTGCGGGACGTTTTGCCCATTGCCTCTTTCTCCAGGCAGCTAACATGCCTGATTCTGAGCTGTTCGAGCTGATCTCTGAGAACCGTTCCATGTCTCGGAAGCTGGAAGATTATGGGGAGCAGAAGTCTACGTCCATCAGCACGGCCAGGCGCCTGGCTGAGTTCCTGGGGGATCAGATGGTGAAGGATGCAGGGCTGAGCTGCCGCTACATCATCTCCCGGAAGCCTGAGGGGTCTCCGGTCACAGAGAGGTAAGGGTTTCCAGTGTTAAGGAAGGAATTCCTTAAGGGTCTCGTATGCTCACTTTGAAAACCTGCATCTGTTGTGGAACCTCTGTCCTTCCATAGAGAGATGAGCTTCCTTAAACAGTACAGGGAGGGATTTCCCTGGTGGTGCAGTGGTTAAGAATCCGCCTTCCAGTGCAGTGGACGTGGGTTCGATCCCTGGTCGAAGAACTAAGATCCCACATGCCGTGGGGCAACTAAGCCCGCACGCCGCAGCTACTGAGCCCGTGCGCTGTAGAGCCTGCTCACCGCAAGAAAAGATCCCCTGTGCTGCAACTAAGACCTGATGCAGCCAAAAATAAATATTTAAAAAAACAGTGCAGGGATAGTCTGGATTTAGAAAAGGGAGGAACTGGGCCTCAGACCCCCTGCAGATCAGATGACAGGAAGGCTTTCTGGGGCCCTGGTGGGACCCCTGAGAGAGCGTGGTGAGCCCATCCACCTGGAGCCCGGAGAATCTGGGTTCTTGGGAGACCAGACTGAGAGCACCCTCTCAGTCAGGCATAGGGGAGTGGGGATGTCTTGGAGGGTCTGCTGCGATGGGCCCCATCACAAGGTCCATTTCAGGTTTAGGACAGGACTCCAGATCACTCACACCCCCGAGGAGACTGATGCTGTACTTTTCGAGTTGGGATGATTGAATCACAGCTACATGTTACATCACTGATAGAGCAAGAAAAGCAGACTGCAGGGCGACACATACAGTGTACTTCCACCTGTTTAAGTTTACACACATAGAAAGTACTCTTATTTTTTTATGGGTACACAAAATAGTTCTATAAAGCATGCATGGGATTGATAAACACCAAGAAAAATATTGTGTTTACTTCTGTATGAGGAGGGTCAGGAGAGCTGCACTGGGGATTTCATCGTCATCTTTATTTTTTCATCCATGAAATAAAAATGGCAGGGCCAGTTTGATAGGACTGGGTGGTGGGTGCACAGGTGTCTGTTGTGTTCTTTCTAAGTTTCTTCATGATATTTCACAATAACAAATACTTCCTCCAATGAAAGAAAGAGGGATAGTGACAGTTGCCCTATTGCTTTGCTAATGATGTGAAAACTGGCTTCATTTTCAGGTGAGCAGGTAGGCTCTCTAATATTTTACCCAATGAATAATAATTTTTTAAGTTTTTAATTACATACATGCACATGAATATATAACTTATGTAAGGACACTTGTATAAATAGCTCTATTAACGGTGGCCAAACACAGACCAGATGGCCAATGGTAGGGGATTGTACATTAAACCATGGTATTTTAATATGATGAAGTATTGTTTAGTTATTAAGTATGATAAACATCAGATATAGGTATAGTTTATACAAATAACTACAATAAATAGAAACATAGGTTACAAAGTAGGTCATAATAACTTATTTCCATGTAGAATATGTGTGTACTTGATAAGTGCTATGACCTGGTTTAGGGAGGTCTTCACATTGTTGAGTTTTGTGTCTCTTCTTGCCCAGGGCCATTCCACTCGCCATTTTCCAGGCAGAGCCCACGGTGAGGAAGTACTTTCTCCGGAAATGGCTTAAGAGTCCTTCCCTTCAAGACTTTGATATTCGGACAGTGAGTGCGGGTTTTTTCCTACTCTCAGAAGTTTAGGAGGAAAACTAGACAGGGCAGAGTATCCCTGACTCACGTCTCCTTTTTGGCTGGAGACTTCACTCTTGATTTTCTCCTTTCTGTTATGTAATGAATGAGGAAATAGTTACATTTTAGGGCAAAACTGGAGAAGCTAAATGTTGGGGAGGCCCTTTTAACTGTTCTCTTGGATGGACTAAGGCTTGGGGTCTGGCACAGGGTTCTAGTGCTGGCTTGGCCCCCTACCAGCTCTGATCCTGGGAGAGTCGTTTACACTCTCCACTTCAGTTTCCTCCTCTGCGAAATGGGACCTTTTATCTTAGAATTTCTAAGAGGGTTAAGTGAGACACGTGAAGCATGCCGCTGCTGCTGCTTTTCTCTCATACACCCCGGTTGTTGCTGGCTTCCTGCACGCTCAGATTCTGGACTGGGACTACTACATCGAGCGACTGGGAAGTGCCATACAGAAGATCATCACAATCCCTGCGGCTCTGCAGCAGGTGAGGTTGAGAACTGGTGGAAACAGGGCACAGTGTGACCTAAAAGCTACAGAAACCTGGGCCTGGCCCAGACTAACAGCATCAGACAAGTGATCGATCTCACCTTTATGTAGGTGAAGAACCCAGTACCACGTGTCAAGCACCCTGACTGGCTGCACAAAAAACTGCTGGAGAAGAACGATGTCTACAAGCAGAAGAAGATCAGTGAGCTCTTCGTCCTTGAGGGCAAGAGACAGGTAATGGGGCCTGGCCCAGGCCAACAGAGGCTGTGACGGTTGGTGCTGGGCAGTGTCCCATGGGCACACAGGGCACCAAAGTCTCCACATTGCTGTCCATAATTTTGGATGCTTCCTTCCATTCAGGCATTTACAATGTTTTTTTTTTTCTTTCTAAAAATGTACACATTGATACTTTATCCTTTAATTCCTCCCAATGTTCTTCTTTTGCGATAAGAAACTGTGAATCATCAGTTTAGGGTGAAGAACTATGTGTAAATGGAGGATGTACTAATTAGACTCAGTAACTTGGAATGCATCACTATACCTTGAGACCTCAGTTGTCTAAACTGTAAAAAAAAAAAAAATTCTGTTAGAAACTCCAAAAAATACTGAAGACAGTGTAATGAAAAGCACAGCTAAAATCAGAAGAGCAAGAAGAAAATTCTGAGGTGCTGAAGATGGAAAGTGAGCTTCAACCAGAGCAGTAAACAAACTCACCTGCTAAAAGCAGACTCTCAGGTTGAATTTTTACAGTCTAACTTTATCTTATTTATAAGAGCTATACTTAAAAGGGCTCAAAATGATTAAAAGGTTGAAAAAACATATATATCAGGTAAATATTAACCAAAACAAAGCTGATGTAGCTATATTAATGCCAGACCAAAAAAATATGTAGGCCAAAAAGTATTAGTCGGGATAAGGATGGTATTAAACTATACTGAAAGTCACAATTCTCTAGAAATATATAACAATTCTAATAGTTTAGTTTCAAATTAAATAATGTAAAAATTACCTAAGTAGAAGAAATTGACATCTAATCAGTTTGGGATTTTGACACATCTCTCTCAATTGATAGATCTAGCAGACCAAAAACTAGTAAAAATGTGTACAGTTGGAATGACACAATTGCTAACTAGATTTAGTAGCTAACTAGATTTAGTTAACAAATAGAACCTTGCACCCAGTAATTAAAGGATACACATTCTTTTCAAGAACACCTAAAATAAGACTGTCTGTATGCTGCAAAGTGCATTGCAACAGATTCCAAATAATTTATATACAGACCATATTGTTTGGAAACTAAAAAGAAACACATTTATAAGTAACTCATGGATCAAAGAAGTCACAATGGAAATTAGAAATACTTACTGAATGAAAATACTATCAAAATTTATAGTATGCAGCTAAAGAGGACTATAAATAACACATAATCTATTTAAATGCATGTAATAGAAAAGAAAAACCAGTAGAAAATTAAGTAAGCTTATAGCTGAAGAATTCGAAAACAGTAGAGTGAACCAAGAAAGTAGAAAGAAAGAAGTTATAAAGGCAAGAGCAGAAATGAATGAACAAACAGTAAAACCAAAACCTTGATCTTTGAAAAGACTTATGAAATAGACAAATCTTTGTCAAGATAGGTATTTCAGGTTTTGTTTTAATGAAAACAGATTATCATTGCAGATATAATAAAGCCTGAAAATAAATAAATAAGTAGTTACCTTTCCTAAACAATTGGAAAACTTAGATGGAATGGATAGTATCCTAGAAGAATTATTCAAATTAACCTAAGAAAAAAAATAGAAAAACTGAATAGAACTTTAACCATTAAAAAATGAATCATAGGGCTTCCCTGGTGGTGCAGTGGTTGAGAGTCTGCCTGCCGATGTAGGGGACACGGGTTCATGCCCCGGTCCAGGAAGATCCCACGTGCCGCGGAGCGGCTGGGCCCGTGAGCCATGGCCACTGAGCCTGCGCACCCGGAGCTTGTGCTCCGCAACGGGAGAGGCCACAACAGTGAGAGGCCCGCGTACCGCAAAAAAAAAAAAAAAAAAAAATCATAATTAGAAAGAAACAAACACTGGACCCAAATGGTTTCTCAGAGGGATTTTACCGAACTTTTTAAACAAATTATTCCAGAGAATATCAAGATTACTCATTTGGTAATCTTGATAACACTTGTTACCTTGGTAACAAACTGACAGGCCAGGAAAAGGAAGGAGTGTTACAGGCCATTGGCAGTTACAAACAACAGGTACAAAAATAGTAACAAACTAAATTTTGCACCGTATAAAAACAGTAACACTGTGTACAAGCAGGACTTATGCAAGGAATGGCAGGGGTTAGCTTTAGAGATCTGCTAATTCTGTTAATTTTAGGAAAAATCTGTTCATCATCATCATCAAGAGAGAAGATTTATGGGATCATTTCCAACAGAGGCAGGAAAGAACATTTGATAAACTTTAATGTCTGTTCGTGATAAAACTTTGAGCAGGCAAAATCATAAATGATGAGATGTTTCTCTGATAAAGTCTCTGTCGAAACTCAATAGCACACATCATATAGTGGCACATTAGAATCATTAAAGTTGAGGAACAGGAGATGGATGCCTGTTACCATCACTTCTATTCAAAATTGTTTGGAAGTCCTGGCCAGCATAATTCAACAAGGAAAAGAAGTTAAATTTTAAGGATAGAAAGGCATAAAACTCGTCATTTGCAGGTGATGTTAACACAGAAAATGTAAGGAAACCCAGGAATTATTTTAACTAATAAGACATTTCAGCAAGATCATTAGATACAAAGCTGATATATAAAAATCTGTAGCTTTATCTTATACTAGAAACAATTAGGATTTTTTTGTTGTTGATTTTTGGCTGCATTGGGTCTTTGTTGCTGTGTGCAGGCTTTCTTTAGTTGCAGTGAGCGGGGGCTACTCTTTGTTGCGGTGTGTGGGCTTCTCATTGCAATGGCTTCTCTTGTTGCAGAACATGGGCTCTAGGCGTGTGGGCTTCAGTAGTTGTGGCGTGTGGGCTCAGTAGTTGTGGCTCTCGGACTCTAGAGCACAGGCTCAGTAGTTGTGGCACATGGGCTTAGTTGCTCCGTGGCATGTGGGATCTTCCCGGACCAGGGCTCAAACCCATGTCCCCTGCATTGGCAGGCAGATCCTTAACGACTGTGCCACCAGGGAAGGCCGGCATGCAGGATCTTAATTCCCCAACCAGGTATTGAACCTGCGCCCCCTGCAGTGAAAGGCGGATTCTTAACCACTGGACCACCAGGGAAGTCCTTCAAAAAGTTTTTTGATGTAACTTGAAAGTCTAATCCTAAAATTCATATGAAGAACAAGTATAAGAAAAACAAAAACAATTTTGGAGATGAATAAGGGGAAGCTTGTCTTAGTATGTAACAAGACACACAAGAAAGTCTTATTAAGGCAAGACCATACAGCAGTAGCGCTCATAGGTACCCTAGAAACAGATCCAAATACGTATGGGAGCTTGGTCTATCACAGAGGTAGCGTTATACATTATTAAGGAGAACGGAGTGCTTATTCAATAAATGATACCGGGGGAAATGTTTTTTCATATTTCAAGAAGTAAGTAGCTATCTCACACTGAGTATGAAAACAAATTCCAAATACAGATCTAAATTGAAAAAGAAAACAACTGTTTAGAAAAAAACACAGGAGGCTATCTTTATGATGCTGAGGTAGAAAGAGCTTCTTAAGGCATGCATAAAAAACGATCACAAAGGGAAAGACAGATACATTCAATTAATTAAAATGTAAATTTTCTGTAATCTGAAACAAGAATGGCAGAACGTTGGTATTTATTGAATCTGAGTTATAAGAACATGGGTATTCATTACTTTTGTAATTTTTATAATAAAAAGTAAAAAACACACACACTTTTATAGTACAGAAGTCACCATAAAGAGACAAGTCATAATTCGAAGAAGATATTCGGAATGTACGAAAGTTAGGAATGGTCCATAAGCATGTGTATTTGTCTGTTGCTACGTAGCAAGTAATCCGAGAACCTAGCAGCTTAAGTAACACAGGTGTTTTTGTTTTTTGTTTTGGCTGCGCCGGGTCTTTGTTGCTGCGTACGGGCTCTTTCTAGTTGTGTCAGGCGAGGGCTACCCTTTGTGGCAGTGTGCAGGCTTCTCATTGTGGTGGCTTCTCGTTGCGGCACGCAGGCCCCAGAATGCATGGGTTTTAGTAGTGGTTGCAGCGCGCGGGCTCAGTAGTTGCAGCTCGCGGGCTCTAGAGCTCAGGTTCAGTAGTTGTGGCGCACAGGCTTAGTTGCCCTGCAGCATGTGTGATCTTCCTGGACCAGGAATCGAACCTGTGTCCCCTGCATTGGCAGGTGGATTCTTAACCACTGCGCCACCAGGGAAGTCCCACAGGTGTGTTATTATCTTGCACTTTCTGTGGCCTGTGGTTCTGGAATCTGGGGACAGCTTATCAAGGTCCCCTGGCTCAGGGTCTCCCACAGACTACAGTCAGGTGTCATCGGGACTGTGGTCTCATCTGAAGGCTTCCCCAGCAACTGGGGAAGGACGTGCTTCACTCTGGTAGCTGGTGGCAGGATTCACTAGTGGAGCCGTCCTCATTTCCTTGCTCCATGGACTTATCCAGAGGGCAGGTCACAGCCTGGCAGCTGACTTCAGAGCAAGCACTGGATAAGAGCCAGAGTGCCAGCAGTTCAGAGGTCACTGTATTTTATAATCTAATCTCAGAATGACATCCTATCACTTTCGTTGTAATCTGTTCATTTGAGGCAGGTCACTGGGTCCAGCCCACACTCAGGAGGGAGTCATACAGGGGCATGAACAGCTGGAGGTGGGGGTCATCAGGGCCATTTTAGAAGACTGACTGCCCCAGGGTCAACCCCACTGTCAGTTAGGTAAATGAAAAATGAAGTATTTAGATACCACATCACACCAAAAAATGAGTATGGTGACACCAACTATTAGCACACGTGGGGAAATAGGAGCTTATCTGTATTTCTGGTGGGAGTGTGAACACAAGGTCTTCAGGCAGCGTGTGGAAGGATGGTTGTTGACGAACCCAGTTTCTAGTTCTGAAAGAGTAGACATTAACCATTCTTCATTTTAGAATGTCATGGATAGGTAAGCTGATTTATTTGCATAATGGAATATCCTACAGTTAGAATGAATGGACAATGTCCACATGCATCAATAGGGATCAATTTCAAAAATATGTTATTGAGTAAAACAAGTTGCAGTAGGATGTGTACCATGTGTCTCTGTTCATGTAAAACTGCAGCTTAAAGTAATGGTATATGGGTTTATAGGTACGGAGTAAAAATTCAAAATGTGTGGGGAGTGGTAGGCACTGTGCTTGGGGGCTGGGAGGGAGAAACAGGGGGCCTTTACCTATTCTTTGCAGTATTTTATTTCTTATGAAGAGGAGAGAGTTCTGAAGCAAGCACAGAAAAATGTAAACATTCACTTCATAATGGTGATGCCTGAGTGACATTTTCTGTCTGACCTTTTCACTCTTAAAAGTTTAAAAATAGATTAGTCTGTAAATGAATACGTTTGCATACAAGTATTTTACCTTATTCAGAGGTGCACTTATGGTGGATTTCTAGAGAGAGCTGTTCTAAGGCTCCTTTGGATCTTTGCAGGTGGGCGTGGCACAAGCTTCAGAAGGTGCCCAGAGCCTTGGCGCCCCCGACATGGAGGACTTCGGCCTTGTGAAGCCGCTCCACTCGGCAGTGCCCATTGCTACCAAGAGGAGGTGTAGCCACTGGGAGAGCCAGGAGGAGTTGCAGGACCTGGAGCTGACGGTGCCCTGGCAGGAGATCTTGGGGCAGCCTCCGGGGCTTGGATCCACCCAGGCAAGAATCCTCAGGGGGAGGAAGCAGGGATGCTGGTCAGGCCTGACCTGTGACGAGCCGTCTCCCTGCAGGGTCTGGGCCCTGAACTGGGCCTTGACCCCTGAGCAAATTGGCAAGATGTACCCAGTTCTTACAGAGCGCTTGGGGACTGTGAGGGTTAGTTGCTGTGGAAGGGTGTTTCTGTTTCACTCGTGCTCAGCTGTATTTCCCGTCTCCTCCTCTTGACCTATCCCAGGAAGAGTGGCTGGTCTGGCTCCAGTTCCACAAGAAGAAGTGGCAGCTACAAGCTCGACAGCGCCTTGCTCACAAGAAGAGGCGGCGTCTGGCGGGGCCAGAAGGTGCACCGAGGCCTGGGACCGTCCGAGAGGGGCCCTCCACCGGGCTGGGGGGCTTCTTGCGAAGAACTGCTCGCAGCATTCTGGACCTCCCGTGGCAGATCGTGCAAGTGCGGACAGCTAGCAGTGGGAGGGCGGGACACCCCTGAGGGCGGGAGCATGGCTTATGGGAACGAAGGGCTATCTGGATGGCTTACGATCCTGGGGACCTGGTCTGGAATGGAGCAGGAAGGGCAGGGCTTTACCTTTGTGCCTCTGTGACAGGGCCTGGTGCTGGAGGCCACCTGGGAGATGGCCTGTCCACAGGTATTGAGTGCCTTCTGTGACACGGTGAGACACGCACTGTTGTGCGACCTGTGTTTCCTTTCAGATCAGCGAGACCGGCCAGGCTGGCTTGTTCAGGCTGTGGGCTGTCATCAGCAGTGACCTGTATTGCATCAAGCTGAACATTCCCCGGGTATTCTACGTGAACCAGCGGGTGGCCAAAGCGGAGGAGGGCCCTTCCTATCGGAAGGTACGGGGGGCAGTTGGCATTGCTGATCACTGAGGTCAGCTGTCTGCTCAGCCTCTGAGGTTGTCTCCACTATGGAGGAGGCCACGCAAAGACCTAGTGAGCTTTGTGACCTTGAGCGAGGTGTTCTGGAGCCTCCATCTCCTGAGAACCTTCTTGGGATGCTGTAAAAATTAATTGAAATGATGCTGTGAAGCGCCAAGTGAATGCTCAGTGATGGAAGCTGCGGGTGTCATTGTCCTTGCTGCGCCGTCCTCTTGCATCTGACGTCCATGTAGCAGGGAAAGGACTGGGTGGACATTAGTCAGAGGCTGCAGGCTCTGTCTCCATAGGCTCTTTTGATGTTAACAGCTTTATTGGGGTCTAATTCACATGCCATACAGTTCACTCATCTAAAGTGTACGATTCGTTGGCTTTTAGTGTATTCACAGAGTTATGCAACCATCTCCACTGTCAATCTTAGAACGTTTTCATCACTCCCAAAGAAGCCCCGGGCCCCTTAGCAGTCTCTGCCCTCTCCCAGCCCTCAGTAAGCACTGGTCCACATTCTACCTCTAGATTAGCCTCTTGTGGACATTTCACATACGTGGGGTCCTACAGCAGGCGTCCTCCTCTCAGCTGTGGTGTCTTCAGAGGCCGAGCTCCCAGTCAGCTCCACCCAGAGCTCGTTCACTGAGCAAATGAGCACATTTCTTGGTTGGGTGCTAGGAACCGATTAACAGGTTGATGTCTAGTTGAGGAGATGAGATTCGAGTATTGGTAACTGGCAACTAGACAGAGGAGCCTTCTGGAGAAGGTGAAACTCGATTCTGACCAGAATATTCAGCAGAATATGGATCTAGAGAGAGGACGGGGGGGGTGTTGGACCGCAGAGGACAAATGACCTGGAATTCTGTAGCTTTCTTGGATGTGATGTGATGTAAGTTTGTAGGAGGACATCCTTGTAGGATATTTTCCCCTTTGGGCACCCCTCTCCTGCTCCCTCCTCGCCAGGATTCCAACACTCTCTGGCCGCGGCTCCTTTCCTAGTCTTCTGTCCAGGAAAACATGGCTTCTCTCGCGGTTTTTGCTTCCTGCACCCTTACGGTTAAACCCAGGAGAGAAAAGAGGAATATAAAGCGGGAACACCTGCCCCTCACAGTCTTGGAGCTTGTCTGCTTTTTAGAAGCCTCAGGCAGCTTCTTGAAGTTATGCCCAGACCTTTTCATTTTACTCATTGGGAGAGATGGGCTGTAGGGGTTTACTCCATGGTTGTGGGCACCAGAGGTTCTAGGCCTGTTTAAACGATGCATGGCTGTAAGAGTGTGCGCACATGTGTTTGCCTGTGCATTGTAGCACACATTACGACTTAGCTCAGTTGTGGGGTGAGATCATCGCCCTATTGTGTCACCAGGTGAATCGGGTCCTTCCTCGCTCCAACGTGGTCTACAATCTCTATGAGTACTCGGTGCCAGAGGACATGTACCAAGAGCACATCAACGAGATCAACACTGAGCTGGCGGCGCCGGACATCGAGGGCGTGTACGAGACTCAGGTAACTGTTTTCCCAGCTGAACTGTGCAAGCATCTATCCGGATGGAATAGAGGGAAACAAACCCCACAGAGGCATGGACAGGCTAGCAGCATCGGCTGTGGACTTCATGGACACAGTGAATTTCAGCAGCATGTCTGCCGAAGATGGCCACGGGCCTGTGCCCTCCCCCGTCAGCCCTCATACCACTCTGTCTGCCCCCCTTCCAGGTTCCGTTATTGTTTCGGGCCCTGGTGCAGCTGGGCTGTGTGTGTGTGGTCAATAAACAGTTGGTGAGGCATCACTCAGGCTGGGAAGCAGAAACCTTCGCTCTTGAGCACCTGGAGATGCGCTCTCTGGCCCAGTTCAGCTACCTGGAACCAGGTATGGCATGTGCCAGCCGCCCTTGCTTGGCCCGCCTCCTGCTCATCTCAGGGTGACAGGCCATGTTCTCCTGCAGGGAGCATCCGCCACATCTACCTGTATCACCACGCGCAGGGCCACAAAGCTCTCTTCGGCATCTTCGTGCCCGCACAGCGCAAGGCGTCTGTGTTTGTGTTGGATACCGTGAGTTCCGGGCCAGGCTGTGGGCGAGCCTCGCTGGGGGGGGAGCATATCCCTGGGCACGGAACTCTCGCACCCCTGACCCCACTGCTGCCTTGTTTCCAAAAGCCTTCGCCCAGCAATTAGAAGTGGATCCGCAGAGGTAGCCCGGCCACCCATGTCCACTCCGGGCTGCCCACTTCCTTCCCTGTGGGGAGAGGCGCCGACCCAGCCCTTGTTTGTCTAGGTGCGAAGCAACCAGATGCCCAGCCTCAGTGCCCTGTACTCAGCTGAGCACAGCCTTCTGCTGGAGAAAGTGGGCCCTGAGCTCCTGCCCCCCAGCAAACACACTTTTGAAGTTCGGGCTGAAACAGACTTGAAGGTCATCTGCAGAGCCATCCAGCGCTTCCTGCTGGCCTACAAAGTGCGTGCCATCAGGGTCCCACGCCGTGGGAGCCCCCTCCCTCCTTCCCTCCTTCCCTCCCTCCCCCGGGCCGGGTCCACCTAGCTGTCTCCTTCCCTGCGCCCAGGAGGAGCGCCGTGGGCCCACACTCGTCGCTGTTCAGTCCAACTGGGAGCTGAAGAGGCTGGCTGGCGAAGTGCCCGTCTTGGAGGAGTTCCCGCTAGTGCCTGTCCGTGTGGCTGATAAGGTCAGCTACGGGGTCCTGGATTGGCAGCGCCACGGAGCCCGGCGCATGATCCGGCACTACCTCAACCTGGACACTTGTCTGTCACAGGCCTTCGAGATGAGCAGGTGAGCCGAGTGGAGGGGTGTCTCTGTCCATCTTGGTTGTGGCTGGCCTCACGGGTCTCTGGTGGCAAGTCGGCCTTCCCTGCTTCCCCGGTCGTTGTCCCCTCTGGGGCTGGCTGACCCCGTGCCCCTGCAGGTACTTCCACGTCCCCGTTGGGAATCTGCCAGAGGACATCTCTACGTTTGGCTCCGACCTCTTCTTTGCCCGCCATCTCCAGCGCCACAACCACCTCCTCTGGCTGTCTTCCACATCACGGCCTGACCTGGGCGGGAAGGAGGCTGACGACAACCGCCTCGTCGTGGAGTTCGATGACCAAGCCCCTGTGGAGGTCAACAGTTCAGGCTGTTATTCCACAGGTGGGTGGGTGAGGCGCTCGGGGGCCTGGGCTGCTGCCCCTGCCGCTTGTTGCCGTTCTGTACTTCCGGGAACGCTCAGCCCTGTTGGACCGAGAGCCTGGGAGCCGAGCCTGCAGGGCTCTGCGGGTGTGTGCTCTGCAGTTGGCCGCCCCCAACAGCAGCAGCAGGGATTTTTCTGAGATAGTGCTTGCTGGGGTCGGGCTCCGCACCCAGGAGAGGTCAGTGCACAAGTGGTGGTGTCTGTGTGCAGTGTGCGTGGAGCTGGACATTCAGAACCTGGCTGTCAACACCATCCTGCAATCTCACCACGTCAATGACATGGAGGGGGCCAACAGCATGGGCATCAGCTTCGATGTGATCCAGCAGGCCTCCCTGGAGGACATGATCACGGGCAATCAGGCTGCCAGCGCTCCCACCAGCTACGACGAGACGGCCCTCTGCTCCAGCACCTTCAGGTACCCAGGGGCTTGCGACCCTGAGAACATCGCCTGACCTTTTCTTCTTCTTGTGCCCTCTCCTCTCCAAAGGCCGAACAACAGTTTGGGTTCTAGAAGGAGCAGTAGAAATCCTTTTATCTTCTGTCCTTGTTTCGGAAACTAAGAGCTAAGACAGTGTCAGTGGGGTTTCCGTCCATCTTGCCAGAAACCAGCATAGGGCCAGGCTTCTTCCTCTGCTCATGGGTCTTTTGCTGCCCTCCAGGTATGGGTTGACAGTTCCTGTGGCCAGAGGCGTGCCTGCAGGAAATCGCCAGTTTACTTGGGGTGTGGGTGTGTATCGAGTATCTGCTGCGGGATGCACAGCAGGACATGCACAGTGGGTTAAGCCATACAGAAGGGGGTGCGAATTGCAGCGGTGACACGGGCAGGGAGCATGTGTGCTCTCCACAGCCCACCAGGTGATATGACTGTGGCCCGTTGTAGAGATGAGGAAACCGAGGCCCCGTGCTTGTGGTCGTGCTGCAGTTGAGGGGAAGGGTTGGTGCTCAGGAGCAAGTCTTGGGATTCAAGAATGGTTTTCTCCAACCGCCACTCCTGTTGCCTTCTCAGAGAAGGCGGGCAGAGCTGGAGGGAGCAGGCTGCAGGCCAGGGGGCTGGTGGAGAAGAGGCTCAGGGCCCGAAGGCACAGTGTGGTCAGGGCCGAGGGCTGCTGGGCAGGGAAGCGGCCGCTGTGTCCCGAGAGGTGCTGGCAGCAGAGCTGCCACAGGGCGGGGATGGCTGCGAGCCACCTGGGGCGACACAACCAGGGCAGTCGTGGCGAAGCAGATCGTTAGGCCCGTGACTGGCCCAAGGGAGGAGGGCCCTGCAGGTCTCTGTGGTCAGTCTTCTCCTGGTTCTCCCAGCAGGTGAGGTGCCTTCTTGTAGGGCACCCCCGTCTTCTCAGCTCTGTCCTGGCACCAGCCGTAGGGAAAACTTGGAAGGTTGTGTTGAGTGTGGTGGTGTTGAGGGGTGCAGATGAGTCACAGAGGGCCGAGGAATGGATCTGAACAGTGAGAAGGGAGGGGGCAAAGGTGACAGCAAAACAGGGAAGAGCTGGTGCCAGCAACAGAGGGGGGCGCCCTCTGAACCCCTCCTGCAGGATCCTGAAGAGCATGGTGGTGGGCTGGGTGAAGGAGATCACGCAGTACCGCAACATCTACGCGGACAACCAGGTGGTGCACTTCTACCGCTGGCTCCGGTCCCCGTCCTCGCTGCTCCACGACCCCGCCCTGCACCGCACGCTGCACAGCATGATGAAGAAGCTCTTCCTGCAGTGAGTGCCGCCCGTGGCCTTCTCCGGGCTACGCTGATCCCTCAGTCCCCAACCCAGAAAGATGGCAGTCAGCACCTCTGGGAGTCAAGAGCGCACTTGAACCATAGCGATCAGATGGGTCCCAGGAAGAGCTTAGCTGCCATCGCAGCTTCCAGAGACACGCTGTGCGATGCATAGTCTTTGTTGCTTTTTCATAAGTCATTGTACACTGTGCTTACTGTTCTGCACCTCGCTTGCCTTCGTTAACAGTAGATCTTAGAGAGCTGTGTGTGGATGTACCACGCTAATGGACATTTAGGCTGCTTCCACAGCTTTTGCTGTCACAGTGACCAACGTGGAGTGGCCTTGTACGTGATGAGGTCTCGCAAACATGTCTGTAGAATAGTCTTCAGGAAGTAACGCTGTTGCAGATCTGATCGATATTATCAGATAAATCTAGATGGGTGAACACCAATTTGATCAGTATTGTCAGAGAGCTCCCTGTAAAGGTCGTACAGTTGATTGTGCTATTAGCGATGATTGGGAATGTATGTCCCCACTCCAGGCCACGCCGCCATGGGGGGTATTATTGCCAATCAGATGGGATAAAATGCTCTCTTGGTATACCCTTAATATGCAGTCCTTATTATGAATGAAATTGGACTTCCTTTTCATATCCTTTGCCCATTTTTCTGTAGATTTGGGGTTTTTTTTCCCTCATTAATTTGTATGAGTTCTTTCTAGATAAAAATTAGCCATTTTTATGTGATGTGAGTTCCACACTTTTTCCTGTCTTTGTCTTTGGTTTTGTTTACGGTAGGGTTTTGCAATGCAGACCTCTTTGTCCTTTGTTGCTTCTGGGTTCTAAGTATGTTTTCTGCTTCAGGACGATCAGCTTTTTTCTCACAGTGTCTTCTGGTCTTCTCTGGTGTCTTGACCGTTGATTCTGAACTTGGTCTGCAGGCTCATTGCTGAGTTCAAGCGCCTGGGGTCGTCAGTCGTGTATGCCAACTTCAACCGCATCATCCTGTGCACCAAGAAGCGGCGGGTGGAGGACGCCCTTGCCTACGTGGAGTACATCACCAACAGGTGTCAGCATTCCTGTACCCTTCATTCATCTGTGTCTTATCTGATCCATTCACCTGCTGCTGACAGCCTTAACATGTCTCGTAGCATGGCTCTGTTGGTAACGAATGCTTTCTGCCTTTGGGTATCTGAAAAAGCCTTTATTTCACCTTTGTTTTTGAAGGATATTTTTGCTGGGCATAGAATTGCAGATGGATCTTTTTTGAAAGTCTTTTTTTTCCTCTTTGTGTTTCTTTTTGGATAATTTCAGTTGTTATGTCTTTAAATTCACTGATCTTCTGCAGTGTTTAATCAGCCATTAATCCCATCTAGTATATTTTTCATTTCACACTGACAGTTTTCATCTCTAGAAGCTTGGTTTGGGTCTTATACATCTCTAGAGTCTACTTAACATGTTCAGTCTTCCCTCTGGTTTAACACATGCAATACTGTTCTAATAACAGGTTTTTTGTTTTAATTAACTTATTATTATTTTTGGCTGCGTTGGGTCTTCCTTGCTGCATGCGTGCTTTCTCTAGTTGCGGCGAGCAGGGGCTACTCGTCGTTGCGGTGCGTGGGCTTCTCATTGCGTTGGCTTTTCTTGTGGAGCACAGGCTCTAGGCACACGGGCTTCCGTAGTTGTGGCCCGCGGGTTCTGGAGCCCAGGCTTAGTAGTTGTGGCGCACGGGCTTCATTGCTCCACGGCATGTGGGAACTTCCCGGACCAGGGCTTGAACCCTTGTCCCCTAAATTGGCAGGCGGATTCTTAACCACTGCACCACCAGGAAAGCCCCTAATAACAGGGATTTTTTTTGTTTGTTTGGGTTTTTTTTTTTTTTTTTGCGGTACGCGGGCACTCTCACTGTTGTGGCCTCTCCCATTGCGGAGCACAGGCTCCGGACGCGCAGGCTCAGCGGCCATGGCTCACAGGCCCAGCCGCTCCGCGGCATGTGGGATCTTCCCGGACCGGGGCACGAACCCGTGTCCCCTGCATCGGCAGGCAGACTCTCAACCATTGCGCCACCAGGGAAGCCCCCTAATAACGGTTTTAATTCCTGTTCTGCTCGTTATTACGTCTCTGTCAGCTCTGATTTGTCTTCAGTTGATAGATTCTTCTCCTTATTATGTGTTGTGTTTTCTCTGCTTCTTTGCACACCTGGTGATACAGGATGGGATGCCAGACATTAAGAATCTTGGCTTGTCTGTTGGGTACTTTTGCATTCCTGTAAATATTCTTGAGCTTTATGTTATGTTACTTGGAAACAGTTTGATCCTTTGGGGCATTTTTTGAGATGTATAGGCAGAGCCAGAGCAGTGTTTAGTCTAGGGCTCATTATTCCCACTGTTGAAGCAAGACTCTGTGAGCACAGTGGCACGTGCCTCTGAGTTACGAGGTTCTGAGAGCGGCGGGAAGCAAGCACCCCAGGCCTGGTGTGGTTTTCTCACACTTGCGCGTGATCCATGCTCTGCTGAGTGTGGGGTTTGCTCTGTGCCGCTCTCGCCTCTCATCCCTGCGGCGCTGGCCCCTGTCGCCCCTCCTGGCTGGATGCAGACGCCTCCCTAGTATCATGTTTACCGTGTTCCCTAGAAACTTTGAGGGATGATAAAATGTGCGTCTACTTTATTTCCCTTTTTAAATAAGTAGAGGGTTAAACAGATAATAAAAGAAGTGGGGAAAGTGGGAAAAAGGGGGAAAACTATTGATTTCATTTAAGCAATTTCTGTTTTGCTTGTTTTAGCATCCATTCTAAAGAGATCTTCCATTCTTTGACAATTTCTTTCTCTCGATGCTGGGAATTTCTTCTCTGGATGGATCCCTCTAACTATGGTGGAATCAAAGGAAATGTTCCATCTAGTATTCACTGTGGACAGGTAAGAGGTAACCAGTCTTAGAGAGCAGAGGTTGGAATCTGAAGCAACTTTAGGGGTCCACATTGGTCCCTTCAGTGCACACTTGAGGGTCACAGGCCGAGTGCCAGGCACACAGTTCTAGGCCCCGGTCACGTAGTCCTTGCTCTCATGGAGTCTGTGAGGGCAAAGATCACGAACAAGCAAACAAGTAGATGTATACGCCAGTGTCAGCAATGATGAGGGCTCGGAGTAAACAAAAAGCAGGGTAGAGATAGAGAGTGAGCCACGGGGGAGGGGCCGATTTGGATGGGGAGGTCGAGGAGTCCTCTGAGGGGGTGACGGAACTGCAGTGTTAGGCTGCTGTGAGTTATGGGACAAGCAGAGACAGTGGTCACAGGTGTGGGCAGAGAGCTGGCTGGGGCCAGGCCACTTGGGCCTGAGGGCTGTGATGGACACTTGGCTTTTAGTGATGGGGAGATTCTGAGTGGGGGACTGTCAGGGCCTGACTTCCACTTGGATCCTGAGTGGACAGCACCGCAGGAGGTCAAGGTCTGAGTGGAGCCCGGTTAGTGTCGGCCCAGGGGAGGATATGTGGGGCAGGGTGGAGTCAGGGAGAAGGACTCCGGTGGGCATTGCAGGTGGAGTGGATGGGCCAGCAGAATGAATGTGGGGTGACGCCCGGGGGCACAGGGGCGATGTCTGGGCGAGTAGGTTGTAGGTGGGCCTGTGCTTGGGTGTGTGAGCCCCGATGGACGGGGCAGGAGGGTGAGTATGGGGGGAGGGGCTGTGCTTGGCTGCGGCGTGTGGTGTTTGCCGAGCCTGACGTTTGCTTGACGTGCACAAGGTGGAGAGGCAGAGGTCAGGTGGTGGCAGGGCCGTCAGGGGAGGGGCTGGGGGTGGGAACTTGGGGTCATCCCAGCTGCTGAGCCTGGCAGCTGGGGCTGGTGAGAACACCTGGGGGTGAGCGTGGGTTGAGAGGCCTGAGTGCCCCCAGGGCAGGTCCCCATGGAGGAAGCTGCCAGTGGGTAGGGGAACTGGGGGGATGGGGCCTCAGGCATCAAAGGGAGAGTGTCCCCAGAAGGAGGGAGCCGTGCTGCTGAGAGCAGATAGGAAACAGAGGCTGCCCTTGGTGCTGGGGTTGGGAGGGCCACTGAGACCAGGATGGGAGAGAAGGAAGTGCAGGCCATGTAGACGAATCAAGTGAAGGCAGTGGTGGCTGCTGCTCTGAAGGATGGCGGCCGTCAGAGTTCAGATGTTGAACATTCTTGCCTTCCTGGGAGGTGGGAGTTGAATAATTTTAAAGTGAATCCTCTGAAAGAGCAAACAAGAGTAGCAGTCAGCTGTGTATTGAGTGCTTCTGTGCACCAGGCACGTTCCATAAATGACCTTATTCTTAAAGCCGTCCCGCAGGAATCTCACCTGGGCTCGGGGGGTGAACAGGGCACCCGCTGGGCGGTGCTGCTGTGCACAGACGTGACTGGGGTTGTCTCTGTGTCCCAGCAAGACTCCCCCGAAGAGGGCAGAGCAGAGGGGGAGGAGCCTGAGGAGGAACCTGAGGAGGGAGAGGAGGAGGGAGGTGCACAGGAGCTGGATGTCGAGGACCTGCTGGAAAACAGCTGGAACATCCTGCAGTTCCTGCCGCAGGCAGCCTCCTGCCAGAGCTACTTCCTCATGATCGTTTCAGGTGAGTCGTCCACACTCTCCATAGTGCCTGAGCCACGCAGTGGGAATAACGTGGCCCTGGTGGGAGCACGCCCAGAGTCGGGGGCCCCTGAGGGGCGCCCTGGCTGCACAGCACTGTGAGAGGCGGGGAGGAGACCCTCGGCCCCTCGCAGAAGCTCACCGTGAGGAAGGCTGCCCTTCCCGGGGCGTCACGAAGGCTTCGTGGCCCTGCCCCCGAGGTTTGTGCGCGTGCACATATAGTGATCAAGGTAAACCCCAAGTAGAAAAGTTTAGACACTTCCTGAATCGACTGCCCCACTGGCTGGTCCTTGAGGCTCAACTTATGGTGTAAGAAACTCCTATATTTCATCTGGGTCTAAAGGTTTAGTGTTAGTAACAACATTTTAAATCAACTATACTCCAACAAAATTTTTAAAAATGAAGAAAAAGGTTTAGTGTTACAAATCAAATTATTTAGCTTGATGTGTAAACGAAGTGTGTAGATTAAACACCTGTTATAATTCAGAGCTAATCATTAGAACAGTTGATGAAGAGCATCATAAATTAAATCATAAATTGTCAGCAGACGCATAGACGTAGATATAGGTGCACCCACGTACGTAGCGACAGAGGTAGTTCCGTTGTGGTTATTTTATATTTATATTTTGTCGACTTGTCTTTGAGCCCTTTGCTTTCTTAAGTTCTCTTCTGGAATGTGTGGGCCTGGTGGAGACTTTGGAGAAGTGTGCTGTGTCTGGGGGTCGAGGCGAGCCCTCTGTCTTGCCGTCCAGTGTGAAGGTTGACACGTGTTGCCTGAGCTTGGGCGTCAGCGAGTGCCCTGCGTGTCCCCATTTCTCTGATTGACTTTGGCTCATCTTAGTGCAGCAAATAGAATCATCGCTACTAATGACATTTCAGCCAGTCTGGCCGGCAGTGTGACTAGCCACAGGGTGCCCCCAGATTCTGGGATGTTGGCGGCAATGGCAAATCTCGGGGCCTGTGGCCTGAGCCTGCCCTCTCTCGGCAGCATACATCGTGGCCGTGTACCACAGCATGAAGGAGGAGCTGAGGCGCAGCGCCCCGGGCAGCACCCCTGTGAGGAGGAGGGGGGCCAGCCAGCTCTCCCAGGAGGCCCAGGGAGAGGCCGGAGCCCTTCCGGGTGAGCGCCCTTGCCACGGGGGGCCACCACTGTGTGCTCCTCAGGGGTCCTTCCCTCGGTGTCGCGATCGCCGTGCAAAATAGGGAGCAGGCATCGTGTTGCTTCTCTTCCCAGGAATGATCACCTTCTCACAAGATTATGTGGCGAACGAACTCACTCAGAACTTCTTCACCATCACACAGAAGATTCAGAAGAAAGTCACAGGCTCTCGGAACTCGACTGAGCTCTCAGAAATGTTTCCTGTCCTCCCCGGTTCTCACCTGCTCCTCAATAACCCCGCTCTGGAGTTCATCAAATATGTGTGCAAGGTGAGGACACTCCCATTGACGTGTGTGCAGGTCACTCCTTTCTTCCAGAAACACCCACTGCGCCCACTCCATGCAGCCGCTGTGGGAAAGACCTCTGTTCTCACTCCGCTGAGCGGGCACAAGTCAGTGAGGGACAGGTGAGCTCAGAGAGCACAGGTGCTGAGAGGTGGGCTCAGGGGCGGGGCAGGTGAGGAAGGCCCTCTGATGGGGCCTCGGGCTGAGAATGAGGCCACTGGGGCTAAGAGGGTCTGGCCATGGGCAGAGGGGATGCAGAGACCCTGGGGAGGGATGACCTGGTGGTGCTGGTGGAAGGTGAGTAGTGGGACGGCAGGTGCTCATGGATCACGTGGGGCTGGTGGGCCAGACTAGGAACTGGACAGGGCTCCCAAAACGTCTGGGCTGCTGTGAAACCTGAGAGGAGAGCTTGCTCGGATGCTAAATGCCTTTCTGGGAAAGGCAGCCTGCATCAAACGATGGCATAATATTACCAGATGAGGACCCAGCCGGCGTCATCCCCTACGGAGCATTTTACTGTCCGTTAAATTACCTCCCAGCAAATCACAGTTTCACAGTGATCAATTGACTTCTGATTGTGGTAAAGAAATGGTTGAGTGTACCATTTTAATTCCTTGGTAGACTTCAGAATTTTTAAGTTTTATTTTTATTAAAGTATAATTTACAGGGACTTCCCTGGTGGTCCAGTGGCTAAGACTCTGCCCTCCCAGTGCAGGGGGCCCGGATTCAGTACCTGGTCAGGGAACTAGATCCCACGTGCCACAACTGAAGATCCCACATGCAGCAACGATGATCCTGCGTGCCGCAACTAAGAGCTGGCGAAGCCAAGTAAAGAAATAAATACATGTTTAAAAGAACAAGTATAATTTACATACAGGAAAATTCACCATTTTAGTGTGCATTCCATGAGGTACCCAATCACGCCTTCAGGATACAGAACCAGAGTCCCCCACCCCTGGCACGCTCTGATCTGTCTGTCCCTATGTTCATTTACTTTTTGAAAGTTGCATGCAGTAAAAGACACTCTCCGTGCAGTGCAGTCGTTCGAGTTTTCACACATGGATAGGGCTGGCCAGCAGCAGCCAGGTAGGTACACAGCGGTCACCACCCCAGAGACTCCCCCCGTGCTTCCCCTTGGGCTCAGCTCCTTGCGCCTGGGTCACCACCCCAGAGACTCCCCCGTGCTTCCCCTCGGGCTCAGCTCCTCGCTCCTGCAGCCCTGGAACCGCCGATCTGTCATCTGTCCCTGCGTTGTGACCGCTTCCAGAATGTCACACGAGTGGAATGGTTGGTCATGTAGCCTTTTAGGTCTGACTTCCTTCAGTCAGCAGAATGCACCTGGGGCTCCTCCATGTCATTGCTTGTCTCAGTGCTTCGTTCCTTTCCATCGCTGAGTCTTTTGCTCCCTTGCTGTGTGGGAGAACCACAGTTCCCCGGTTGAAGGACATTCAGGTTGTTTTTACGTTTTTGGTGACTGTTAGTAAAGCTGCTGTAAACATTCTCATAGAGAATGTTTTGGGTGAACATAAGTTTCATTTCTCTTGATAGAAACCTAGCAGGGGACTGGCTGGGTCATGTCGTGCTTGTTTCTAAAGTGGCCCCGTTTTGCCACTTTTCAGGCCTCTCATCAGCGGTGTATGGCTACAGTCCAGCTGCTCCACAACCCGCTAGAACTTGGTGGTGTTGATTTTCAAGATTTTATCTGTCCAGATAGGTGTGTAGTGGTATATCATTGTGGTTTTAACTTGCATTTCCCTAATGCTAATGATGTGGAGATTTTATGCATGTGCTTGTTTGCTCTCCATGTGTTTTTGGTGAAATGTCCAGAGCTTTTGCCCATTATTAAAAATTGTTTCTTTTTAAAATAATTTTTATTGGAGTATAGTTGATTTACAATGCTGTGTTAGTTTCAGGTGTACAGCAAAGTGAATCAGGGTTGTTTTTCTTATTGTTGAGTTTTGAGAGTTCTTCATATATTCCGTATATAAGTCCTTTATCAGATCTGTGATTTCCAAATACTTCCTCCCAGAATTTGGCTTGCCTTTTCAAAATTCCATTTTTCAGTGAGCAGAGGGTCTTAACTTTTATCTAATTTGTCACTTTTTAAGGGTTGAGCTTTTGGTGTCATATCTGAGAAATCTTTGCTTTAACCAAGGTCACAAAGTTTTTCTCTTATGTTTTCTTCTAGATTCTAGAAGTTTTATAGTTTTAGGTTTTATATTTAGTCTGTGATTCATTTTGAGTTAATTTTTGTGCAATGTGCATGTTATAAATTGAGGTTCATATTCTGCATAAACATATCCAATTATTCCGGCATTATTTGTTGAAAAAATTAGCCTTACTCCATTTAAATATGTTTGTGCTTTTTTCAAAACTTAACTGGCCATATATATGTGTGTGGGTCTGTTTCTGGGTCTCCATCAATCTGTATATCTGTCTGTTCTCCAATACCACACTGTCTAAATTTCTGTAACTTTATCAATAAGTCTTGAAACCAGGTAGTGTGAATGCTTTAACTTTATTCTTCTTTTTCAAAATTATTTTGACTATTTTAGTTCCTTTGCCATTCCTTATAAATTTCAAATCAGCATATCAATTTCTACCAAAAAAAAAAATCCTCTTGGATTGTTGATTGGAGTTGTTTGGAGTCTTGGATTAATTTAGGGAGAATCGATATCTTAATGTTCAGGCTTCCAATCCATGAACCACTATATCTTTCCATTTATTTAAGTTGTCTTTGACTTCTTTCATCAGTGTTTTTGGAGCTTTCAGCATAAAAATAGTGCACATATTTGCACCTCAGGTTTTTATGGTTTGGGTGCTATTGTAATGGCACTGATTTTTTTTTTTTTTTTTTTTAATTTCGCTGCGCTGGGTCTTAGTTGCAGCACGCCCGATCTTCATTGCTGCGTGCGGGATCTTTAGCTGCAGCATGCGGGATCTGGTTCCCTGACCAGGGATCGAACCTGCGCCCCCTGCATCAGAGGAATGGAGTCTTAACCACTGCACCACCAGGGAAGTCCTATCCTGAGAGTTTTAATCATGAATGGATGTTGAATTTTGTTAAGGGCTTTTTCTGTGTCAATTGAGATGATTGTATTGGTTTTTATTCATTAGTCTCGATATGGTGAATTACACTGATTTTCAAATGTTGATCCAGCCTTGCATTCCTGGGGTAAATCCCACTTAGTCGTGATACCAGTGGGTTCAATTTGCCAGTATTTTGTTGAGGATATTTGAGTCTGTGTGTGTGACAGTTTTTTTTTTACTGTAGTTGTCTTGTACTGTCTTTGTCTGGTGTTGGTATCAGGGTGATACTGGCCTCACAAAATGAGTTAGGAGTGTTCTCCCTCTTGTGTTTTCTGGAAGATACTGTGTAGAATCAGCATTACTTCTTCCTTAATGTTTTGGTAAATTCACTTTCATTTTTTTCTGTCTCTTAATTACATCCAGTGTTCTCCCTATGTAAAAGACATGTATAATGTATATATTTTAAACAATACTGCCCAGTAGGCTGTCGATACTCATGATAAATGTGCTTGCAAATCCACCCACTTTGTTTCAGATCGACCATAAACGCCCCTCCTAAAGAAGTCTTCTAAGTGGTGTTTGGTTCTGTGCTCTTGGCATTGTGCTAGGACAGGAGTTGTAGGGCTGGGAGAGGCCAGTGAAACATGCCAGTGCTGTCTTCTCTTGTTTACAGATGGGGGGTTAACGAGTCTCCTGTGGCTCTGCAGGAGCGACTTCCAGTGCCAGCACTGCGGGCACTGACACACACGTGTGCTGCAGAGGCGTTTCTCGGCTGGCCTGGGAGCCCCCCCACCGTGGAAGGTTGAAGTCAACCCCTTTGCAGTGAGACTGTAGAGCTCTGGTAGACTTAGGACTGCCTGTCATTGAGGAAGAAGGAGCCAGTAAGGAGAACACGTAGAGCACACTTCAGTGTGTCCCAGAGTTCCCCGGAGCTGACAGAGACCACAAAGCCTGGGGGCAGGGCCTCCACTCCACTCTTATGGCCCCGAGTCGGGGAATCACTGATGTACAGAAGGCAGGAAGAGTTGAGATGATGCTGAGAAACAGTAGCTTAGAGAGTTGGCTGTGGGGTTTTCTGGTCCAAACAGCAGCAGGGAGGCCCCGGGAGCTGTCCCTGATGTGGGCTGTGTTCTCTGCAGGTCCTGTCTCTGGACATGAACATCACAAACCAGGTGAACAAGCTAAACCGAGACCTGCTTCGTCTGGTAGATGTCGGCGAGTTCTCGGAGGAGGCCCAGTTCCGAGACCCCTGCCGCTCCTACGTGCTCCCTGAGGTCATCTGCCGCAGCTGTAACTTCTGCCGGGACCTGGACCTGTGCAAAGAGCCCTCCTTCTCTCAGGTGGGCCAGCTCCGTCAGGCCCCTTGCTGGTAAAGTCAGAATATCCAGGCATCAGTGGATCAGGGGGTCCTGCAGTACTCCCTATCAAGTGACCCCAGTCTCCACCTTTACTGGGCTACACCTACTGGGCCCCCAGCTAGCTTTGATGTGAATTAGAAACAAACACCCTTTTCAGGCCACTCAGCTGCCACATGCCAGGACCTTGTCCTGGTAAACACGTAAGTGATGACATTGGTGATGTGAGTGTGCCCTGGAGCTGTGAGCAAGCAGTACCACAGTTCTCACCACGAGCTCTTCTCTTTCCATCCCTTCTCAATACTGGGGCTGAGGAAGGTGACCTGGTCCCTTTCCTTCTCTGCCTAGGATGGGTCTGTGCTGCCTCAGTGGCTCTGCTCCAACTGTCAGGTAGCCTACGACTCGTCAGTCATCGAGATGGCCCTGGTGGAGGCCCTGCAGAAGAAACTGATGGCCTTCACCCTGCAGGACCTGGTGAGCAGCGGGGCCTGGTGCTGGGGCTTTTCTGCACCCAGCCCGACCGCCCCTCCAGTTGGTGGAGGGTTTGTTGATAAGCAGTTCGCACCCACGGGAAACTAGAGGTGTACACAGGTCTCAGCGTCGTTACCTGGTCCTCCAAGGTAACCACCTCTTGGGTCAGGCCTTGGCCATGAGCCCAGGTGACTCATTCATTCCTACAGCATCTGTTAGGCACCTACAGGGGCCAAGTGCTGGCTTCATGGACCTTTTTTATTCTAGTGGAGGGAGATACACAGTAAACAGGACAACTAAGTGATGGTAAGAGTAAAGAGAACAGGCAGTGTGTGAGCAAAAGGGAAGCTTTCAGCATTAGATGGAGGAGTGGTCTCACCAAGAGGGAACATCTCAGCAAAGACCCGAGGAAGGTGTTGCGGTCCAGGCAGGGAACAGCTGGTGCCTGGTGTGATGGATGGGGGAGCCCCAGACTCAGAGTCAAGGGTAGGGTGTCCACCGGGAGGGTGTTGGGAAGCAGTTGGGATGTTTGGATAAAGCCCATTATCAAGTCTCAGATTTTATTCAGAATTGAGGTGAAGGCCATGGGGGAGGGAAGCCTGTCAGGTGCCAAGCGACTGGCCAGCCCTGGCCTGGGCCAGGGAGGCTCCTGACTGGGGCTGCTTCTCATTGCAGATCTGCCTGAAGTGCCGGGGTGTGAAGGAGACCAACATGGCCATGTACTGTAGCTGTGCCGGGGCCTTCTCCCTCACCATCCACACCAAGGTGGGGCCTCCCGTGGACAGCCAGCCCTGCTGCCCCTCGGCCATTGGCCCTTTCTGGGTCTCGGCCTTGCATCTCTGTGCCTCCTCTGGGACTAGTTCTCACTGTGACTGGTCATTCCTGTAGGTCTTCATGGAGCAGATCAGAACCTTCCAGAACATTGCCCAGCACTATGGCATGTCGTACCTCATGGAGACCCTGGAGTGGCTGCTGCAGCAGAACCCTCAGCTGGGACATTAGCAAGCTGGGCAGCGTCCCCATTCTCTGCTCTGACTACCCACATGCAAGACGGGCACCCAGGAAGACGATCCTCAGGGAGCAGGTCATGCAGCCCAGAAGAAGCGTGAACCAGGCAGAGCAAGAAGTGGCTCCACCTCCAGGTTCCCTGGGGCCCCCAGCCTCGGCCAGGGCAGCCCTCTCTAGGCCCAAGAAGCGTCTCCAGCGAGGGGTCCCAGGGCTGCTTTCTCGCTGGATGAACACCCCTCTGCTGTTGCACGGCCCTCCCTGCGGCCCCGGCCCTTCCTGCCCACTTCCTGCCCTGAGGTGCCCTTGGAGGTCTTCTGTTTGAGCCGAGCCCCTGAGGGTGGCTGGAAGCCAGACGCAGGGCGAGGGGCACCTGAGTGGGAGTCTGCAGTCCCAGCTCTCCAGTTCCTTGCTTCCGGGAGAGGTGGCTGTCCTACAGTCCACGCCAGCGGCATGCGGGCCGCATCCTGGGGACCCTGGCTGAACCTGTGGACACCTGGGTGTCTCTCACACACTGAGTTCTGGGGCTTGGGCCCCTCTGTCTGTGGAGATTCCCAGTCAGAGCAGCCTTTGCCGGAGTGTCCGTATCATGGCGTAGTCACCTCGTCGGCAGCAGCGAGACTGGGCGGGGGGCGGGAAGGCTGAGGAAGGGGAGGGTCTCAGGCTGGGGCTCAGCCGCAGCGGGGCCTGGCACCTCTCCCTCTGAATCTGCCTGTGCTGTGAGGGGGCCACTGCAGCAGGAGGCCTGAGGGCCCCGGGGAGGGAGGAGGCGCGCCATTATCGCGGACTTCGACATCATATGTTAGCACCTGGATTCTAGAGAAGCATTTCTTCACATGCAAGACTAGGTTCTTTCCTTCAGGTCTGAGGAGTGGTTGGGAGAGGATGGAGAAAAGGGCAACAGCAGTTTTATCAGGATTGAGGCAGTTCTGTTCTTGCTTCTCAGCCTCAGGGATCAGTACAAGACCTGTGACCCCAAGGCAGAGAGGGTCCTTGGGCTGTGCCCCCTTTAAAATGCGACACTCAACCACCAGCTTGTTCAGGGCCCTGAACAGAGGGGCACAGAGATGTGCCCCTTGCTGCACAGAGACGTGGGCCGTGCTGTTTTCTCCTCCCGGGTGGGGCTGAATCAGAGGAGAATGGGCCAGGCTGGGGGACCCTTTGCTGAGCATGAGTTCTCGCTCCGTTCTGCCAGCAGCAGCCCCAGAACATAAGATCAACTCTGTGCACCTCATTTCTAACTAAATGCAACTGGAAGCAAAAGAAAACCAGCCAAATTGGCGAGAACACAAACATGTTAAAAGTGAATCATAGGGGCTTCCCAGGTGGCGCAGTGGTTGAGAGTCCACCTGCCGATGCAGGGGACGCGGGTTCATGCCCTGGTCCGGGAAGATCCCACATGCCGCGGAGCGGCTGGGCCCGTGAGTCATGGCCGCTGAGCCTGCCTGTCCGGAGCCTGTGCTCCGCGACGGGAGAGACCACAACAGTGAGAGGCCCGCGTACCACCACACACACACAAAAAAAATGAATCGTAAACTCAGAAACCCCAAACGGGTGGGCAGTGGGGGCCCCACTGTTGGCTATGGAGCCTGGTTTAAATTTGTTCTCGTTATCTCAATTTACACTTTGGATTTTCGTTTTAATTTTACACTTTGACATTTCCTACAATTTTCACTGTGTGTATGTTTGTGCACTGCGCCTGGGTTTCTGGAAGGAAGGAAAGAAGACTAAGTAACTGACGTCTGTCTGTCTGGGTTTGTTGGCCCCTGGGTACTGCCCACCAGGCGCATCCAGGCCCAGTGACTGCAAGAAACCTGACTCGGCTTGGAAGGGGATGGAGCCCGTCAGCCCCCAGATGGAGATCAAATCAAATTAGGGCCAAGTTGGGGAGGAGGAGGGCTAACGGCGCTTCCTGGAAGCAGAGCCGGAGAAGTCCCAGGGGAGCACGGAGGAGCGAAGAGGTGGGGCTGCGTGTCTCACCCCCCACCCCACCCCACTGTGCTCCCTGCAGCGGGGCCGGGGGCGCCAGCGGAGGCCAGCTTAGGGGCTGGGGGCATCTGGGGCGGTGGAGGTCCCAGGGTCACTCTCATGCTTGGGGATGGGAAACCTGAGCCCCTGGCCCTGGTTCTTGAGCTGCAGCCCAGCTCCAACTGGAAAAGCTGGTTTCTCTAAAACTAGAGCTGGATGTCTATGAGTGAGTCAGAAACTGGATGTCACAGGCATTTGAGTGACCCAGGGAGCTGGCGAGCATAGGAGAATCTGCAGGGGTGCTGGGTGGGGGCTTCTCAAGGGTTTGTGGCTCCAGTGAGTGGTGCTGGTCTCGTTGGCAGGTGGGGAGGCCAGCTCTGACTTTGGGAGCGACGGGGTCACAGGTGAAAGGATCTGTAGGAGGGACTATGCCTCCTCAGGTCTGCACACCATCATAGCCGTTGCTGGGGAAACCACCGTCCAACCAGGTCATGGTGTGTTCAGAGCAGGGCCTGGCCAGGCCAGGCAGAGCTGCTAAGTGGAATGACCACTGTAGCATCCAAGGCCGTAACCAGATTACCTGTAGGCCTGATCCAGCTAGTGCCGGCTTCCCACACTCCTCCAACCTCGTCCTGCCCTGTCCACCCCTGTTCCCCAGCACCGAATTCCTTCCTCCACCCCAATCCCCATTTGAAATAGAGCCGCAGGGCCTGGGCGGGCATTTTGGTGTCAGCCTAAGCTTTCGTTTTCCTTGGGTACAACTCTCATCGCCTCCCTCCTGGCTTTCTTCCTCCTTGAGAGGTTTGGGGTCTAGGAGGAGCCTTTTCCTGTATTTTGAGGTTTGGGGCCCGGGATGAGCCCTGCAGGAAGCTGGTAAGTGCACTGCCTGAAGGACATGCTGGGATGAGCCTAGGGGGTCCTCGTGCGCTCTCAGCCTGTGTGTCCCCCACCTCCACTGGCCCCCAGGTCAGACATGACTGTAGCCTGGCTGAACGTGGGGGCAGCAGACACATCCACACACTGCACGCAGGCTGGCTAGAGGGGCGATACGGAGGGCCAAGCACACCAAAAGAGACACCCCGTGCGCAAAGACCTGCCATTGCATGTTTGTCTTTTTAAGAGCCTGAACATGCTTTCCCCGAAGACGAGGCCAGAAGGGTCTGGTCACAGCTTTATTGGATTCTGGATGTGTGATTTCCTGGCTATGAGGTGAGTGAAGGGTCTGGGTAGGGGTGGGTGGGTGGGGGGGAGGAGCAAAGAGCCTGGGAGGAGAACAGCTAGGGAGAAGGTGGAGGTGGGGACTTGCCCCCTACAGGCCCCTGGGCAGTTGGGGGACAAGATGGGCAGGCCGGGAGCAGGTGCCGTCCCCTTCATGTCATCCCACTGCCTGGTTTGCACGGGGCCCTTTGGCTGCTGGTTTTGCTGCGACGCAGTGTTGAGGTGTGTGGGCAGGGCCCAGGTCCGAGGTCCAAGCCATGCTGCCCTGGGGAGCGGGGCGCTCCTGGGGCCACAGACTTCAGGGGCCCCCAACAGGCCCAGGTCTTCAGTGCAGCACGACAGAAGGTGGGAGTGGGCTCAGAGCTGGGCCAAACCTCGGGCGTCTGTGAGAGCGCAGTCCTGTTGGGAAGGCTCAGAGGCGCCAAGCCCTGGTCCTGCACCCCGCTTGGGAGCATCCACCATCTGCTCAGACGGGGCAGGGGTGGGGCAAGGCCATGGGGGTGGGACAGCCCAGGCCTGGCTCTGCCCCTCACCTTGCGGTTGGCCAGCCTGGCCTGGGTCTGCGGAGCAGGGATAGGGTGGGGGAGGGCCCTGGCCCAAAACAAGGGCCAGGGTCACAGGCCAGCTGCCTGAGGAAGGCCCTGGAGTACACACCTTGTCAAATTTCTTATGGCTGTAGACCTTGTTTTTGTTCATGAACGTTAGCAAGATCCAGTCGCACAGGAAGGAGCCCTGAGACCAGCAAGACCAATGCGTAAGAGCCTGGCACCTGCCCCCCCGTCCCCCCACCCCCCGGGACCCTAGTGTGCATCCCTTACCACCCCGATAGAGGTCAGCGCTGTGGCCAGGTTAATGATGGTGGGAATCAGGCTGAACTTCCCTGCCTGGAGGCAAAGAGGCTGCCTGAGATGCGGGAGTGGGGCTCAAGGGAGGCGTGGGGTGTGGTAGGAGAGATTGAGGCTGGGCCAGCCCAAGCCTCAGGTAGGCAAGGTGGGCTGGTTTACCTGTCCGTGCACGATGACGTCAATTCGGATCCCGTAGGCTTTGATGAGTGTGCGGGTGGTGCTACCGTTTACTTTGTAATACTTGGCGAACCTAGGGCGGAATGACCCGGAAGCACGTCAGAATCTGGGAGGGAATGACCCGGGTGCAGGAGCCCTGGCCACCTGACCCTGAGGAGCATGACGGGGGGGGGGGTGCACCTGTTGCCCAAGTGGGGCAGCTCCAAGGCTCAGCCGACCACTGGCGCCCCTGAACCTTAGGGCACCTGCCCTGTTGACTCCTGGACCTCCACAGCTAGGGCAGACGAGGACCCAGTGTCCCAAGGTCAAGGTACCTGAAGTTGTAGCCAGATGAGGCTGGGACATGCTTGGGGTCGAGCCTCCGGAAGGAGTATTTGGGGTTGCACTTTGACGCCGACAGGTCCAGGTCACAGTCCCAGTTGATAATGACCCCAATTACACCACCCTGTCCAGAAGTGGGCACAGACACGGGGTCAGGGTGGGCTCACAGAGAGGACCTTCAACAGCCCCAAGGTCCTGCTGAGGCTACGTGTGGGGTGCATACTGTGAGGCACCCAGGGCAGCTCAGGGCAGAGAGCTGGGGAAGGGGGCTCGTTGAGTGCCCTGCTTCTGAGGCACAAGGGGATGCCAGGAGTCAATAATTTAGCAGGAGCCATGCACACCCAGATGGGTCAGACGATCGTGTTTCTCTTTCCTCTGCCCGAGCAGGGCCAGGGCTGGCCAAGACTGCAGACGGACTCGGCTGTAATGAGACCCTTTGTGTGCAGGTGGGAGCCAGCACCTGGACGGACAGCTGTCCCACCCACTCTCCCTGGTGCCCTCACCGCGTGTGCCAGCTGCGTGAAGTTTTCCCCCGCCTGCTCCACGATGTAGCCCAGCTTGAAAATGGGGCAGTAGAGGTCAGAGACCTCGTGGAATGTGCAGTGTTTCAGGTAGCCGTCCTTCCGGTTCTCGATGTTGCCCCTAAAGACAAGGCCTAGTGGCATCAGATGGGGAGGGAGCAGAAGCCATGCACCCCCAAACAACACATTCCAAGAGGCAACGCCCCCTGCAGCCTATCCCTTGTCGCCACGCGCTAATGGCTCTTACTTGGAGAACTGGAATTTGGGGTAGTGGATGCTGTTCTTGATGAGGATGGTGAAATTCGGGGCCATCTTACCGAGAAACTGGCTGAGGAGGCACAGACCGGGTGTGTTTAGTCTCCCCTTCTCCCGGTCCCCCAGGCTCCCCCGCTGCGCTGTCCCTCCCGTCCTTCTCGCCCCACACTCCCCGACTCCGGTCAGGTAGGAGAAAGGAGCAAAGGAGCTTGGCCCCAGGTGGGTGGGGACAGAGGGCGTGCACACCTGACTGAGGCCCCGTCCTCCACCGGGCACCAGGCGGACACCTCGCAGGTCTTGGAGGACCCGTGGTAATAAGGCACGCAGCGCCCGGTCCGCAGGCCTGTGGGCAGACGCGCTCAGGTGGCAGATGCGCCCTCAGGGGCGCGGCCCGCCCCCGCCCCCAGTTGGCACGCACTGACCGTTTCCCAGCATGTCCAGCTGCCCAGCCACGCAGTCCTCGTCCGAGTCGCACGTGGCGTTTCTGACCCTCATACTCTAGGGAGGAGGCTGCTTGGTCAGGGGCCCGACACCCTTTTCCCCCAGGCACAGCGGACCAGGCAGGGCCCCTCCCTCCCGCCCCGGCTCTGCTCTCTACCCGTCCTCACCTCGGCGCAGGTTCCGAGGGTCTGGAAGGGGGTGACCTCGATCCTGGTGATGATGCTGAACACGCTGCCCCCCTGGGCTCAGAAACAAGGGACGGTCGGCCGGCGCCGGGCAGCTCGGCCGCCGCTCGGTCCCACCCTCGGGGTGCTCGGGGAGGGGGGGCGGGGCCCGAGTGGCGCACCTCGGGGGGTTTCACGTACTCCTCCACGTCCCACACTTTGTGCTCGGACGAAGTGATGCCCTTGACCTTGGTGATGACGGAGCTCTCGGGGCCCGTCTCCCTGTCCTGGTAGCTCTTCTGCACGATGAACACGTACCTGTGCGAACGGGCAGGGCCGGCTCTGGAGGCGACCCCGCGGCAGGCCCGGGACCCCTCCCCTGCCGAGTCAGCTCGACTCCGGCGGGATCGAGGCTGCGTCACCGCCACTCGGGGGCCGGCCGGGTAGGCTCTGCGGCGCCCGAGGGGCCAGCCTGGCGGCCGCCGCCGGCATTCTCCTCACCCCGTGCCCAGAGCGGCCCCTCCAACCTGGGACGTCCCGGCGGCGCCCTCCCCTACGCTCCTGACCCCGCTGGACACCCCCTGCCGCCGGGTCACCCCCGTGCGCACCCACCACACGAAGTAGAGCAGAATGAGCAGCTGCACCGTGCGGTACACGATGCCCAGGCGCCGGTTCTTCACCACGATCACCTTGGGCGTCTCGTAGTCCCAGAACGCGGACCAGCAGCTCCGGGCCAGGCGTCGGGCCGCGGCCGTCCCCGCGGGGGTCTTGGGCTCGGCCGCCGCCATGGCCCCGAGCTGCTGGGACTGGAAAGCGGGCTGGGGGGCGCCGGCGTGGCCGCTTCCCGGGCGTGGCCTCGCGCTCCCCGCCCTGTCCCGCCTCGCCCCGCCCCAGGTCGGTCCCCGAGCCGCGGGGGCGCCGGGCGTAGACACGCAGCGCACCTGGCAGGTGTCGCCAGGTGGGGCCCCGAGCGGGCAGAGTCGGGGTCGCGGCAGCCGTCGCCCCCAGTCCGCTCAGGGAGGGCGCGAAGACGGTGCAGGCCCTCGCGTCCCTCGGGAGGACACTTAAAACTCGGGGAGAAGACGCGGCAGAGCACCGCCCGCCTCCTCTGCGTCTCCGCCGGTGTGTGATGCGCAGCGCGCACTAAACCCGAAGAGCAATCCCATTAAAAAATATATATGTATATTTACCCAATTTTGTTGGGATACAACCGACGCGTGAAGTTTTGTAAGTTTAAGGTGCACAAGGAGGTGATTTCCCAAGAGCAATCCTTGATTCGTGTCCGCGGTTCCCCGCAGCTCGGCAAAGGCACCCCTGCCTCCAGGGTTCAGACAAAAAATCTGGATCTCTTTCTTTGCCCTAACAGTCCTCTGGATCTCTTTCTTTGCCCTAACAGTCCTCTGGATCTCTTACTTTGCCCTAACAGTCCTCTTGCTTTTGTCTACAGATACACGTCAGGGCTGTTGGGTTCTAGCCCCTTTCCCCCTCCCCACAAAGCGCCCCGCCGCGTTTCTCACCTGGATTTCCGCACTCTAGGCTTCTACCCATTTCCGTCTCTTGTTTTGTTTCCTATACAGCTCGGAGGAAACATGTTTTTGTTTTTACTTTTTGTACCTCTACCCCCACCTCATTATTTTGGACCAAATCCCAGACATCGCACTATTTCACAAAATGATAAATGTTTTACACATTTTTGAGGTGAAAGTCACATAGCATTTAATTAGCCGTTTTAATGAACAATTCATTGAAGTTTAGTACACTGACAATATTGTGCAACCACCAGCATCTACTTCCAGAACATTCTAACCATCACCAGATAAAACCCCGTGCCCATCGAGAGCTTCCCGTCCCCCTGCTCCTCGCACATACTGGCAACCACCAATCTACCTTCTCTCTATGGATTTATCTACTTTGGATATTTCAAATAATGGAATCGTAGAATATTTGCCTTTTTGTGTCTGACTTCTTTCACTTAGCATAATGTTTTCAAGGTCCATCTGGGTTGTAGCATGTGTCAGTACTCCACTCCCTTTTATGGCAGACCAATATTGCACTGTATGGATATTCCACAATTTATCTGTTCATCCACTGATAGACATTTGAGCTTTTATATTTTGGCTATTGTAACTAGTGCTGCTATGAGCATCCGGGTACAAGTATTTGAACAAGTATTTTCAGTTCTTTGGTGTATATGCCTAGGAGTGGAATTTCTGGGTCATATGGTAATTTTGTGTTTAACTTTTTGAAGAACCATCAAAATGTCTCCCAAGCAGCTGAACCATTTTACATTCCAGTTAGCAGTATACAAGGATTCCAGTTTCTATACATCCTTTTCAACACTTGTTATTTTCCACTCACTTATGGCCATCCTAGTGGGTGAAATTATATAATTTATTTGGATTAATGTCTATTCAAGTTCCTTGCCCATTTAAAAAATATTTATTTATTTGGCTGCATCGGGTCTTAGTTGCAGGATCTTTCGTTGTGGCACCCGGGCCCTTCGTTGCAGCACGTGGGCTTCTCTCTAGTTGTGGCATGCAGGCTCCTCTCTAGTTAGAGCACAGGCTCAGTAGTTGCAGCGCACAGGCTCTCTAGTTGTGGCATGTGAGCCCTAGAGCATGCAGGCTTAGTTGCCTCGTGGTATGTGGGATCTTAGTTCCCAGACCAGGGACTGAACCCATGTCCCCCACATTGGAAGGCAGATTCTTAACCCCTGGATCACCAGG
This sequence comes from Monodon monoceros, assembly GCF_005190385.1. Classification (NCBI taxonomy): domain Eukaryota; kingdom Metazoa; phylum Chordata; class Mammalia; order Artiodactyla; family Monodontidae; genus Monodon; species Monodon monoceros. Next base: position 86,678,408 of record NW_021703765.1, on the reverse strand, counting down.
GAAGTCCCACCTTGCCCATTTTTTAATTGGGTTAAAAAATTTTGCTGTTCAGTTGTAAGAATTCTTTATGTATTCTGGATAGTAGACCCTTATCAGATATATGATTTTCAAATATTTTGTCCCATTGTAGGTTGTCTTTTCACTTTATTGGTAATGACCTTTGATGCACAAAAGTCTTTATTTTGCGGGATTCAGGCCTCTCACTGCTGTGGCCTCTCCCATTGCGGAGCACAGGCTCCGGATGCACAGGCTCAGCGGCCATGGCTCACGGTCCCAGCCGCTCCGTGGCATGTGGGATCTTCCCGGACCGGGGCACGAACCCGTGTCACCTGCATCGGCAGGCGGACTCTCAACCACTGCGCCACCAGGGAAACCCAAAAGTCTTTTATTTTGATGAAGTCCAATTTATCTATGTTTTCTTTTGTTGTTTCTGCTTCTGGTGTCATTTCTAAAATCCACTGCCAAATCCAAGGTCATGAAAATTTACCCCTGTTTTCTTCTAAGAGTTTTATGATTTTAGCTGTTATATTTAGATTGTTGATCTATTTTGAGTTAATCTTTGCATATGGTGTGAGGTAGGGCTCCAACTTCATTCTTTTGCACGTGGATGTTCAGTTGTCCCTGCACCATTTGTTAAAGAAACTATTCTTTACCCACTGAGGGTCTGGCACCTGTGTTGAAAATCAATTGGCCATAGACATAGAGTTTATTTCTGGGTTTTCTATTCTAGTCCATTGTCCTGTCTGTATTATCCTTATGCCAGCACCACACTGTTTTGATAACTATAGCTTTATAGAAAAATTTGAAATTGGAAAATGTGAGTCCTCCAACTTTGTTCTTTTTCAATATTGTTTTGGTTATTCAGTGCCCCTTGCAATTCCATGTGGATTTAAGGAGCAGCCGTACCATTTCTGCAGAAAAGGCCATTGGAATCTTGATAGGGATTGCATTTAATCTGCAGTTTGCATTGGGTAGCATAGCCATCTTAGCAATAGTAAGTCTTCCAATACATGAACATGGGGTGTCATTACATTTATTTACATCTTCTTTAATTTCTTTAAACAATGCTTTGTCATTTTTCTTATACAACTCTTTCACTTCCTTGGTTAAATCTATTCCTATGGTTTTTTGGGTTGTTTTGGATGCTATTGTAGAGAGAATTATCTTAATTTCATTTTCTGATTGTTCATTGATGGTATGTAGAAGCACAACTGATTTTTGTGGGTTGAGCTTCTACCCTGCAACTTTGCTGAACTCATTTATTAGTTGTAGTAGTTTTCTTGTGGATTCTTTGGGATTTTCTGGATATAAGATCCTGTCATCTACAAACAGAGACTTTCTTTCTTTTCAGATTTGGATGCCTTTTATTTATTTTTCTTGTCTGATTTTTCAGGCTAGAACTTCCAGGATTGGTGTTAAATGTTAACTTCCTTAAATGTTAACTTGTAAAATTTAGAAAAGGAGGGAACACATCTCAACTAATTCTATGAAGCTAGCATTGCTCTGTGGAAAAAAAAAAAAAAAGGAAGGCATCACAAGAACAGACTAATTCCTTAAAATATAGATGCAAAAATTCTCAAAAAATGGGCTTCCCTGGTGGCGCAGTGGTTGAGAGTCCGCCTGCCAATGCAGGGGACACGGGTTCGTGCCCCGGTCCGGGAATGATCCCACATGCCGCTGACCGGCTAGGCCCGTGAGCCATGGCCGCTGAGCCTGCGCGTCCGGAGCCTGTGCTCCGCAACGGGAGAGGCCACAACAGTGAGAGGCCCGCGTACCGCAAAAAAAAAAAAAAAAAAAATTCTCAAAAAAAACCCCAAACCAACTGTTAATTTAATCTACAAAAATTAGTTATATCATATACCGTATCAACAAAATAAAGGACAAAAACCACGTGATCATCTCAGTCGATGGCAGAGAAAGCATTTGACAAAACCTAAAACATTTCTTCATGATAACAACACTTAACAAACTAGGACTAGAAAGGAAATTTCTCAACCTGATAAAAATAGTATCTACAAAACACCCACAGCTGATATCATTCTTTTTTTTTTTTTTTTTTTTTTTGCGGTACGCGGGCCTCTCACTGCTGTGGTCTCTCCCGTTGCGGAGCACAGGCTCCGGACGCACAGGCTCAGCGGCCATGGCTCACGGGCCCAGCCGCTCCGCGGCGTGTGGGATCATTCCCGGACCGGGGCACGAACCCGTGTCCCCTGCATCGGCAGGCGGACTCTCAACCACTGCACCACCAGGGAAGCCCTGATATCATTCTTAATGGTGAAAAGAATGAATGCTTCTCCTTAAGATCAGGAATAAGAAGGGGTTGTCCTCCCTTGTTGCCTCTATTCAACATTGTCCTGGAGGTTCCAGCCAGGGCAAGTAGCAAGAAAATGGGGACAAAATTAAAATAGAGATAGAAAATCCTAAGGAATCCACTAAAACCTATTAGAACTAATAAGCAAGTTCAGCAAGGTTGCAAGATGCAAGATCAATATGTAACCGAGTAGGACCCTGTGGGGCCTTCCCGGGACAGACCCTCCCCTGTCCTCTGCCTGCCTCTTGTCTGTAGAAAAACTTTAGCGTCCTAGGCCTTCCCCTAGTTCCAAGAACAAATTTAATCAGAGAAGTGAGAAAATGCAGAAAGAAAAGAAAACAGTCAAACAAGACAAAATAACAATATTTCAGCCATTAAACAAAGTTAAGGGCCTTCAGTTCCTCCTCAAGGGCTGTAGATACTATGCTGAGCCGCGTCCTTGAGCTGCTCTGCAGATACTGAGACCCCCACCAGGTGGAGGAAGTTAACTGTCTGCTGCCCACACGCACGCAGACCCCAGACCGGCCGGAACCTGAAGGCTGATGATGTTGACCCCCAATTACCTCACCACCAGCCAATCAGAAGAAGGTCCACGAGCTGATCACACCCCACAACCTCCCTCCCTCACTCTGTCTTTAAAAACCTTTCCCTGAAAGCCTTCGGGGAGTTCAGGTCTTTTGAGCACTAGTTCCCTGGACTCCTCGCTTGGTACCTGCAATAAATGCTGCACTTTCCTTCATCACAACCCGGAGTCAGTGGGTTGGCTTTACTGTTTGCAGGCGAGAAGACCTAAGTTTGGTTCAGTAAAAAATATATAGGGGGCTTCCCTGGTGGCGCAGTGGTTGGGAGTCCGCCTGCCGATGCAGGGGACGCGGGTTCGTGCCCTGGTCCGGGAGGATCCCACGTGCCGCGGAGCGGCTGGGCCCGTGAGCCATGGCCGCTGGGCCTGCGCGTCCGGAGCCTGTGCTCTGCGGCGGAGGAGGCCGCAGCAGTGAGAGGCCCGCGTACCACACACACACACACACACACACACACACACACACACAAAAATATATATATATATATATATGGAATTCCCTGAGGGTCCAGTGGTTAGGACTCTGCACTTATACTGCAGGGGGGTTGGGTTCAATCCTTGGTCGGGGAACTAAGATCCTGCAAGCCACGCAGTGTGGCCAAAAACAAAAATATATAAAAATCAGTTATATTTACAACACTTGCAATGAGCAATCTGAAAATTAAGAAAACAGTTCCAGGAACTTCCCTGGTGGTCCAGTGGTTAAGAATCCGCCTTCCAATGCAAGGGATGTGGGTTCGACCCCTGGTCGGGGAACTAAGATCCCACATGCCTCGGGGCAACTAAGCTCGCGCCCCCCCCCCCCCCCGCACTGTGACTAAGACCTGACAGCCACAAATAAATAAATAAAAAGAAAAGAGTTCCATTACAATAGTATTCAAAAGAATAAAATACTTAGGGATAAATTTAACAGGACTAGTGCCCACCTTATCTGAAACCTATAAAACTTTTTTTTTTAATTAAAGAAGATCTAAGTAAGTTGGAAGACAGTCCATGCTCATGGACTGAAAGGCTTAATGATGTTAAAATAGCAATTCTTCCTGAATTTATCTACAACTTTAGCACAATCTCTATTAAAATCCCAGGTGACTTCTTTGCAGAAATGAATAAGCTGATCCTAAAATTCATATAAAAATGCAAGGGATCCAGAGTAGCCAAAACAATCTTGAAAAAGCAGAGTGAAGTTAGAGGACTCACACTTCCCAAATTTAGACCTTACTACAAAGCTACAGTAATCAGAACAGTTACCATAGGACCCAACAATTCACTTGCACTTACTGGCATAAGGATTGAATGTAGATTTATGGAACTGAATTGAGAACAAAGAAAGAAAATATAAATATGTAAACCAGAATAAAATAAATTGATTTTGACAATGATACCAAAATAATTCATTGGGGAAAGAGTAGTCTTCCGACAAATGGTGCTGGGACAACTGTATATCCATATGCAAAAGAATTAACTTGGACCCATACCTCACGCCATATATGAAAATTAATTCAAGATTAAAGACCTAAATGTAAAAGCGAAAACCATAACACTCTTAGAAGTAAACATAGGTGTAAATATTCGTGGACTTAGGTTTGGCAATGGATTCTTATAAATGATAACATAAGTATAAGCAAATAGAGAAAATAAATAAATTGAGCTTCACCAAAATTAAAAAAATTATGTGCTTCAAAGGACACCATCAAGAAAGTAAAAAGACAACCCATAGAATGAGAAAATACTTGGAAGTCATATATATGATAAGGGATTGTACCTCAAAAACTCTTACAGCTCAATAATAAAATGATAAATAACCAATTTGAAAAAGGAGCAAAGGATCTGAATAGGAAGTTTTCCACAGAAGATACACAAATGGCCAGTTAGCATATGAAATTCTACTCAACAGCATCCACTAGTAGGAAATGCAAATCAAAACCACAGTGAGAGACCACTTCACACCCACCAGGATGACTGTAATTGAAAAGAAGATAATAACAAGTGTTGGTGAGGATGTGGAAAAGTCAGATACTTTTTATATCCAGTGGGAATGAACAGTGGTGCAGCCGCTTTGGAAAACTGTCTGGCAGTCTCTCAAAAGGTTAAACCTAGAGTTACACAGGACCCAACAATCCACTTCTAGGTGGAACACCCAGAGGACACGAAAACGTGTCCCCACGGAAACTTGTACATAAGTGTTTACAGCAGCATTATCCATAATGGTTAAAACTGGAAAGAGCCCAAATGTCCATCAACTGATAAATAAATAGTATGTGGTATATCCATACAGCAGAATGACTCTGCAATGAAAAAAATGAAGGACCTTTTACGTTACAATGTGAGTGAAGCTTGAAAAAATTTTGCTCATTGAAAGAAGTGAGTCCCTGGAGACCACCTGTTGTATGAATCCATTTATATGGAATGTGCAGAGCAGGCAAATCCATAGAGCTAGAAAGCAGATTAATGGTTGCCAGGCACTGGGTTGGGGGGAAGATGGGGAGTGAGGGCTACAGAGTCCTGGGACCTCCAGGGGGCCACGGTGGGATGGGGCCCTGTTCCCTCGTTGCCTGCGACCTGGAGGCAACAGAGACCCTTCCCTGGGGTGTTGCCCTGCTCCTGGGCCCACGGATGCTGCTGTCAGCAGAAGCGGTTTCTCCCTGTGCCTTGAAGGGGAGTGGCTGGCCAGTCTGCCCAGCACGGGTTACAGGAGCACACAGTACAGGGCTCTCCACTGGCCAGGGGCTGGTCGCTGTGTGTGGCCCATGAGTAGCCTGACCCCAACAACTGCAGCGTTCAACATCTGGCACACTGACCCCACGAACAGAGGTCGTGAGGGAGGAGAGGTGTGAGCAGCTCTGAGAGGCTGTCACACGGTTCAGGAAAGAAGAGAAACTGGGGAGAACTGATAAATGGACTTGGTGGGCCCCAGGCAAGAGGATTTTTAAAAAGGTTCACACCTGGGGCTTCCCTGGTGGCGCAGTGGTTGAGAGTCTGCCTGCCAATGCAGGGGACACGGGTTCGAGCCCTGGTCTGGGAAGATCCCACATGCCGCGGAGCAATTAGGCCCGTGAGCCGCAACTACTGAGCCTGCGCGTCTGGAGCCTGTGCTCTGCAACAAGAGAGGCCGAGGTAGTGAGAGGCCCGCGCACTGCGATGAAGAGTGGCCCCCGCTCGCCGCAACTAGAGAAAGCCCTCACACAGAAACGAAGACCCAACACAGCCAAAAATAAATAAATAAATTTATATATTAAAAAAAAGGTTCACACCTAAAATGTCAGGGCAAAATACCGGCGTTTCAGGGATAGAAAGAAACCCACACCAACAGGGAGATTTCTCCCCTGCAGGTCACCCTCCTCCCCCTGGGCAAAGTCCTGCCCGGCCAGCTGTGGCAGGGGTTCTGTCTTCTGAAAACGTGTAATGTTTTTTCCTTATCTTTTCTCAGAAGAAAAGGTATGTTATAAAATCTCGTTTGTCCAAGAATTTAGTGAATTCTTTCACTGTTTGAGAAGAGTTTTCTGCTGTGTCATTATGCTCATGCTGAGGACAACAGGACAGCTGCAGGGCGCCCCCAGGAAGGTGGCTTTGCCATGTGCACCCACCCCGTTAGAACTCTCCCGTTAGCAGCGTCTCAAAGTCAGTGCGAAGCCTGTGTCTGGACCCCAAACGCTCATTGTGAGGTTCAGGTGAGTTGTCTCGAAGCGTCCTGGAAGGAAAATTAAAAGTGGAAAGTCCTAATGCAAACTTCAGGCTGGGAGAAAACAAGCATGGCCCCAACCACAGAGTCAGTGGTGACAGTTAATGTGTCAGTTAAAATCTACAATTTGCATAAACATATTTAAATAAGTTAAAGAATTTTATCAAAAGCTTTTTTCTGCATCTATTGAGATGATCATATGGTTTTTATTCCTCAGTATGATAATGTGGTGTATCATACTGATTGATTTGCCAATATTGAAAAACCCTTGCATCCCCGGGATAAATCCCACTTGATCATGGTGTATGATCCTTCTAATGTATTATTGGAGTCAGTTTGCTAGTATTTTGTTGAGGATTTTTGCATCTGTGTTCATCAGTGATACTGGCCTGTAATTTGCTTCTTTTGTGATATCTTCATCTGATTTTGGTATCAGGGTGATGGTGGCCTCATAGAATGAGTTTGAAACTTTTCCTTCCTCTGCAATTTTTTTTGGAATAGTTTCAGAAGGATAGATGCTAACTCTTCTCTAAATGTTTGGTACAATTCACCTGTGAAGCCATCTGGTCCTGGATATTTGTTCCTTGGGAGTTTTAAAATTACTGACTCAGGGAATTCCCTGGTGGTCCAGTGGTTGGGACTCCGCGCTTCCACTGCCGTGGGCCCAGGTTCAATCCCTGGTCAGGGAACCAAGATCCTGCAAGCCACGTGGTGTAGCCAAAAATACTGATTCAATTTCAGTACTGGTAATTGGTCTGTTTATATTTTCCATTTCTTCCTGGTTCAGTCTTGAAAGATTGTACCTTTCTAAGAATTTATCCATTTCTTCCAGGTTGTCCATTTTATTGGTATATAGTTGCTCTTATGATCCTCTGTATTTCTGTGGTGTTGGTTGTAAATTCTCCTTTTTCATCTCTGATTTTATTGATTTAGACCCTCTCCCTTTTATTCTTGATGATTTTGGCTAAAGTTCTATCATATTTTTTTCATTTTGATATGTTTTATTTAACCTAATACATCCAAAGTATTACTGTTTTTTTATTACATAAAAAATTTAATTCATCTATGTATATACATTTTATATAATATTCTTTTCCAGTATCGTTTATCATAGGATATTGAATATAGTTCCCTGTGCTATACAGTAGGACCTTGTTGTTAATTCATTCTATATATAAAAGCTTACATCTGCTAACCCCAATCTCCCACTCCATCCCTCCCCCACCCCCTCCTCCCCCTTGGCAACCACCAGTCTGTTCTCTATGTCCGTGAGTCTGTTTTTCGTTTCACAGATAAGTTCATTTCTGTCATATTTTAGATTCCACAAATAAGTGATATCACCTGGTATGTGTCTTTCTCTTTCTGACTTACTTCACTTAGTATGATAATCTCTATTTGCAAGATTTATCAGTTTTGTTTATCTTTTCAAAGAACCAGCTTTTAGTTTCATTGATCTTTTCTATTTTTTTTTAGTCTCTATTTCATTTATTTCTGCTCTGATCTTTATGATTTCTTTCCTTCTACTAACTTTGGGTTTTGTTTCTTCTTCTTTCTCTAGTTGCTTTAGACATAAGGTTAGGTTGTTTATTTGAGATTTTTCTTGTTTCCTGAGGTAAGCTTTTATTGCTGTAAACTTCCCTCTTAGAACTGCTTTTGCTGCAGCCCACAGGTTGTGGATCATTGTGTTTTCATTTTCATTTGTCTAGGTATTTTTGATTTCCTCTTTGATTTCTTCAGTGAGCCATTGGTTGTTTAGTAGCATATTGTTTAGCCTGGACACATGTTTGTGTTTTTTGCAATTTTTTATCTTGTAGTTGATTTCTAGCCACATAGCATTGTGGTTGGAAAAGATGCTTGACATGATTTCAATTTTCTTAAATTTACCAAGGCCTGCTTTGTGGCCCAGCATGTGATCTATGCTGGAGAATGTTGCATGTTTTTTTTTTTTTTTTTGCGGTACGCGGGCCTCTCACTGTTGTGGCCTCTCCTGTTGCGGAGCACAGGCTCTGGATGCGCAGGCTCAGTGGCCATGGCTCACGGGCTTAGTTGCTCTGCAGCATGTGGGATATTCCCGCACTGGGGCACGAACCTGTGTCCCCTGCATCGGCAGGCAGACTCTCAACCACTGCACCACCAGGGAAGCCCTGCATGTGCTCTTGAGATGAACGTGTATTCTGCTGCTTTCAGATGGAAATCTCTATAAATATCATAAAATTCAACATCCATTTATGACAAAAACTCTTCAGAAAGTGGGCACAGAGAGAACATACTTCAACATAATAAAAGCCATATATGACAAGCCCATAGCTAACATCAATGGTGAAAAGTTGAAAGCATTTCCTCTAAGATCAGGAAAAAGACAAGGATGCCCACTCTCACCAGTTTTATTCAGTGCAGTTTTGGAAGTCCAAGACATAGCAGTAGGAGAAGAAAAAGAAATAAAAGGGTTCCAAACTGGAAAAGAAGAAGTAAAACTGTCACTGCAGATGACATGACACTATACATAGAAGATCCTAAAGATGTTACTAGAAAACTACTAGAGCTCATCAATGAATTCAGTAAAGTTGCAGGATAAAAAATTAATACACACAAATCTGTTGCATTTCTATACACGAACAATGAAATATCAGAAAGGGAAATTAAGGAAACAATCCCAATTTACCATTGCGTCAAAGAGAATAAGATACTTAGGAATAAACCTATCTAAGGAGACACAGACCTGCACTCTAAAAACTATAAGATGCTGATGAAAGAAATCAACGATGACACAAACAGAAAGATATACCATGTTCTTGGATTGGAAGAATCAATATTGTCAAAATGACTATACTACCCAAGGCAATCTATAGATTCAATGCAACCTCTATCAAATTACCAATGGCATTTTTCACAGAACTAGAACAAAAAATTTTAAAGTTTGTATGGAAACACGAAAGACCCCAAATAGCCAAAGCAATCTAGAGAAAGAAGAACAGAGATGGAGAAATCAGGCTCCCCGACTTCAGACTATACTACAAAGCTACAGTAATCAAAACAGTATGGTACTGGCACAAAAACAGACACACAGATCAACAGAACAGAATAGAGAGCCCAGAAATAAACCCACACACTTATGGCCAATTAATCTATGACAAAGGAGGCAAAAATATAAATGGAGAAAAGACATTCTCTTCAATAGTGCTGCTGGGAAAACTGGACAGCTACATGTAAAAGAATGAAATTAGAACATTCTCTAACACCATACACAAAAATAAACTCAAAATGGATTAAAGACTTAGATGTAAGACCGGATATTATAAAACTCATAGAGGAAGACATAGGCGGGTCACTCTGACATAAATCACAGCAAGATCTTTTTGGATCCATCTCCTAGAGTAATGGAAATAAAAACAAAAATAAACAAATGGGACCTAATTAAACTTAAAAGCTTTTGTACAGCAAAGGAAACCATAAACAAAATGAAAAGACAACCCTCAGAATGGGAGAAAATATTTGCAAATGATGCAGTTGACAAGGGATTAATCTCCAAAATATACAAACATCTCATACAGCTCAATATCAAAACAAATAATCAAAAAATGGGCAGAAGACACAAATAGACATTTCTCCAAAGAAGACATACAGATGGCCAACAGGCACATGAAAAGATGTTCAACATCACTAATTATTAGAGAAATGCAAATCAAAACTGCAGTGGGGAAAAAAAAAAAAAACTGCAGTGGGATATCACCTCACACCAGTCAGAATGGCCATCATCAAAAAGTCTACAAACAATAAATGCTGGAGAGGGTGTGGAGAAAAGAAAACCCTCCTACACTGTTGGTGGGAATGTAAATTGGTACAACCACTATGGAGGACACTATGGAGGTTCCTTCAAAAGCTAAAAATAGAGCTACCATATGATCCAGGAATCCCACTCCTGGGCATGTATCCAGAGTAAACCATAATTCGAAAAGATTATGTTCATTGCAGCACTATTTACAATAGCCAAGACATGGAAGCAACCTCAGTGTCCATCAACAGATGAATGGATAAAGAAGGTGTGGTACATATATACAATGGAATATTACTCAGCCATAAAAAAGAATAAAATAATGCATTTGCAGCAACATGGATGGACCTAGAGATTATCATACTAAGTGAAGTAAGTCAGACAGAGAGAGACAAATATCATGTGACATCACTTACATGTGGAATCTAAAAAAATGATACAAATGAACTTATTTACAAAACTGAAATAGACTCACAGACATAGAGAACAAACTTATGGTTACCAAGGGGGAAAGTGGGGGAGGGATAACTTAGGAGTTTGGGATTAACAGATACACACTACTATATATAAAACAGGTAAACAAAAAGGTCCTACTGTATAGTACAGGGAGCTATATTCAATATCTTGTAATAATCTATAATTGAAAATAATCTAAAAAAGAATATATACATATATATAATTTTTTTGGCCACGGGGCACAGCATATGGGATCTTAGTTCTCTGACCACGGGTTGAACCCGTGCCCCCTGCAGTGGAAGTGTGGAATCTTAAACACTGGACTGCCAGGGAAGTTCATATATATATAAAATTGAATCACTGCTGTACACCAGAAACAAACACAACATTGTAAATCAACTATACTTCAATTTAAAAAATGGTTAAAAAAAATAAGTTAAAGAAATTAGTTTTAGGAGGACTGATTTTTTTCTTTTTTTACTTAAAAAGGCATTTTACAAGTGAAAAAAGCAAGTTATTCAATTGAATTCTAATTCTTTGGTGAAAAGGAAATGTTACTCTCAGACAAGGACAGAATTTTAAAAACGTATAAATAACAATGTAAAAACAATGAAGTTATAAGTAAAAGTTCAAATAGATTTCCTTTTCTAAATAGCTTTATTGAGATAAAATTCACATGCCATACAATTCACCAATTTAGAGTGTATATTTCATTGTTTTAGTATATTTACAGAGTTGTGCAGACATCACCCCTGTAAGAAACCATATCCTGTCACCAGCTGCCCCTCCTCACCCTCTGCCATCTCCCGGGGGGTCGTGTCCACTCCTGGGGGCTGTGTCCGCTCCTGGGGGTCGTGTCCACTCCTGGGGGGTTCATGTCCGCTCCTGGGGGTCGTGTCCGCTCCTGGGGGGTTCATGTCTGCTCCCGGGGGGGTCGTGTCCGCTCCTGGGGGGGTTGTGTCCACTCCTGGGGGGTTCATGTCCACTCCTGGGGGGTTCACTCCTGGGGGGGTTCATGTCCACTCATGGGGGGTTCATGTCCACTCCTGGGGGTTGTGTCCACTCCTGGGGGTTCGTGTCCACTCCTGGGGGGTTCGTGTCCGCTCCTGGGGGGTTCATGTCCGCTCCTGGGGGGTTCGTGTCCACCCCTGGGGGGTTCGTGTCCGCTCCTGGGGGTCGTGTCTGCTCCTGGGTGTTTCGTCTCCACTCCTGGGAGTCGTGCCCACTCCTGGGTTCAGCCCTGGCTCTGGTCACTCCTCCTCCCACACTGACCTGGGCGTCTCTCGGGTGATGCTGGCTCCTGTGCTGGTCCCCCGGGACTCAGTGCTGTGAGGCAGCCACGTTGGGGAGGCGCCCCTGCCATTCAGCCACCGTGGACAAGCGGGTGGAGAAGTCGCGGCTTCAGGTCACTTCGCCAGACTGGTGCCATCTGACTGCCCTTTGCCGCGTGAGTCCAAGCGAGAGCCGCCCTGCTGAGCCCAGTCAGCCCACAGGACCCGAGAGGCAGTCACAAATTGCCCTTCGGGCCGCTGAGTTTTGGGGGCCGCTCGGCAGTGGTGGACCCCGAAACACTGTGTGGAACTGAGCCCTTCACACCCCCTTCCCCAGAGCCCAGAGTCGGCCTGGGTCCCTGGTGCCCTCGCCCCACACACCCAGGCAGCACCCACTGCAGTGGTCCAGCAGTGCCAGCCTCTCGTCCTGTCCTGCGTGGTGCCCAGAACTTTCTGAGACGCCCTCTGGTCCTGTGAAGGTTCTTGTGCCAGCTCTCCAGGCCCGACCCTCCCATCCGTCCCCAACTCCCAGGCCCACCCCCTCCTCTGCCTGGACCTCTGTCCTGCATCCCACCACCTGGGGATCCCCACTTGGGGAACCCCGGTCCTCCCTCCCAGCATCCCCACCGCTCCCTTAGAGGCATCTTCCACACGCTATGTAATCTGTCGACAGGTCCATTTCCCACACGAGGCCAAGAACCCCCTCCGAGGCGATCAGGTGGCTGCGGACACTCAGTCTTCTTCCGCAGAGCCTGGCTTGTCGTCCATAATAAATAAGTCAGGAAATGTAACAATGAACACTGTGTTCAGACCACCCCCGTGAGAACAAACAGGGCTGCGAGTCAGCAGGCCCCCAGGCAGGCGGGTGGGGACCCTGAGAGTGCAAGAGGTCGGCTCCAGGGACCCTGAGGGGTGCTCGTGGGGAGGCAGGGCGGCTGACCGGCAGTGGGACGTCCCACGGGATGGGGCAGGGGCTGGTCCTGAGTCGGGGCGGGCAGACCCGGGGGAGCTGCGGTCGCTGGCCTGGGGCCGGCCGTCTGGGCCCACGGCTGCAGAGGCTGCGGCTGGTTCCTGGGGTTCCCACGTGGGCCAGCGTCCTGCCTTCCTGTGTGGCCCGGCCACCGGCCACTGTGTGTCCGGTTTCCCCTGAGGAGGGAGGAGACTTCTCGAGAGGGTGAAGGCGGGAACAGAGGCGGGGCTGGGAGCTGCTCCTGCGATTCCGCGGCAGCTTTGCCCCAGGCTCCCTGGAGCCTGGCTCCTGTGTGAATCTCTGTTTGGGGGCTGGGAATCTTTTCCGGAAGCCACAGCCTGGCCAGCCTCACTTCTACACAGAGGAGCCGGTGGGACCCAAGATTCAAAGGTAGGGCCGCTGAGGATTTAAGCCGTTATCAGCTACCAGAGGGCGTTTCTCTGCGGGGAATGTCCACCCCCACACGTTTGCTGGCGCGGCTTATTCTTCTGCTGTGTGAGCGTGCTGGGCGGCCTGCACGCGAGCGCTCGTCAGGGCTGTACCTTTGGGTCACCTCTCCTTGTGGGCACCAGAGGCTCAGCCGCCTCCCCGCTCGGAGAATAAGTGAGGCCGGGTGGGTATGGGACCAACACGAGGGGTTTATGCTCTAAATATGGTACCTGTGGTTGTATAATCTAATTTATCAGGATGCGTAACGTTTTGGGCAAGATTTGGCATCGGGCTTTTGTCAGATTGAGACGCTGTGGAATCACACCTGACGTTGATGTTGGAAGGCAAAACCGTGGAAACATGCCTGAGCCGAGAGACTTATAAACAAATATCCGAGAAAAGAGATTCTATCCATAGAGGAGATTTCAGAATAAGCAGGGGCTGCGAATGCGTTGTTCTTCAAGCTCAGGACCAGCTATGCCTCCAGGGCCCTGAGTTTAATTCCGGTAAAATGTGTACAATACAGAATTTACCACCTTAACCATGTTTTAGGTGTACAGCTCAGGGGCATTAAGCACATTTTCACTGTTGTGCAACCTTCACCACCCTCATCTCCAGGACTCTTTCATCTTCCCAAACGGAAACTCTGTCCCCATAAAATAACACCCCCCACCCCCAGACCCTGGAAGCCAGCCTCCTGCTTCCCGTCTCTGTGGATTTCACTCCTCCAGGAAGGATCACATAGTGGGAACCAACCACACAGAATCTGTCCTTTGGCGCCTGGCTTAACTCACTGAGCAGCATCATGTCCTCCAGGTTCTTCTGTGTTGTAGCAGGTGCCGGAGTGTCCTTCCTTTTTAAGGACAATAATGTTCTATTATGTGGACAAACGTTTTGTTTGTCCATCATCCATCGATGGACCCTCGGGCTGCTCCCCCCTCGGCTGTTGTGAGTGATGGGGCTGTGAGCACAGGTGGGCTGTGACCTTCCATGAACTGGACTTTCTCCAAGGGGTACGGTGTTCCCATGCCGTGTGGGCTGTCTGATTGATCAGGCACATCGTACCCAATTGCGTAAACTGGGTCTGCGAACTTTTCAAGGGCCTAAGAAAAGGTTTGAGACCAGAAAATATTTTTTTCCTGGTTTAAAGTACAAAAAGAACACTGCAGGTTTGAAAGTTAAAGGTGTTCAAGTTGTGATTGAAATTTAGCTCTTACGTAGTTGTGACATAATGATTATATTTGATAGGTTTGATATGATGTGGGAACAGGGTTTACAAAGTTCCTACAATGGCTGTGGGGTTGCCATTTATCTTGGAAACTGCTTGTACGACTCAACTGTCTGGTGTCATTTTCCTTGAGTCGTGTGATTTGAGGCATCCGAGACCTCTGACCTGCTATGAAGGAAAACAAGTGAGTTCCCGCGCCGTCCCTGGAGCCTGTGTCCGGTGGCCCTCACAGGTCAGCAGCAAGGCAGAGCGCCGTGGTCAGCACAAGGGCGCTTGTCCAGAGCTTGCCCAGCATGGGGGCTGGTCCACCGCGCAGGGGAGGAGGCGGCCAAAGAGACAGGCTTCAGAGGGAACCAGCCTTGCCCACACCTGGCCTGCCAGCCTCCAGGATACAAGGCCGTCCTCGTCTGTGGGGTTGTTATGCAGCCTGGCAGACTGATACGGGGGTCCCGTGTGATGGGTCAGGGGGCATATTTGGCTTCTCAGGCTGGTCCTGAGTTGGAGGAGGGGCAAAGCCAGGGAAGCTGGGGTCACTGACCTGGGGCTGGCATCTGGGGTCACTGAGAGTTTTGGCCAGCTCCCCAGGGTGGCTGCTCCAGGCTGTGGGTCTGTCTGTAGGTTCAGTCTCCCAGGACCAGAGAGTGTGTCTTGGGTTCCACCGTGGAAACACTTATCCTCCTCCCAAGGGCCGATTCTGAGTGGAGGGACAGGATCCTGGGCGGGGCCGGGGCCTGGGAAGTGCGGGCGGCGGCGCACGGTGAGGGCCCAGGACCCAGAACGGCCTGCTCACATCTGCCGACCTGCGATGGGGTTGCAGGGAGACCTGCAGACACACTTGGACCTCTGCCAGCACGTAGGACGCACGTATGGGAAAGGTGTGTCCCAGGTTTGCAGGTGCTTTTTTTTTTGAGGGGAAAAGTTTAAAACACTGTTGTCCAAGACGTTGAAATAGACTTTGAGGTGCTTTTTCAAAGGTAAAATTTAAATGAGAAATGGTATTGTTGTCACTAAGACCTGCATCCTCTGCTCTCTTTTCTCTGCATCTTCAGGTTTCGGCATCCGCAGACCCAGACAGGGCTCTGAGTTCATGCTACTGTGTCTCTTCTGAAAGAGCAAAACTTCAGAATGAAATGCTTTAGCACTGCTTTTGTGGCTCATGAGCTATGGTTTACTGTAGATAAATTTAACTCTAAAATTACAGAAAACCAAAACTCAGAGAAGTGATGTGTCCTGTGACTTGCCATTTTCATTAACAAAAGTATAAACGAAGCCACTCTGAGATGTTCTGTGTTGCTCAATTCTGTCCTTACTGAAGGCACAGGGTAATTTCTGGATATTTGCATGGGGCCAAAAGAGTCTGTGCTGACAGACAGGAATGGTTCTGGAGCAAATACCAGCCCTGGTCGTTTGGATAGGGTGCTCTGCGTGAGGTGCAATGCGCAGGAGACAAACCAGACCCCTGCCCGCCCACCCCCAGGTACCCAACACCGCTGCCCCACCAGGCCCCTGCCCACGATGACTTTCCTGGTCTGAGGTTCTGTCCCAATTGGGCGGGCTGGGGGGGGGGGCACCACCCCCAGGCCACCCCCGCTCTCTGTCTGTGCTCCACCCGGCTCTGCTCTCCGGAAGGCTCTGAAGGGCTGGGCGTGCTCCAGAACAGGCGCGGGAGTTTAAAAAGCAGATTTCCACGGTGCTTCGCGAGGCAGATGACCCCGTGCTTCACGGAATCATCTGAAAACCGACGGTTCAAAGGGGGCCCACCCCTCATTTCACAGGGAGGGGAACTAGGGCCCAGAAAGGCCCGGCGGTCTCCCCAGATGCCCCGCAACAAATAGAGTGACCTGGGACAGTCTGAGGGTGAGGGCCGTGGGTCCTGAGGACACTCGTCCTGTCACATCGTAGGGTCCAGAGCTGGAGACCAGAGGGGACCGCTGCCAAGGTGGGCCCAAAAGAGAAGCGAGGAGAGATTCTGGGCGCACTAACCTCAGAGACGCTCTTGTCTAAACCAATAAAGGGCTCGATCGCTCCCCAGAGAAAGGCTGTTGAAAATACATTTTCCACTCAGTGATAAAGAGAAATTTGCTACCAAGCCCTAAAGTGACACGGAGGACCCTCAGGTGCGTATTAGGAAGTGGGAAAAGCCACCTGAAAGGTGACACACTGCACAGCTGCAACCCTGGGACGGTCTGGAAAAGGCACAGCCATGGGGATGTGAAGGGATCGGGGGTCGGGGTGGGCAGTGCCAGGGCTGGGGGATGAACAGGCAGAGCACAGAGGAGTTTCTGGGCAGTGAAATGACCCCATATGATTCTCAAGCGTAGGTACACTTCATACATGTGTCCAAGCCCATCGCATGTACAACACCAAGACCGAACCCTCATGAAACGGTGGGCTTTGGTTTATAATAATGTATCAAAATCGCTTGATGGATTGCAGCAAATGCATGACACCGACTAAGATACTGATAATGGAAACAGAGGCGGGGCAGGGGCATGTACGGGAACTCTGCACTTCCTGCCCAATCTTGTAAACAAAACCCCTCTAAGAAAACAATGACTATTCATGTTTAAAAATCCATCTGGATGGAGAAAGCCTGGGAAGGGGAGGGGCAGGAGCCCTGCGGCCGGGGCCTCTCGGGGGCCAACAGGCCACGCGCCACGGCCAGCGCTGGGCGTCTGCTGCTGCTCTGGTTGCGGCCCGCGACCCTGGTGACGACGCGGGGGACGCACCTGCCATGGTCCCACAAGGTGAGCTACACGTCCCTGCCCCCTGTCGCTGCACGGTGCAGGGCTGCCCGCACCCAGGCCCGCGGGGCCCCTGGCTCCCAGCCCGCTTTCCTGCCCTGGCTCTGTGCTCCCTCTTCTGTCCCCCCTCCCACGCCCAGCCTGTGAGCGCGCCCGCCTCCCAAGGCTCTCAGGCCCCCGGGACAGCTGACTCCTGACTCACACCCAGGCCCGGCGCCAAGTCCCCAGTCCAGTGGCCCCTGCGACCTGGGACAGAAGCTGCTCCAGGGACCCAGCGCGGCGTGGAATGGCAGGGGGCGGGCCCAGGGGAGCGGGGGGGGGGGGGGGGGGGGGCAGCGGGTGCGGGGCGACAGTGATCAGCTCGTGTGCATCGTGGTGTGCCAGCGGAGACAACGCGACCTGGCTGTCCTGGGGGCTGTGTGTCACCGCCCTGATCCCCTCGTCCTGCCTGGTCCGCGGTGGCCCCTGCACAGGAGCAGCAGGGAGGACTCCGTGCCGCACGGCCCCCTCCCCGGGGCCCTCCTGTCTGCTTGGTCTCTGGGCGGCTCCTCCTCTGTCCTCGGGTCTCACCCGCTGGGCCGCCCCGACCCTGAGCCCAGACGCCTTTATTCTCAGCCCTTGAGAGCTGAAGTGACTTACCCAGAACAGTAAACGCGGAACAGCGGCTCTTTGGGACCCTCAGTAGTTTTGAGCTTGTGAAGGAGATTTCTGAGGGCCGAGTGGAGGGCCCCTCACAGGTGGTGGGCGGGCGGCAGGCCTGGGCTTCAGTCCAACTACTTGTTGGCTCTGTGATCCCGGGCAGGTCACCTACCCTCTCTGAGCCGCAGCGTCTCACCTGTAAAACGTGAGAGCATGGGGAGGGGCTGGAAGCTTCATTCGTGGCACCCCTCCCTGCCCGCTGCTCGGCCACACAGCCGCCTCTTCCGTCCTCTGTGCCTCAGTTTACCCTCTGCCTCCCTCCCCCGGCTCTCCGTCTTCTGGACCCCCGTGGTCTGCGGATGTTCCAGCACAGTGTCAGGCGGGCGAGCCAAGTTTGCAGGGTGGGGGAGCACACGGGGCTGCGGTGGGCACAGGTGGGGGAGCCTTGACTCGGCAGGGCATCGGGGAGGCCTGCGAGGAGTACTCAGAGTGCCAGAGAGGCGGCTGCGTCACCAACAGCCTGAGTCCCCAGAAGTTCTGCAGCCCCCAGGCCGTCTTCCAGCAGTGCCTGTCCTGGCAGAAGGTGTGCCCTGCCCGGGCCGGCGAGGGGTGAGAGGCCGGGGAGGGCGGACCCTGGGAAGGAGGGCCGGGGGCCTGGCAGAAGGGACCAGGTCTCCTTTTCCCGCAGCCGAACGGGCACACCTGCCTGGACCACACGGAGTGCCGGAGTGGCTGCTGCGTCACCAGCAGCTTCGGGCTGCAGACGTACTGCACGGCCAAGACCATCTTCCTGCAGTGCGTGCCGTGGCGCAAGGTGAGGCCAAGGGCCGCGGGGCCGGAGGGGGCCGCCTGCTGGCCCTGACCGCTGCCCCCAGCCCAACGGGGACTACCGCACGGACCACGGCCCCCAGCCCAACGGGGGCTACCGCACGGACCACGGCCCCCAGCCCAACGGGGGCCACTGCACGGACCACGGCGAGTGCCGCAGCAAGTGCTACATCCCGCCGAACGAGGTCGGCCCCCACCGCTGCGTCCCCCGGAGCGGCGTCCTGGTCCAGTGCCTGCCCTGGGTGAGTCCTGGAACCGGGTCCAGCCTGCCTGTGGGGCTAACTCCAGCGACTGGCCTGAGGGCGGGCGGGCGGGCAGTGACCTGGAAGTGGTGTGTCCCCTCCCAGGAGAGGCCGCCAACTGCCTCTGCAGATCGGCCTCTGTTCCCGTTTCCTGAAGCAGAGCCCGGATGAGGCGTCAGAAAAGGACACGGGTCACGGGGGGTGGGTTCTCAGGTCCACCAGGGTCGCAGCAGGACACGGCGCTGGACGCCCGGGGAAGGGCCAGCACAGCGGCGGGGGGCGGACCCACGAGACGGGGCAGCACCGGGACTCACTCCTGTGGGGCTGGACGAAGGGAAGGACTGTCTCGGGGGCCTCCCCCCCATCACCTTCCCCAGAGGAAGGAGCTCGGTGAGGCGGCCCCCCAGGACGCAGGACCTGAAGACACCACGGAGGACGGGGTGGGGGGGGGCGCAGAGGGAGGTGGGGCACGGTGACCGGAGGGGCACGGCGAGCGGCTGGGAGATGACACTCTGGTGCCCGAGCTCGGACCCCGGGACCTGTGACTGCAGTCTGACGGAAAAGGTGTGTCTGAGCCCCGAGGGTGAGAGCCAGAGCTTCCTGAGCATGCCCACCTGGCCCGTCAGCACCCAGAGCGGCGGTGGGTGCAGCAGGTGCCACGACAGTGAGTCCACGGGTGTCCCGAGGGTGTCGGAGACAACCAGGCCGCTCCGCCGGCAGCCTCGCCCAGAGGCGCGGACTGTCGGTCCCGAGGACAGTGTGGCCCTTACAATCCAGCTGCCCGAAGGCTGCGTCTCCCCGTGCGTTTCCTAATTCTAATGTGTCTTCTAGTGACTTGGACCCGGTCTGTGCCCTGGAGACCTGCCTGGACCCCGAGCCCCGCACGTGTTCAGGCTGCTCTTCCCGGGATGATGAAAACCTGCAGGTATCAGACGTCTAGCTGTGAACTCCTGAGACCGCCCGCATCCGGGTGGCCCCTACTGGAACCTCGAGGTGATAACTTAGCATCAGTAAACCTCCCGACTGAGTGAGTGTTTCTGTGGACGTGGAGACACCGGGTCTCAGCTCAGCACCGTCCTAAGGAGCCCCCTTCACCAGAGACCGAGTCTCCCCAGAGGAAAGGGCAGGTGCAGACATGTCCCTCCCCCGCAGGCGCACACAGATGACTGGTCACTGCAGGTAAAAGTCATCAGTTGGCCGTTCCAACTGGAAAGGCTCCCCTGACCTTGCGGATGGCGCAGTGAGGACATTGGAGCCCGCTAAAGACCCCTGGGTGGGGGGTCTCCCACTGGTCCCACCTTCCCCTGGAGCAGAAGTGCTGGCTGATCTAGAAACTGTTCCCTCTGGTGGCTTCTCGGGGCAAACACCGGAGCCGCTCCTCTGCACCCAGAGTGCCAGAAATGTAACTGTCACCTTCCTCTGTGCCCAGCACTCACCCCGCAGACACCAGGCTGCTCTTCTGGGCTCTGCTAAAACAATTCTCCGCCCTGTGCCTCCCCCCTTCTGCCCGCTCCTCCTGGGCTGGAGATGACTATGACAGTACTTGCAGAGTAAGTCATGAGAAGCCGTCGCTCCCACCCTAATAGTGAGAACAAGCCAGGTAAGCCACAAAGTATAGTTTTTTTTTTTTAAAAAGAATAGATTTAAATGTAAAACATAAAACTGTAAAGCATTTAGAAGAAAAAGAGGAGAATAGTTTCATGATCTTGGATTAGACAAAGAGGTCTTAGTCATGACCAAACACCACACATAACAGAAAAATTAGATAAATTGGATTTCATAAAAATTAAAAACTTTTGTTCTGTGATAGACACTGTTAAGAGAATGAAAAGACAAGCCACAGACGAGAAGAAATGACACATCTGACAAAGGACTCGGATGCAGACTATACAAAAAACTCTCAAAAGTTAAGTGAAAACAACTCAATTAAGGGACATTCCTGGTGGCGCAGTGGCTAAGAATCCGCCTGCCAATTCAGGGGACACAGGTTCAAGCCCTGGTCCAGGAAGATCCCACATGCCACGGAGCAACTAGGCCCGTGAGCCACAACTACTGAGCCTGCGCTCTAGAGCCCACGTGCCACAACTACTGAGCCTGTGTGCCTAGAGCCTTGCTCCGCAACAAGAGAAGCCCCTGCTCGCTGCAACTAGAGAAAGCCTGCAGGCAGCAATGAAGACCCAACGCAGCCAAAAATAAATAAATAAAATAAATTAAAAAAAAACAACCCAATTAAAAACAAGACAAAAAATTTGAACGGACATTTCACCAAGACAATATACAGCCAGCTCAGACGCACGAGAAAGCTGGTCCACCATCGTTAGCCCCGAGGGAAACGCAGAGCAGGCTGAGGTCCGGCCTGTGATTAGACGGACCAAGGGCCGCCAGGCTGCAGACGGGACGCCGGCGGCCTCGCGAGCAGCGGGGGGGCGGCCGCGCACACACTCACCGGGTGCGCTGAACACCTGTGTCGCACCCTGACCTGCTCAAGCTCTTCATTCTTGCTCCTGACGCTGCTGCGTGAGTGGACAAACGTGGTGCATCCCCGGACGGGAGGCCCCGCCGCCCGAGGAGGAGCGGCCTCAGAGGCCACGCCCGCGAGGTCCCATCCACGCGATTCTCCAGAAGAGGCCCAACTGGGCCCAGGCAGCTGCAGGCTGGGGGCGGCACGACTGGCCGCAGCAGGGCTTCCGGGGGCGACGAGAGGCCAGGCCCCGGTTGTGAGAGGTGCGTCAGTCTGTGGCTTTCCTCGCGGCTCGCCGGACTGGGGGAGACTTTACTGTCGCTCGTGAGCCCCACATGAAACGAATCTGGTGGAGCCCTGGGGACGCTGGTGTGTTTGAGCTTGTGCGGCAGGGAAGCAGGATGGACGTGAGGAAACAGGCAGCCGCCACGAGCTGAGGCCCCCCCCGCGGCTGGCCGCTTGGCATGCAGGGCTCTCGGGGAGATGGGCAAGGAGAGGACGCTTGGACCAGCCCTGGGGTCAGTGCCGCCCGTGGGTCGTGGGTCGAGGTTCACCGCAGGGCGCCCCCCTCCCCCCAGGGTCCTCTGGGCGGGCGAGTCTGCAGGAGGCCGGGCAGGCCTCGGGGCTCCGTCCAGCGTCCGCCACGCCGCCCTCTCCCCCGCAGGCCACCACTCGTCCACCTTCTGTCTCTGCGGCTTTGCCTGCTCTGGACGCTCCGTGGAGACGGACTCACACGATCCGGGGCCGCTGTGGCTTCCTTCACGGATCATGATGCTCTCAAGGCTCATCCACATTGTCGAGTGAGGCAGAACTTTGCTCCTTTTTGTGGCTGAGTAACATTCCACCGAGTGGCTGCAACTACATGCTGTCTACCAGCATCCGTGGAGGGACACTCGGGTTCTTTCCATTTTTGACTCTTCTGAGTAAAGTTGCTGTGCACATTCCTATACACGTCCTCTGTGGACACAGGTTTTTAATTCTCTGGGCCTGTACCAGGAGTGGGACTCTGGCTCATACAGTTACTCCACGTCTCACCTTTTAAGAAATGCCAGATTGCTCTCCAAAGCACCCGCGCCCTGTCACACTCCCACGGGCACTTTGCGAGGCTCCCAACCTGCCCACACCCTGCACAACGCTGCTTATGGTCTGTCTTCTTGGTCCTGGCTATCCCAGTGGGCAGGAAGTGGATCCCAGAGTGACTGCAGCTCATTCTTTAAAAACAACAAAACAGGACTTCCCTGGTGGCGCAGTGGTTAAGAATCCACCTGCAGGGGACACGGGTTCAAGCCCTGGTCCGGGAAGATCCCAGATGCCGCAGAGCAACTAAGCCCGTGCGCCACAACTACTGAGCCTGCGCTCTAGAGCCCACGAGCCACAACTACTGAAGCCTGCGCGGCTAGAGCCCATGCTCTGCAACAAGAGAAGCCACAGCAATGAGAAGCCCGCGCACTGCAACGAAGAGTAGCCCCTGCTCACCGCAACTAGAGAAAGCCTGCGCGCAGCAATGAAGACCCAACGCAGCCAATAAATAAATAAATAAATAAATAAATAAATAATAAATAAATAACAACAACAAAACCGGGACTTCCCCTGGCGGGGGCACAGGCTCAATCCCCGGTTGGGGAACTAAGATCCCACATGCCCGCCCGGCGCCGCTCCCAGCAAGGCCAAAAATAAATAAATAAAATAAACCCAGCAAAACCAGAAGGATCGCTCTCCTTAGCTCAAAATATTCTGGAGGCTCTGGGGTAGCGGCGGGACCTTCGCTGTGGCGCAGGGTCCCCCGCACGGCCAGCAGTGTCCGACCTTGTCCCCGCCTCGTTCCCTGAGGTTCTGCCCACCGACCCCTCCCTCTCCGGGAGCCGGTCTCGCGCCGCAGGGCCTCCCCGGATCCGCCCGCAGAGCCACGGGGCGCCCTTAGCCGAGTCCGTACTCAGACGCCTGGTTCTCAGCGGGACCCCGGCCACCCTAGTGCCGGCCCCTCCGTGTGTCCTCAGGTGCGGGGCCTTCCGATGCTGCGGACGCTCCGCCTGCTTCATGGTGCCTCAGCTCCTGGGGCGCTGGGCCCGCCGCGCGGGCATCTTGCCGGTTCTGTTCTTCGATGCACCCACAGCGGCCCCACCCGCCGGCACCCCGCGGGCACAAGGGAAGTTCCGCCCGCGGCCGCCAGGTGGCGCTGGGGGTCGGCAGCCGGCCAGGCCCCGGGGCGCCCCAGCGGCTCGCTCCTCCGGGGATGCGGACAGACCCCGACGTTTCCCCTTTGCAGCAGGAAAACAGCAGTTTGCCCACTGGCTGCCGGCCTCGCGCAGGTTAGCCCGGGTGAGCGCCGCATGCGAGAAGATTCCTGGCGGGGGGGGTGTCCCTCCGCGGGGATCGGCCGGAGCCCGCGCTCCTCCCCCTCCAGGAGAGCCTGGTCCCCTCGAGGCCGGGCACTCCTCGGAGAACGTGGTGTCCGGGGCGAGCTGCCCCCGCGCACGGCTGACAGAGCCTCGGGGCGGCGTGGACGCCGCGTCCTCCCCGTGTCTCCACGTGGTGCTCCCTGTGTCTGTTCTCAGGACGCCCGTCCTGTGAGATTCGGCCCTACCCTAATGACCTCGTTCTCCCTCAGTCACCCATTTAAAGGCCCCGTCTCCACGCAGAGTCACATCCTGAGGTCCCGGGGTCAGGGCTTCAACCTGGGGGACACAGTTCAGCCCGTGACACCCTCCAAGTCGTTCTAGAAACACCGTAGACGGGCGGGAAGAGCTGCTGGGCCCCAGGCCCTGGGAAGGGAGGGAGAGGAAGCGGCGGTTCACGGAGGGGCCCCGAGTAGGGTTCTCATCTGCCCCCTTGAAGGTCCTCCGGGTCCCCCCCGCTGGCCTCCTGCCATCCTGGGCGGCCCTGATTTGATGGCAGACCGAGGGCTCCTCGGAGGAGGGACCCCGGGATCCACCTCGGGTCCAGGGCCAGGCAGAGCAGGAGAAGGGGGTCTGCAAGGGAGCTGGCGACAGGTGATACGAGGGCCACTTTCCACAGGGGCTCACGGGGGTCACTCAATGGTGGGGGCCCCGCCTCTGAGGCCTGGTGGCTGGGCGGCCGCGGGGACTTTGCCGCGGTGCTGGGGGCCGGGGGCCACGGTCCCGGGCACCACTCTGCGGAAGAGACTTGGATGATTGATTCTTCGTCCAGAGCAAGTCGCACAACGTCTCCCACGACACGGGGAGGACGGGACGACCTCCTCTGCAGGCGAGAAAGCGGTCTCCACGGGTGCCCCCAGGCGTCCTCGCCCCCAAGTTCACACGCAAAATGCTGCAGACGCCTGTCCGCCGTGGGCAGGAAGTGGGTCTACAGTTTTCCTGACTTTTTTTCTTCCCCCAAACTTCTTATTCTGTAGTCACAGAATGCAATGTTTTAAAGACTGTGGTAAAATACACACGACATAAGAATTTCTTGCTCAGCCATTTTAAGCGCACAGCCCAGGGGCATTCAGTACATTCGCACTGAGCGACCGTCCACCACCATCTCCACAGATTCTCATCTCCCCAAACGGAAACTGCCCCCTCAGACCCCTGACACTTTGGCAGGTTTCCAGCGCCGAGAAAGGCCGAGCCCGCGGCCGCCCTGCCTGTGAGCACTCGGCGCCGTCCCTCTATCCACGTGGGAAGGGATGAAGCCACCTCCCTGCTGCAGGCTCTGCCTGGCGGTCACTGCTCAGCGCGGCCACTTCCTGCGCTAAGAAGCTCTGGCTTAAAGCCCAGTGGGTCACGAAACTATCGATAATTCCCCGGCACGCGGGGCCACGATGGGGAGACGGTCAGGGGGCGGGAGCTTCGCGCTCGGGACAAGTGGCCTACACTGGAGACACTTACTCTGCATGGTCTCCCCCAAAACTCTGATGAGAAGTGACAAGAGGTGTCGGCTCCCTGGGTAGGGTTTCGGATTAAGTCTCTAGGTGGCTAATCCCCTAGGTGCTGCGGGCTGAGCGCAAGCATGCCCCTGGAAGCGTTTTGTGGCTACGGTAACGTGGCTGGAGAGAAAGCGGGCGCTTTGTGGTACCGATGCGGCGAGCGCTGGCGGCTGGAGCCTCGGGGCGGCGTGGGCCCTGCAGGACCCGCGGGCAGGGAGCCCCGAGTGCTGGGAGGTTTGCTGGGGAGAAGGAGGGCGGGGGCGCTGCGTCCTGCGGGCGTGAGGGGCACGGGAGGGAGGGAAGACCCAAAGTTTGGCTTTTGCAAAATATAATAGAATAGACAAACCTCAGAGTCTGACTGACAAAAGAGGAGACACCGGTGAGCCCGAGGAACGTGAAAGACAACAGTCTCAGAGGAAAGACAGTTTTAAAAACTGGAAGAAGCGTGCTGTGTGGACCCATTCGCTTGATGCGCCCACATTCCTCAGAGAGCAGACCCATTCCCAGGAAGATTAAAAACTGCCCAAACTGTCTCTGAAACCAGGTAGTAATGCTGAAGAGACGGGTTACCCCCTAAAATCAGAAAAGGTCAGTGCCCCTGCCTGGCCGGGGGCAGGCTTGCCGGGACCTCCTTGGGGGACAGATGTGGTCACAGATCAACGTGACATCCTCAGAAAGATGTCGGCAAGGTTGCCAGGCAACGCGTTAAACAGCCACGGAGGCACAGGAAACTAAGTCTCAACTTCCTCCTCAGGACTCGGAGAAGCAAAATAAAATTTGGTCACCAAAGAGCTGTTGAGGGACTTCCCTGGTGGCGCAATGGTTAAGAATCCGCCTGCCAATGCAGGGGACACGGGTTTGAGCCCTTGTCCGGGAAGATCCCCCATGCCGCAGAGCAACTAAGCCCATGCGCCACAACTACTGATCCCACGAGCCACAACTACTGAGCCCCCACGCCACAACTACTGAAGCCCGGGCACCTAGAGTCCACGCTCCGCAACAAGAGAAGCCACCGCAATGAGAAGCCCGCGCACCGCAACAAAGACCCAACGCAGCCAAAAAAAAAAAACAAAAAACACACACACACCTGTTGGGTTAAAGTGGTCAAGTGTGCAACTTACAAAACCATTTTAAAATTGAGTGCCTGGCTCAAGGCAGCGAGGGTCAAGCGGAAGAGCACGGGTTTGCTTGGTCAGACTTGGCCATTTCACAAGAACTTGAGTGCGTAGGCACAAAGGCGGTTCAGAGTCAGGACAGCTGTTTGTGCCATGTGTGACGTTATCCGACTCAAAGAGAAAACCCACACGGCCAGCTAACAGATACTGAACACCTGTGTCTGATTTAAAAATTTTTTAAAGTGAGCTAACGAAGAAAAGCTGGTGATTTAACATCAAACTACCCACTATATACGTACAGCACGTAAGTGCCGGCCCCGGGGTGGCACGAGGGGACAGCACGAGGAGACAGCACGAGGGGACAGCGAGAAGATGCTGGAGGACAGCCAGACTGTTCTTGCCTGAAGACGACCTCCCAGTCTACCTGGAAAGTAAGAGAACCAACAGAAAGGCCGTTGGAACTGGTAGGAGGTTTGGTCAGTACCTTGGTCAGGAGAGGTCCGGTTGTGTTGCCATGATGAACAGCCCCACGTCTCAGGGCTCTGCTCTGTGCTTTCCCACCACGAGCCCCACAGTGCAGCCCGCTTGGGAACAGTCCTGGTTGCTGAGGCCCCGGGGGACGCCACACCAGCGATCGAGCGTCCCTGCTCAGAAGCAGCTTATGCCCTAACACGGCTGACGACGACCAGGGCGAGTCCCACAGCTCCGTCCACACACGGGGGCCAGTGGTACAGCCCTCCTGTGCACTTGGAGGCTGCGGGGTGCTCGGCAAGCAGCATCAATGCCACAGGAAGGGAGAGAGACCCACGGCAGACACGCGAACCAGGAGCTACTCTGCACTGTCGTAATGACCAGCGCGACACCCAGCTTTACCGCAAGCGTCAAACACCTAGGAGTACACACGAGAAGCTGCGAGACAGCTGAAGAGAATCAAAACCTTTACCAAGAGACCGAAAAGGAAACTTAAATACATTAGTGAGAGCCCTGTGATGGATCAGGAAGGATCAACATTGTAAAAGTGTCAATTCCTCCCAAACTTGTCTATAAATCCAATGCTATCCCAATATAAAAGTGACAGGAAAAAACTGACAAAATTTGACAAGCTAACCCTAAAGTTCACATAGAGAAACTGTCTGCAAGAACAGCAGCAAACTTTGTGCTCACAGCCTCCCCCAAGGCTTCCCACCTCCTTCCTGGGCCAGGAGGGTGTCCTCCTGGGCCCCTCTCTTTCTCTTTCACGTGGTTTACACCCTTATTTTACCGGAATATTTCTTCCAGTGGCTTGCAAAGAAGAGACGCAGGGAATGAACGTATGTCTGAATCCTTGCGTGTTTGATACGTCTTTTTCTTGACTGGTATATTTGGCCAGGGTGTTTTAAAATCGCTCCTTTAAAATGTCCCACTGCACTTAGCTTTCTCCCCGTCGCCCAAATTCTATTAGTTGGATGAGGGGCATCCTGGAAAGGCCGTCTAAGTCGTTCACCTTTTCTCATAGTTTCAACTCACTTTTTGTTTTACCTTCTAGGGGATTTTATAAACTATAAATTCTATCTTTTAACCCTTTTCTTGAAAAATTTTGACAATCATTTAACTTCACAGACGCTTCCTAGGGGGTGGCACTCCAGCGTGGACTGTGGGTCCCTGGAGGTTGGTGCTGCCTTACAGACAACGGTCCCTATGGGCCACTTTCGTAGACTACGGCCCTTGTTGGGTGATGAGCCAGCACGGAGGGCGCCCCCCAGTGGGAAAATTCCGTTATTGATTTTGCTCCATCAAAAATCATGCCCTTCTGGATGACACTCCATTAGAGAGCACGATCCCTTGAAAAGGACGTCCCTTTAGGGATGGCCTGCCCCAGGGCAGATACCAGCACTACCCTGCAGGTGACATGCTGCTAGGGGCCCTTGTCTGGGAAAAGGCAAGCAGCGCAGGCCTACTCCCCTGGTCCCTATGGTTCAGTGCAGACTATGTCCTTTGGCTTTAACTCAAGTATTTTATTCCTTCACGTGATATCCCTGGACTCCCAAGTGAAACTGGTCAAGGGCAGACCCTGAATTGCACCCACCCTGCAACTACACCTATGGGTGGGGTCCCAGAGCCCTGGGCGCCAGCCGGCTGGGCCTCTGCTTCTCACTGCCTGCTCTGCAGGGACCCTGCAGCGGGGTGGGGGGCAGCCCAGGGTGGGCGTGGCCATGAGCCTCCCCAGTCACAGGAGAACTCGGTGACGGGGTGCCCCTGAAGCTCTGCTGTATAGGCTACAACTGAGACCAGGGAAAACCAAGATGTGCAAGAGGAAGGCACTGCGGCCCAGTGGCGCTGGTCCCTGGGAACCAAACCCCTTTGGAGAAGCCCCTGGCTGGTGCTCCAGGGTGCAACGGTGACCAGGAGCTTGTCCCTGGGGATGAAGGGCACCCCCAACCCTCCATGGGGACCGTCATGGGCTCAGAGGCCCTGCTTAGGCCCTGGCTGCTCACCCAAGGAGGCCAATCCACTTGGGGTACAGTGCCAGGGCCCCATTCCCAAACCACGGCCAAGGCAGGAATAAGGGCCCAGTGCTCAAGTAGCTGCGGTCCCCAGTACAGGGCAGGCGCCCCCTCGCCCTTCTCCTCCGGCGGGTGGAGGCAGCCAGCTGTGCCCCTGCTCCCCTCCCTCCTGAGCTCTCACCTCTCCAGCAGCCACCACCTGCTCTGCTGGGGCAGCGGGGGGCAAGGCCCGCCCCACCCTGGACGTGCACCCCGACAGCCGGTGCACAGAGAAGACCAACCCAGCGGACAAGTTCCATACAGGGGTGATGTGGCAGATGACAGGGTGGGGACCACGTGACCAAAGGCGGAGTTGAAGGCCCAGCTGGAGGTGCCAGGCAAAGGTCAGAGGGATGAGCCTGAACGGCCTGGGGGAGCGGGGCGAGGCGAGGTCGAGCGACTTCGAGGACGGCGCTCCACTGGGCAGCCCTGGTGGTGGCAGCACCCAGGGTGCGGGAAGGAACTGAGGGTGGGTGCGCGACCCCCAGCTGTCACAAAGCCCCACAAAACACTCAACCACCTGTCCATCCAAAATCAAGGCTGTATTTACCTTCATTGGTTGATGTGAGAACAGAATGTTTAAAATAACCGGAGTCTACAGTGGAAACACAGGGTTGAAGATACAGAACCAAAGAAAGCAAACAGCTACAGATGGCCGAACCAAGGCTCAAACGCCGAGGACACATGTGTGCGTGCCAGCAAACAAGGTACGCTGACAACAGGGCATGGTGACATTCACGGGGTTATGAAAATAAGACTGAAACCAAAAGGAAATCATGCCAAGGCCTTGGCCGGTGGGAAAACATGAGACAAACGTCTGCTGATGTCCTCCGTGAGAAGAGAAGTTACTTCTTTTGTGCCTTTAGCCTTTTCACCTCCCAAGCCCTACTTGTCTGGGGTGGATCCCGAGGACGCTGCACAGTTAGCACAAGGTGCACACACGTCCCAGGGCCGCTCCGTGGTCCCCCCGGCGGCCCGGCCGCCCTGAGCGCTTGCATAGTTGAAGGACGGTGCTGCAGTTAAACGTCTCAGGGCATTTCCAACTGACAGCGGGTGGGTTTTTGTGACCACGTTAAACAGATAACCAGAGGAGTTTCTAGAAACCGTTTTTATAAAGTCTACCCAGGTTAAGAATTTAATAACATCATATATTTATATTAACAGACTATTTACACTGTGTTTTTTTTTTAAAAAAACAAACCGAAAAAGAAACCCTTCTACACTTCTGCATAATAAGGCAAATAAAGTTTTGTACATTATTAATTATCTTAATATATATCTGTAACTTCGGTTCCAAGTACCAAGGGAGGGCCAGGGCTGGGCCTGAGTGGGGACCTCACAGTGCGCTGGACAAAATGACCGTTTTCTTCTCCATAAATAAGACAAAAAAAACCCCTGGGGCTCTGAGGCCATTAAATCGCAAAAGCAAACTAAAAGTTAAAAAGCAAAAGTCTTTTTTGTTTCATTTAAATGTCTAAAGAGCACAAAGTTGAAAAAAATACAAATCTATTAAAAACGCTTCTCACCTGTGGGAAAAAAGGTACAAACTTGAAATTTTTTTCCAGTAGCCTCATCTCAAGCTCGGAAAACAAAAGACCACCCCCAGAAGAGCTGTGCATGACACCCCCAACTCCGCAGGCTGTGAGTGGAAGAGCGAGCATCGCCCCAGGACCGATGGAACTGTGCTTAAGTTCTAGAAACAGACGTTTAGATTAGTCGACAGCAGTGCGTTCGTTCGTGGAGGAACCTCCGCACGCGCGGCGGGCGCGGCCCCGCGGCCACTACCGCGCCTCTACCTCCTGGGGGTTGCGCGACGGGGAGTAGTCGCGGGCCTCGCCGGGCGCGCGGGCCCCGAGCGGCGTAGTCCTGCTCCGCGGCGGCCCCGGGGGCGTTGGGGGCCCGGCCGCGGCCACCAGCGGGGGCGGCGCGCCGAGCGAGGCAGCAGCGGCCGGCGGGGTCCGCGCCAGG
>NW_021703765.1:86609709-86646910 GCF_005190385.1 Monodon monoceros | reverse complement strand
CGGCCGGCGGGGTCCGCGCCAGGAGCCCGTTGTGCAGCGCGGCGGCGGCCGGCGCGAGGCGCGGGTAGTGCAGGGCGCCCAGCGTGGGCAACAGCGCCGCGCCGTCCAGGTGCGCGGCCCGGGCGCGCTCCAGCTCGTCGCGGCGCGCTTCCCGCAAGCGCTCGGGGCTGTAGTTGTGCGGCTCGCGGTCGCGGTAGGGGCGCTCGGGCGGCTCGAGGAGGGCAGTGGGGCCCGGGGCGAGCGGGGCGCGGCGGGGCGGCTCGGGGCCGCGGTAGGCCTCCCGCGGCGGCTCCCAGGCGAAAGCTGGGCGCTCGCGGCCCGCGGGGCCCGGGCCGGGCTGCGGGGGCGCGTCGCCGTCCTCCCCGCGCTCCTCCTTGACCTTCACGTCGCTCTGGGGCCGCTCGGCCGCCGCCTCGAGCGGCTTCACCGGCTCACGGCCCAGGAGGCCCGCCAGGCGCAGGCCGTCCCCCAGGGCCGCCTTGCTGGGCTTGGCGCTGTCCTCCCGGGCCGGGGAGCGGCTCTCCTTGACGCGGGGCTCGGCCTCGCGCTCGGCAGGCACCCCGGGCCGGCCCGGCTCGCCCTGGCCGCGGAGCAGGAGGCCACTGCCCGGGTGGCCCACAGCGGCCACGGGCGAGGTCCGGCTCAGCAGGCGTGTCTTCTCCAGGAGGTCCCTGGGAGCGACAAGACAGCCCCCCTCAGTCTGGCGGGACACCCTGCAGCGAGCTCCCCTGACACCAAGCTCCCACCTCAACGCGGCGAGGCCACTGCCCGCCGTAGTGACCTCAGGGTCCTTACGTGCGTGCGTGTGGGGTCCGCTTAGCACCCCCGGCTCCCATGGAATCACTGCTAGTGGGACCCCGTCAACACGTGGTGACCACAACCCACGTCCCCACGAGAGTTACCCCACGCCTGTTTCCCCTCCACCAGCACCACGGAGACCGACTTTGCAGCAGAACCGCAGAGCGCTCCACGGGGACCCAGGCCGCTGAGCCCCTGAGCCCGGACAAGTCCTTCGCTGAGAAACTTAGGGCAGTTCCACCCAGGCCCCAGACCCGCTGCAGGAACAGGGTCCTGCAAATCCTTCCTCATGTGGAGCGTGTGGCCTGGCTGCGGTCACCATAGTTCCACCCACCCCACTGCAGACTGGTTGTCACCCGAGGCGCCACCCTGTTGTTTTTTTTTTCACCCTGTACTTTTTAGTCCTTTGCCCCTGAGCTGGGAGCACGATGGGCACGGCCCCCACCTTGATGAAGGGCTGGGAGGGCAGCTGGGCTTGACTGGGTCAGATCCGAGGCTCCTTTTCCCCTTGGGAGTCCCCAGGTCCCCCGACCCTCAGTGCTGCACCTGGCCACCATCACTCTACTCGAGCCCCACCCGCTCGACCCTGAGGTCCCCATGGGGGACCTGCAACTCCCTGGGCTCCTGACCCGCTGTGGCGAAAGTGCTGTGGCTGTAGGAGGTGGGCAGGTCCTGGGCTGCTCCCTGGCACCCTTCCTGGGTTCTGCGACACATCCCCACCGTCTTCCAGGCTGATTCTAGGTCATCTCCTCTCTCTCCTTGCTCTGTCTCAAGCTCCACCCTGTGCACCCAGTGCCTGGCACGCAGCACTACCCATGAGTGAAATGCTCCACATTCAGGATTGGGGGGACAGGACCTGGGTGGAAGGGCCGGACAGGGAGCCCTCTGCTCCTGTCCACGTGGCTGGCCACGACTCAAGAACACTCAAGCCCCAGCCTCTGCCACTGACCTGAGAACGTGGCTACCACCTCCCCTGCCCTGGCCTAGCTCTGCAACGCATGGGGCTGGGGGTAGGGAGGCACGCACAAGCTCAGCCCCCATCCACCTGCCCACAGGTGTACCTCCCAGACTCGGGCCCCCTGGTGGCTCAGCAGCCCGCTGCAGCGTGCAACGGCATTCTCTGCCCTGCTGATCTGAGCTCCCTCGAGGCCCCGCTGTGGTCCACAAGCCCACAGTCCCCGCCAAGGCCTCGGAGGGAGTGAACCCCCGCCCTGGATGGTGCCTACCCAGACCCTGCACCAGCAAGGGTCCTCTGTGCAGGCAGAATGGAGAGTGCTTGGGTGTGGGGTGGGGTCCCCTTCCCCTAGTCTTCCCGGGCCCTGAGGATGCAGACTTCCCAGCCTCCCAACCAAAGAGACTGAGAGCAGAGCTCAGTGTGCCCCGCGGGCAGGTACGTGCGGCTCAGCTGAGCTGCGTAGGGGCTGCGGGGGCGGGAAGCCGGCAGGATGGGAGAGCGGAGGGTCCCCACTCACCGCTCCTCCCTGCTCTTGTCCAGCTCTCGGTCGTGGTTGGTCAGGGCTGAGACCTGCTCGGCGTCTACAGGCTTAGGCCACGGGGGTGGCGTGGGAAACGAGGGCGGCGCCCGGTGCAGCCGGTTCCAGGCCTCGCGGGGGCTGGGCAGGCCGTGCAGCGTGGGGCCCTCCTTGGGGGCAAAGAGGCTGCCACCGGGAGCTGGGGGGTGGGTGGCGGTGGGAGCGTGAGGCCGGGTTGCGAGGGAGGCGCACACACACGGAGATTCCCGACCTCAGACCCACACGTGCCCCAAGGAGCCGGCAAAAGGGGTCCGTGCGCCCGGTGTCAGGGTGGCCCCGCCCCACGCAGGCGTGCGCGGAGAACACATGCGCGTGCGCGAAGTGAGGGCGCATGCGCGGGGGGGGGGGAAACGCAGTCACGCAGTCACTCACTCAGCGCGTGGCTGCCCAAGCCTCCGAAGGCGTTGCTGCCCAGGCTCCCCAGGCCCCCGAAGGTGCTTGATCTGCTGAAAGGGTCTGTGGGGGTAACGAGGGCTCAGGGGTCTCCACGTGTGCACCGGACCCCCCCCCCACCCCGTGGCTCCCGAAGCTGGCAGGCGCTACCTCTGCAATCGGAGGAGTACCCGCTTCTTGGGGTCATCTCCCCACCCACCTGCATCCCCCCCAGCCCTGAGGTCAGCACAGGCCAGCCAGACCGCACGGACCTCAAGGGGCACCTACCCGTCAAGTGACCAGTGGGCAGGAAGCTGCCAGGATGGGCTGAGGGTCCGAACGGGTTGGTGGTGGGATGGGCAGCACCTGAGAGGGGAACAGGTTGATGGAGGCCGGAGTGCACCCGGGGCCTCGACTGCGGCTCCTTCCAAGGGTGGGTGCGCTCTGGGCGGCTGTTCCTCCCACTGCAGGCATGTGACCAGGTAGGAGGTGGGCTTTCATCTCCCCGGAGCCTGGGGGACCCCGAGGGGGCGGAGCAGAGAGGCAGGTGCTGACAGCAGTGGAGCCCCCAGAGGAAAAAGGGCAGAGACAC
Source organism: Monodon monoceros (assembly GCF_005190385.1). NCBI lineage: Eukaryota > Metazoa > Chordata > Mammalia > Artiodactyla > Monodontidae > Monodon > Monodon monoceros. Next base: position 86,643,616 of record NW_021703765.1, on the reverse strand, counting down.
GGCCTGCGATCGAGCCTTCAGGGGGCTCTCCCGAAGCCAGCGGCCCTGGAGTTTCCGACCAGAGCTACAGTCCCGGTCACCTAACAGTGGGTGCGGCCTGGGTGCTGACGGACACTGGCCCGAGTCACGGCTGCCCGAGGCCGCAGCTCGTCCTGTGGCGTCCCCTGGCTGCAGGCCACAGTCCACAAGCGTCACGATGGCAACAGCCCCGGCTCCCCCGACGCCCCTCAGGACCGAACCTGGAGGGCAGCCGGTAGGCCCAGTCTGGAGACGGGGCCTGTTGAGTCAGGGGCCGACTCTGCTGCTTAGGGTGCCCCACCCCGGAGCCTAGAAGTGAGTGCCTGGCGAGACCAGTGACGTGGGCGCCCCCTCGTGTCCCTCCAGCTCCCTCCACCTGTGGGGACTCCAACAGTGGTGCGCTGTGTGCGTCACAGGTGGGCTCCTCCACCCAGACACACGCAGGTTCGAGTCCCCAGAGAGCTCCCAGCTAGAAACTTGACCTCACCTCCAAGCGACCTTAAGTCAAAGTTCGGAAGACAGCTGGCCCCAGGGCTAAAGAGGATGGTGTACGACAGGGCCATGGGTGGGTGAGGCGCACAGAGGGGCCCAGGCCACAGCCTGTGGGCTCTGGCCCAGATTGGAGGCCCTCTGCTTTCTGAGGGGCCCTGACGCCTGGCTGGGGTCTGGAGGCCATCAGGGTGGTGGAGCCGGGGCTGGGAAGAGGCGCCACGCTCACCAAGCCGGCCAGCGTGACACCCATCATGCCAGTGCGCCGACGGGCTGCCCGCATGGACCATGTGTCCATGTGCAAGGGGGCAGCGGGTGGGGGTGAGCATACATGAGCCTGGAGGAGGGCGGGGGGAGGTGTCCGAGGAACAGTCAGGGAGGGCTCTCTGAGGAGGTGACGTCCTTTGAGGGCCTGACAGCTGGGGAGGAAGCAGCAGCAGCCCCGGAGCGAGGGCTCAAGGCCGCTGACCTCGGAAAGGCCTGCTGCTCGGCTGCCCTCGGCCGGCACCTGGGAACTCGGGTTCCAGCAGGTTTCTCGCTTCCCTCTGATAGGAAGGCCTCACGGAAGCTCAGTTGCTTGTGCAAACAAGGTGGTCTGTGTGAGCACCTGCTTTCCTTCTGGGAGTCCGGGTTTTGGTCCATGCAGGCAGAGCTGCCTACGTGAACGGCCCCCAGTAAGAACCCTGGGCAGTGGGTCTCCACGAGCTTCTCTGGGAGACAGCACCTCGCCCTGCTGTCATGGCTCCTCGCTGGGGAATGAAGTGCGTCCTGGGGCCCCTGGGGCAGTGCTCGGGAGACACCCGCCCATTTCCACCCACCCCCTCTTCCTGGCCGAGGCTGCAATGCACACAGCCAGAGCTGGAGCGTGACTTGTGCTGAGTCCTGGGAGCACTGCGAGCCTGGGGTAGTCCCAGGGACCCTGACGCCGCAAGGCTGGGGCGCGGCTGCTGGGGGGCGAGCACGCGGGTTCCGATAGAAAAGCCAGACCCTTCCTGGGAGGGACAGCGGGAAGGACGCCCCAGAGAGGAGGGCATCCTGGCCAGAGTCCACGCGGGGCTCAGGTCGGCGGGGGTGGGGGGGGGGGGGGGGGAGTCTCCGCAGCGGGAGAAGCTTGAGGAGGGCAAGGCTGCCAGACCCCACCAGCTACGGCCGGAGAAACAAGAACGCTGCCCGAGCAGCCGGAGGGAAAAGGTGAGAACGCCTCCGCCCGGCCGCCCCCCGGCCTGCACGGTGGCCGAGCCCCCAGCGCCCACGAGCCAGGCTGCCTTACCTGAGCTGGAGAGGAGGGGCCGGGCCAGGTCCTGCGGGTAGTGGAATCCGGCGAACACACCCGGGGCAGGGGGTCTGCTGAACAAGTCCAGCTTGGCGCCCGCGTCCAGTTTGTGAGGGCCCAGCTGCATCTGCGGGACAGAGTGTACGCAGGGGCTGCCAGTGAGCTGACAGCAAGGTGGGAAGCCACCTGCTCCGCTGGCCTTGCCCAGTGAGCGGACAGACAGGTAAGATTTATCCTGACGACGTTTCAGCAGATGCAGGATAACCGAACGCCATGTGTGACTGACACAGGAAGGTCCTGACTGGGGTGTTCCACTCCTTTTCATGCGCTTCTTGAAAGCCGGTGTGTTTTACACTTAAAACACATCTCAATTTGGATGCTACATTTTCACTGGAAATACTTTGTTTAGATTTTGTAAAATTGAACTGGAAACGTACACCCCACACCCAAGTCGTCCCAGTTTTCCGATGACTAAATTTACCTTCAGTATTAAGATTCAAATTTATTGAAGTTAAACAGCACTACGAAGCCCGTCCCTGGGTCACAAGGGCCGCAGGAGGCATGGGGCTAGGTGAGTCGTATCTGACGAGATAGCAGCGACAGAGCGGGTGCTTGGGCCCTAGCTGGGGACCTGCCCCCCCTCCTTCACTGTGCCTTCTAGGTGGCTGAGCACCTGCAGGTTGAATCCCACAATACTCCGTCATAAATCCCTTTCTGTGACTGGGCCTTTGTAGCATATTTAGGACGTGATGAGTTGAAAGTATTGTGCGTGCCGTAACGTGTTATCTGAGACAGCAGACGAGAGCATGGAGACCCTTCTGCGATACGAGGGCAGGGTCCCGTCCCAGCCCATTGCCCCAGCTGTGGGTCCCCAGGTCTCCCACTTCCCTGTGTCGCTCGGCCAGGGCGCCTGGTACCACCTGCTGGGAGGGGGACAGCCTCGAGCTGGGTTCCTGTTCACCACCTGTCACCCCCCCACCCCCAGGAGCACGAAGGCTCCGCGAGCGCTTTTGGTCATCTTTGCCCCTGGCTAAAAACCCAGGCACACAGCAGGCCCAAGTGCTAATAGACACCTGGGGGGAAGAAGGGGACAGGGCCGACGGCCCACTGGGAGGACTCAACTGATGGTGGGGAGGCCCGCAGAGTCAGCTCCTCCCAAACCCCTGCCTGCGTCACCCTGGGTGGCCAGGTGCGAAGTGGCCTTGAGTTCCCCACACACTGCTGTCCTGTCCCCTCCCCACCTCCAACCCCTCACAGCCCAGCACAGCGCCTGGGCAAGGGGCAGCCTCTGAACCGCAGGCCTGGCCGGCAGCATGAGCACTCAGGCTCACCTTTATCTTCTGCTGATGGTGGTAGATCTGCCAGGCGATCTGCACGTGCACGGCACACCACTTCCCGGGCTTCTGCGACAGGGCGGGCGACGGGCTCAGCTTTGAGGCCAGGACCTCCTCGCTCCCCCCCCACCCCAGATTCCTGCTGTCACAGTGCACCCCTGTGGCCACTCAAGAGGCACCCAGAGTCCTCCCTGGCCTTGGACCTTCCCTGAGGTCCCGCCAGGCCCCTTCCTCCCAAGGTGAGGCAAGCAGGCATACACACACTCACCCTGACTGCTGTCCGGTATGGGTCTGACACCTGCCATCGACAGAGGAAGAAGCATTAGACCCAGGCTCTGCAAGCAGCCCAGCCCCGGGGGGTCGGGGGGAGAGGACTATGTGGGCCTCCACGAGGAGCCACGCCGGCGGGAATGCCCACCAGACAAGGAAGGAGGCACGGGCACCGCTGCCACCTACCCCGGGGGCTTTCTGTAGGAGGGTGTTAACAGCACTGGCCTGGCCTGTTAGCTCGAGTGGGTTTGAAGTCTGAGGGGAGAGACGGACAGGGCACGAGATGACTTTGCAGGCCCCATGCCCAGGCGGCATGAGAGCCCCCAGGCGCCACCCAGGGGCGGCCTGGAGTCCCACCATATCCTGTCCGGAGGTTTCTGAAAAGGCTCTTGATCGACGTGCCTAGGCCAGGGGCTTCCCCAAGGGCCAAGGCAGCCCCGCTTCAGGCCAGGTGAGCGGAGCAAGCCCAGTCCCTGGTCCTGGGGCGTAGGGGGTGCTTCCTGCCTGGGCCTCCTGCAGCGAAGATGCCCCTGTGCTGCCGCCATCCATACCCCAACCCCGAGCGCTGCCAGCAGGAGGTGAGAACGAGCGAAGCCAGGCTCTCCCGGCCCCATGGGGCACAGAGGGCCCCAAGGGTCAGGATGTTCTGCACCGAGGTGAAGACACCTTGGGGGCCACCCGGGGTCACGACACACGCAACCACGTGCGAGGCGGCTGGAGCTGCCCCGGGATGGCAAGGGCTGGCTCGGGGCGGGGCGGTCCTGCAGACCCCACCCACAGTGCCCACCCCCCTCCTGGGAGCAGCTGGTACCTTGGGCTGAAAAGCACCCTGCAGGGATCCAAAGGGACCTGGGTGTGGGAGCAGGGCGGGCAGTCCTGGGACGGCTGGAGGGAAGGGCGGGAAAAACTGCAAGAGAAGGCGGGAGGGGCATTCCAGGGGCCTCGCTGGACGCTTGGACGCCCAGGGCAGGGACGCCGGGCCCAGCCCTCTGGTCCCCACCCCGTCACCCCTGCACTGGGTGGGAGGCTACACGGACACGGCACAGCCCCGCCGCCCTCCACACCCCTCACCCTGCCTGGAGAGCTCAGAGCGCACAGGGACACTCACGTTGGAATGTCGGAAGTAGGGACTGTCCAGCTTGGGCGTGTACTTGTCAAACTGGAAGGGAAGGAGACAGAGAGTGAGGCCTCCGGCCACGCGGACACCCTCCGCTGGTCAAGCACCCACCCACGCCCTCCAGCCAGGCAGTGGCCAGAGCAAGGCTGGTGGCCTTCAGCCAGCTGTCCCCTAGGCTCCCCGAGGGTGCTGCCCCTTGGCCTTCCCTGTTCTAGTGGTCCAAGCACGGGAGGCGCAGACTCGCCCAGCTGGTGTCTGTGGCCATGACTGGGGCGGGGGCGAGGGCATGGAGCCCAAGGCTGGTGGTTAGGCTGCAGGACACACCGAGGCCACTGGCAGACTAGTGAGTGACCAAGCAAAGCTGGGTGGGAGCAGAGGGGACCCTGCCCCACGGCAGCTGGCTCAGGGCATGAGACCTCGAGGACAAGGAACATGGGAAGAGTCCTGGCTCCCGTAGCCCCTCAGTCCTGTCGGGCCTCCGGACCTGCCGCCCTGCTACCAGTGGAGACACTGAGGACCCCATGTGGGTGCAACTGGCCCCACGGCCGTTTGGACACGCGGTGCTCCCCAAGCCCGAAAGAATGGCTCAGGATGGGGAACCTCAAGGCATGACCCGGGGCGGGCGGGTGGGGGGGGGGGGACGAGAGAAGGAGCTGGACGGATGGCTGAACGGAAGGGGATGGTGTCAGCCTGCATGCGTGCAGAGAGCGTCTGCGTGTGCCTGCTGCGTGTCCTGCGCCCGGGCCGCCCCCGCCCGCCCGCCCGCCGGCACGCAGCCTACGCACCGGCGGGGGTGCGGCAGGCGGCAGGAGCGGCGTCGGGGGCGGCCCGGCAGGGAAGGGGGCGAATGTGTGTTGGTGCTGGTGTGTGTGCTGGTGTGTGTGTTGGTGCTGGTGGAACTCCGCCCGCAGCAGAGCTCCCGGGCCCAGGGGGGCGCTCTGGACCAGAAAACGCGCGTTCAGCTCTTGCCTGAGCAGCTCGTGATCTACAAGAGAAAAAGAGAGAGACAGAGAGGCACGTCGGCCACGGGCTCCCGGCGGGGCGAGGCGGATAGTCACCTGCTGGCACTCCCGGTTTCGGCAGGCCAAGCCGTGGTGGCCGCTCGCTACGTGCGGGCCCCAGGGTGGAGGTAAGAGAGGTGCCTGTGACCAAGTACCAATCAGAATCCCCGAATGAGGCTGGCAATACATGATTGGCTGGCTGAATGAGATCAACAGGCTGGCATCTAAAGGCAAGAGAGAACACCGTGAGCCACCCTGGGAGCCCCCGGAGACAGCCCTGAAGGGGAGCCCTGCCCGTCCCAGCACCCCCAGACCAGTTTCCTGGTCCCATCCTGGGGCACTGAGCTGCCCCAACCCAAACTAGGCCGACAAGATTTTAGAAAAAAATTGGAGACCCACAGAGAAATCCTTAGTGACCTAAGATTTGGCCGTGAGGAAGCCCCTGCTGGAATCAGGCAGGGAGGGAGAGGCCAGGCTGGGCCAGGCCAGCTGCTGTTCACCTGGGGCCCCTCTCCTCCACCATTCAACCCTCCTCCCCTCCCCCGCCCGCCCAGCAGCCCAGGGACGGTGGATGGGAAGAGCCACGGCAGGCCCTGGGAGCCCTCACTGCCATGACCACGGAGCAGCTCCAGGTTTCACCAATCCCCTGCCTCAGACTGCCCGACCAGGCCTGGCAAGGGCTCAGAATGGAGCAAGGGATGTCTGTGTCCGTGTACGCGTGTGTTAGCACCTGTATCTCTGTGTGTGTGTGTGTGTGTGTGTGCGCGCGCGCGCGCGCACACACATCGGAGGCCCTGGCAGGAAGCTTCCTCTGCCCTGGGCAAGGTGGCCTGCTAGCGCTATGGGCTGCTGGGGGTCTGCCATCCAGCTGGGTGGGGGCTGGCCCCTCCCCAGGGGCCGCTTCCCTCCCCCCGGGGATTAGGATCCCACAGTGGAGGGGACCAGTAACCCTGCTGCCCCACCAGCGGCGCCCAGACCTACCGGCGGGGTGTCCTGGGATGACCAGGCTGTTGGCCGGCAGCGCCGGGGGCGGGGGCAGTGTCGGGGGCGCGGCGAACATGGCCGCCGCGTGGTGCTGGTGCTGGGCCTGCGAGCGGAGCGCCAAGTGTGAGGTAGAGAGGTGGGGGCCCGGCCCGTGAGGCGACAGGGACGCGTGCTTCGCGAGCCCCAGGCTGGCGCCGCTGCTGGCGCTGCTGCTCCTGCTGCAGGGAGGGGCGCTCAGTGCCCGGCCGGCGGCGCGCCCCGCGCCCACCTGCGGCTGCGCGGGCCCCGCCCCGCGCCCACCTGCGGCTGCGCGGGCCCCGCCCCGCGCCCACCTGAGGCTGTGCAGGCCGTTGTGCGCTGCCGCGCCGGGGCCCGGGAAGGCGCCCGGGGGGAGAGGCACGTGTGTCGGGAGGGAGGCCCGGGTCTGCAAGGACGCGGGCGGCGGCTGCGGCGTGAGGCGGGGCAGGCCCGGGGCTTCCTTCTTGACGGGTGGGCTGGACGAGGCGCCGGGCGCGGGGCCGGCGGAGGGCAGGACCGGCGCGGGGCTGCGCACAGGGGGCAGGAAGGGCGGCTCGGTGCTCAGCTCGCGGCTGCGCTCCAGGCCCGAGACTTTGGGCGCCGCCCCAGCCTTGGCCTCGGACTTCTCGCCCAGCGTGGGTCCTGCGGAGAGAGGGGCCGGAGTGAGCCCGGGTCCTGGCTCACTGAATGCCCTCCAGGACTGTTTCCCACGGGGCGGCGCGCGACGCGGAGCTCCCGCCCACAACACCTCGGTACCCCCGCCCCCCAGGCCACCTGCCCCGAGGGCCGACCCGCAGGGAGTGTCCTGCACCTCCTGCCCACGGAGATCCCAGCGCAGGGGCTGTCCCGGCCCCATTTTACAGAGGGAGACGGAGGTGCACGAGGGAGCGGGGCCAGGCAGGGCGCTGGGCTCCCAGCTCATTCTGTCGCCCTTCCTTCCTCTGGCAGGAGCTTCACTTGTGCTAGCGGCTGCTCCTTCGGGACCCACCCGGTGACCCCTGGCCTAAGCCCTCTGTGGGCCCTTGCCCTGCGGGAGACTTCCGGATGACACGCCTGCCTGTCGGGAGGAAGCTGCTGCGGGCCAACACTGCCCCCCTCATCACCGCCCAGAGCCTCTGCTCCCTTCCGAGCTGCGGGCCTGCCCTTGGGCCGTGAGCTCCAGCCAGCCGGAGCCAGACGCCTGCTCACTTCAGACCCTCCTTTTGAAACTGCTACAAGGGAGGCCTCAGGTCACAGCCCCAGCCCAGCGGCCAGGCGGAGGGCAGCACCACCCATGTGAGCAGCTTTGCCTGCACGGGGCAGCATCCCAGTCCCCTGGAGGAGTGGAAATTCAGGTCGCTGGGCTGTGGGCTGACCCCGCGGCTGCCATGCTGAGTGAAGAGCTGGCCACAGCCTCCCCTGCAGCTGCAGGACAGTGTGACCCAGGCTGGCAAAGAGGTGAGAGGTCTGGAGCCTCTGGGAAGTCTCCTTCCCTAGCGCAACACCTCCCTCTGCCTTGGGTCTGTTTGCTTAGGGACGCACCTACAGAGGAGGCCAATGCCACCACTCCTGCGAAAAGGACAGGAACAGAGGACCGCTGGCTTCAGCCCACTTGCTGCTCACAGCTGCCCAGGGACGCTAGCCCTTTGTCCCCTCCCGTCTCTCGCACATCTCCACACGAGGCCCTCACAAAGTAAGAGCAGCCATCAGAATGGGAAGAGGTAGGCATGGGCCATGCAGACCTGGACGTGACCCCACCTGCACCACGAGTGCCCCAGCCCTTCTGGAGACGCCTGGAACCTTCTAAGAGCCTCCTGCCACTGGAAAAGCATGAGCACTGCTACTCATCACCCCCCGCCACTAGGCACCTCTCTGGGCACCTCAAAGCCCAGAGTTCCCTGAACTCTGCTGCGTCATGACCTCCAAACCTGTGGCTGTGACCTTATTTGGAAAAAGGGTCTTTGCAGCCGTAATCAAGCTAAGAATCTCAAGATGAGATCAGCTTGGAATCGGGTGGGCCCTAAATCCAGTGACAGTGTCCTTGTAAGGGACAGAAGAGGAAGAGGCCTCGTGAAGACGGAGGCAGAGACGGGAAGGGTGCAGCCAGAAGCCAGGGACGCCCAGGTTTGCCGGCGATACCAGGAGCTGGAAGAGGCAGGAGGGACCCCTCCCCCGGAGCCTCTGGAGGGAGCGCAGCCCCGCGCACACTTGACTCCAGATTTCTGATCTCCAGAACCACGAGCAGGTGGACGTCTGTTGTTTCAAGCTGCGCGGTTTGTGGTCATTTGTTGAAACGGATGCGCCCTACGTTAATTCCGTGTGAAAGGCCAGCTGAGCGTGCCTGGCTCCTCGGAGCCTCTGGTGGGCCGCCTTACCCAGACTCCCCAGCAGGCGTCTGCTCGGCTGCGATGCTCTGACTTGAGGAAGGGGCTTCTTGAGTTCAAGGCACGTAGAGGCCATGCCCGGCTACCAGGCCAGCAGGACCCCCAGGGCTGCGGGTGCCCCAAGGCCTGTCCTGTGTGGTCATATCCTGAGGGAGCCCTCCAAGCAAAGGGGCCCCTTCTCTGCGCTGGGTCCAGTGAACCCCCTCCCGGCCACAGCCCACAGCCGACAGGCTGGGTCACAAAGGCCTATCCTGGCCTTGATGGGACCGTGGCCAGGCATCCACCCTCCAGAGCAGTGCCTGCCAGAAGAGCTTTGTGGGACAGTGAGATGCTGGGTACCTGCGCCATGCCACTCGGGGCTCACTGGCCAGGGCCTGGGTGTGCTGGCGGGGCTGCATCCCGAGCCGGGAGCTGCTGGCCACCACAGAGCCTCTGAGCCCGGGGAAGTGCGTTCCTCACGGTCCCGCTTTGGGAACCGCCGCTCCAGCACTGCCCAGCTCTGGCCGAGACACTGGCCCCGTTCTCAGCTTCCCTTGTTTCCTTGGGGTTTTCCCCGGGGGTTGGCGGGGGGGCGGGCTGCATCCCTCAGTAAATGACAGCACCCAACTCCTGCCTGAGGCTCTGCACCTGAAACCCAAGACAGCCTAACTTGGGGGCCGCCACGGACTTCAGGAATGTGTCCTGTCCCTTCCTAGAGGCCAGGAGCCCAGGGACACACGTACCTTTATCGGCTGCCGGGGCAAAGAGCTTCTCGGAGCCCACAGACGCCTGGAAGAAAGAGAGGAGGGTCAGAGGCCAGAGAGACCTACAGCGCTGGGGTGAACCTGGCCCTCACCCCCTGCCCCCGGCACCCAGGAAACAGGTCTGGGCAGGTTCTGTGCACACAAGGGCCGCCCAGCCTGGCAGAACACATCCTTCTGTGCCCACAGCCCCCATGGAGGAGGGTGACCATGCCCAGGCCCAGCTGCAAGTACTCGGACACAGGTCATTCGGCCTGTGATCAGGGAACCAAGGATGCCCCACTCAGCAGGGATGCAGGGGCTCAGCGTGGCCCTGCTGGGTGGGGAGCTAGGACTTGGGAATCGGGGCACCAACCCGCGGAGCCGGCACCAGGAACCTGAGGGCTCCGCTAGGCCTGGCACTGGAGGTGGCGGGGGGGTGGGGAGCAGAGTTGGGATGCCCCCACCCCCCAGCCCCAGGCTGCAGGACATCACCTGCCACGCCCCAGACATGCTGCGTCACAGGTCTGGGGACCCCGGCCACCATGATGCACTGAGTATCCAGGTGGAGTGGGGTCAACCCACTTCAGGGGGGAACGTGGCCGTTTCTGATGGGCCCCTGGGCCGCTCGGCCTCTCCCCTCCTGGGGAGACGCCCCTGTGTGTGCAGGGCCTTGGGAAGGACAGGGAGGATGAGGGTGTGGCCCACCCGCTGGCTCACGGCCGCAAGCCCGTAAGGCTGTTCTGAGCAGACCTTTTCTCCCTAGCTGATGTTGTTTTCAAACAGTTTCGCTGAGATATGATTCACATACCATACAACACGCCCACTGGAGGCACACAGCTGTGAGCAACCATCACCTCAGCCTGTTTTAGAACATTTTCAGCCCCCCAAAAAACCACATGCCTTTCAGCTATCAATCACCCCAATCCTCGCATCTCCCGCCGCCCTGGGCACCACTACTCTGCTTCCAGTGTCTCCCGATGCCCCCATCGTGGACTTCCTCGGGGAGAAAGCAGACAGTGGTTGCTGTTGGCGTGGGGTGACTGAGTACCAAAGGGCATGAGGCCTCCCCCCAGGACGTCCACTATCCAGAAAGACAGAAAACAGCCGGGGCTGGCGAGAACAACGTGGGGAAACTGGAACCCTTGTGCGTCGCTGGTGGGAATGGAAAACGGTGCAGCCGCTGTGGAAAACGGTATGGAGGTTCCTCAAAAAATCAATCAGAGAACCACCGTATGATGCGGCAATCCCACTTGTGAGCGTACGTCCAGAGAACTGAAAGCAGAAGCTCAAACATGTATCTGTCCCCCCACGACCACAGCAGCATTATTCACAAAAGCCAAAACGTGGAAGCAGGGACTTCCCTGGTGGTCTAGTGGCTAAGACTCTGCGCTCCCAACGCAGAGGGCCTGGGTTCGACCCCTGGTCAGGGAGCTAGATTCCACATGCCAGCAACTAAGAGCCCGCCTGCTGCAACTAAAAAGATCCCACATGTGGCAACGAAGATCCCGAGTGCCGCCACTAAGACCCGGTGCGGGCCAAATAAATAAATACTTAAAAAAACCCCAAAAACAAAAAAAACAACAAACGTGGAAGCAACCCAAGTGTCCATAAATAGATGGCTGGATAAACAAAATGTGGTGTATACACACAATGAAATATTATTCAGCCTTAAAAAGGGAGGAAACTTTGACTTGGCAGCAACGTGGATGACCTTGAGGACACTAGGCTCAGTGAAGCAAGCCAGTCGCAAAAGGACAAATCCCGTGTGCTTCCACGATATGAGGCCCCCAGAGCAGGCAAGTCCATGGAGACAGAGAGCAGGCTGGTGGGTGCCGGGGGAGGGGAGGGGCGTTAGTGTTTGATGGGGACAGAGTTTCAGTCTGGCAAGATGAAGAAATTCTGGAGCTGGATGGTGGTGATGGTTGCACGACGATATGAATGTATTTTAATGCCCCGAGCTGTACACTTAAAATGGTTAAGATGGTAATTTTGTTATGTGTATCTCACCATGATAAATAAAAAACTTAAAGAAAAAAGCGTGAAAGAGCTCTCTGGGGGTGATGAAAACATCCTCTGTCGGACTCTGGTGGGGGGTATGTAGTGGGATGTATTCGTCGAAACACCAAACTGTACACTCAGAACAGGCGCGTTTTGTTGCATGTAAATTGTGGTGCAAGAAAGTCAATCATGAGACGGGGACTGAGGTGAGAACAGACTGACAGGTGAACAGAACAGAAACAGGAGTCCCAGACAGTGACGCACACAGGAGGCCCAGCACAGGCAGGGCCCGGGTCTGTGGGAAAGGGCAGGAGCCACTTGGACGGAGGCTTCCCGGGCCCGTGTCACTCCAGGCCTGCTGACGGCAACGTGCAGAGCGAACCGTGAACAGACCGCTGTGCCCCTTACACTCGTGCTGGGCTGGGGCCTCCTGCCTAACCACGCCCCGAAACCCCGCACTGGGAAGAAAACAGGTGGCGAACGCAGCCCGAAAACACAGGCCCACGCTCCTCGGGCTGGACTCGGACCCGCACCAGAGGGGAGTCTGTTAACCAGCGGTGCCAGGCCGGCGGGAGTCCCCAGCGGAGGATCCCCCGCCCAGGGGAGCAGGGAGCTGAGGCCCGGCGTGCCCTCTGCAGGGAGGCTGTGGCTTTACCTCTTCCTAAGGGTGTTCCCGAGGCATCCTGCGTGGTGAGCAGCCTGGATCGTGGCCTTGCCCGAGGAGACTCCCGGGGGGTGGGCGGGGATGGGTGGGTGAGGGGTCCACCTGAGCTGGGGGTCCGCGGGGTCAGGACGGCAGAGTCAGCAGCGCCGGCCCTCCTACCGCTCAGGGCCAGGATGGGGACACCTCACGCCGGCTCACTCTGCACCAGGCATGGCCCCAGCTCTGCTGGGAGCTACGGCCAGGGGCCCCCAGAGCCCTGTATCCTCCCGCAGAGGCCCATGAGTCACCGTTCCTCCCACCCGAAGAACCCCAGGCCTAACAGGACTGGACCCTCGCCATGACCCCAGGAGGGGGTCCTGTTGACACTCCCACTTGAGGCCACACAGCCCGAGTGACAGCTGCTTAATTACTAGCTGGTCTCGTTAACACTCCCACAAATTAATTCTCCATTCAGCAGCCAAGAGTATCTTTAAAAACCAAACCAGAACAAGTCACCCTGGACTGAAAACACTCCACTGCCTTCCCACTGCCCCAAACTACAGTGTGAGCTTCTCCCCCAGCCCCCAAAGGGTGTGGCCGGCCGGCCTGTCTGGGCCCTTGACCCAGTGACTTCAGCCAAGTCCCCACAGGCCTTCCCAGACCCCGTCAGTCTGAGGGTGCCCCACCCCCACTGGCACACGTTTAAATCCTCTTCGCCTGCTGCCCTGCACCAGCGGGAGAAGGGCATGAGTGGGCAGGGCTGGCGCCGCCCAAATGAGATGGGCCAGAGCAGGGGCAGCCACTCTGCTCTCCGGAGGCCGCCCCCTTAAGGTCTCCATTGCCTGAGGCACCGACAGCCCCTCCGGGCCTGGGGGTGGTGCTGACCGTGCAAGCAACCCACCCCAGTGCCTCATCGGGTGCCATCAGCAGGTGCAATGAATGAGCTCGGCCTGCAAGCTGTCATTAGCTCCCAGGGGTGTGGTCGCTGGGCCACTGGGAGGGGGAGGGGGCTACTCCACGGCAGGTCGGCGTGTGTGCCAGCCCTCACCTGATACAGCAGGGCACCCCGACCCACCAAGGCTGGTGTCGCAAAGGAACGTGGTAGAGGTGTCACTGTGAGAAAGTACGTTTGCTCCTGCGGGGCAGGACTGCCCTCGGTCCGAGACTGGGGGTGGAGGGAAGAGCGGCAAGTCCAGTTAAGGCTGCAGGCGCCGCCGCTGCCCTGCCCGGGAGGCCCAGTCAGGCCAGTTCTGGTTCACTTCAAGGCCCCAGAGCCAGGAGGTGGCGCCCCAGACACTGGGAAAGTGAAAGGGGAGCAGAGGAGGGAGTGGAGGGGGGCGAGGAGCGGCGACGGGGAGCGTCTTCCCTGGCCCTGCCGAGCCCTGGGATGCCACCCGGGCAAAGGAGGGAGGCAGGTGGCAAGGCCACTGTCCCCTGTCCGTCCGGTCCTCCCAGCCACACTGCCCAAGTTAAAGTTTGCTCAGGGAAGCTGAGGGATCCAAGTCCCCACAGGGGTCGTGGGCAGGGACCTGGCAGGCTTCCACCGCACGGCAAGGGCCGGGATACCGGGCCAGGCACAGCCAGGCCCACTGGAGAAGGCTCTCAACAAACACCCACAGGCACCCTTAGCTCCCAGGACCTCTGAGGCCGTGGCTCAGGTTCCAGCCCTTCCCAGCACAGGCACAAAGCCACCCCTGCTGGGACTTGGCCCAGGTCGAGGTCCCTCGGTTCTTTCCCTTCCAGGACAAGGGGTCCGGAGCCGGCCAGCTGACCCAAGGCGGGTGGGCAGCCCTAGCGCAACCACCAGATCTGTGCTAATAACTTCTCGAGGATTATCCACTGAGACTTGACCCAGGCAGCGCCGGCACCCTCCAATCCTGGCACTGAGCCGGTGTAGGTGTGAAAGGAAAGGGTCACTTCAGGCCAAAGTGCAGGTTGGAGACCCCTGGGCTGCAAGTTCAGGGTCCCCGTGGAAGGGGCCCGCTCCGTACGGAGAATATCAGGGTCAGCACTCTTTCCCCGGAGATACGCAATCCCGGCCGCGGGCGGAGGTCAAGGCGCGCTTTGTTTGCGAGGACCCAACCTACGGGGCAGCCTCGGCCCAGACACGCGGCACAGACTCCGCCGGCCGCGCCCCGCCCCAGACAAAGAGCTCCAACTCCGGGCAGGTGAGCGCGGCGGCGGCCGGGAACCCGGGCGGCCGAGCCCGCGCCAGGGCGCAGACAAAGGCGCGCGTCCCCCAGCGCCCTGCCCCGCCTCCGCCGCGGGCCCCCCAGCGCCCTGGCCGAGGCCCAGGACTCTCTGCGGGTCTGCCGCCACGTGCGCCCCAGGGGCGCAGGCGGAGGTACGTGGGGTCTCCGCGCGCCCGGCTCCTGTGAGAGACGGAGTGAGCAGAGCGCCGGGGGCCTCTCCCGCTCCCCGTTCCTATAGAAGGGGCGGCTGTTCTCTCAACCCCGGCCCCCGAAGTCCCGAGTTCCTCCCCGCAGCCACCAGCGCTCACTCACCGCGCGGGCGCCCCGGGTCCGGCGCGCTCTGCAGGCGACCGCCGCTAGTCCCCGTACCGGAGCCGGAGTCGAAGCTGGGCGGCATGGACGCGGGCCACCGCCAGCCTCGGCCCGTCGAGGTGGCCCCTCTCCCGTGGCGCCCTGCCTAGCCGGAACCCAGACCGGGGGCGCGCGGGGCACGCACGTCCGCCGCGCCGACTCGGCGCGCTCCGGGCGGCTCTCGGTGCGCACTGGGCTCCCAGACGCCGTCGGGCGCGGCGCAGGGACCACAGGCGGCGGGGACGACGGCGGAAGGCTCACTGCTGGCTGGCGCGCAGGCGGCGGCCAGGGAGCGCAGCGGGGCGGGGCGGGGGCGGGGCGCGGGCAGGCCCGATTAATCCAGCCCCGAGACGCAGATCTGCCCGCACGGGGCCGCGGACTTGGGTTCGAGCGTTCACCGTCCCATCCCCGTCACCAGGTCAGAGAGCGCGGTGCCAGCTGTACCGAACGCTGTATGGGCCGGCTCCTCCGACGCTCACAGCAACGAATATGGATGGCTCCTACGCCCAGTTTACAGGGGGGGAAACTGAGTCACGGAGCGGCGAGGTCGAGGAGCTGGGACTTGAAGGAAGGACAACAGAGCCCCCACATCTGTCCGATGTAAGCTCCGCCCTCAGTTTCACCATCTGCGAAATGGGGATGCAAAGTGGGAGAAGGGGTCCAACTAGTTACTGTAATTGCGAGTACACGCCAACCCTGACCACTACTCCGGTGCCACCTGGCCGCTCCGTGGGCTCAAACCGAGTTCAGATCCAGGGGGAACAACCGCCCCTTGAGAAGGCCGAGTATATGCCCCACATGGATCCAGGCCCACGGGGTGGCACCTAACATTCCAGAGCGCGCAGGTGCAACACCAGGACGCCAGCAGCACAACTCCCAATCATGAAACTTGCTGTAAAACAATCCACGGAGAGTAAGGGGGCCGAGGGGCTCCTGGAAGGAGTTTGAGAGCCCACCTCTAAGCTGCTGTGGGGCTAGGGGCACCAGGAGGTCAGCTCTGGCGAGGCATCCAGGGACCCACAGCTTAGAGCCCAGGTTCAGGGCCTGCATACACCTGCCCTAAGCTGGGTGATCAGAGGCGGGTCCATTCAGCGGGGACGCTCGCAGCCATTCAAATGGGACCCTGGGACACAGCTCCAGAGCCTCGGGCACTGGGCCAGCGCTCCCTTTTCTAAAGGCGGCAAAACACAGGCAGACACATGCACTTACACAGCCCACAGTTAATCTCCAACCGTAAAAGAGAAATGGCCAACGGTGCCAGCCTCTAGGTGGGGCTTTTAAGTCCTTTTGTTCTGTTTGAATTATTTACCAATTACATATATTCCCCTTACCCCGCCCCCATAAACATCATACCACGAAACCCTGTTTCCTGCCATAAAAACAGCACATATGTGGCACCGTGCTGAATGGCTTCTAACCATGAAATCACTGGGCCCTCACGCCTATCCTTTGAGGACATACTATTGTCATCTCCGTTTTGTTGATGAGGAAACTGAGACAGAGAAGTGAGGTGACACGCTGGAGGCCACGGAGCTGGTATGTGGCAGGGCTGGGATTGGAAACCCGGCAGTCTGACCCTGGGGTCCGTGGGTTTAGCCAACATGTGC
The DNA here is from genome assembly GCF_005190385.1 of Monodon monoceros. Classification (NCBI taxonomy): domain Eukaryota; kingdom Metazoa; phylum Chordata; class Mammalia; order Artiodactyla; family Monodontidae; genus Monodon; species Monodon monoceros. Next base: position 86,627,236 of record NW_021703765.1, on the reverse strand, counting down.
TCTTCCTCTAGGAGAGCAGTAGAGACTGGTCCTGGGACGTGGGATTCTGGCGGGAGAACCCTGACTCCCCTGCTGGGGGGTGGCTGTACCTCAGGGGTGGGTGTCTGCGGGCCCATGTGCCCCCGTGCCCACTGCACCGTGCCCCAGCAGGGTGTGAGCTCTTGCACTTGGCCCAGCTCCAAGGCCTCTGGCAGCGAAGGGGAAAGGTGTTCATGCAGTGGGGTGTCCTGATCTACCCCTCTGGGGTCAGCAGCAAAAGGGCCCTAAGCCCAGAAGTCTGTGAACCTTACACAGCAAAGTGGAATTAAGGTTGGTCAGTTGACCCGGAGATGGGGAGACGATGCCATGGGCACAGCTTAATCTCAGGGTCCTTACTAGTGGGAGGAGAGACGGGAAGACGCTGCCCTCTGGCTGTGAAGATGGAGGAAGGGGCCGGGAAGCCAGGCATGTGGGCGCCTCTACAAGCTCAGAAAGGCCGGGAAGGGATTCTCCCTGGAACCGCAGAGGGGCCGGCCCAGCCCACAGCTTGACTCCCGCGGGGACACTCCTGTGGGACTTCTGGCCTCCAGACTGAGAGAGAACAGTGTAGTGCTCAGCTGCCGAGTCGGTGACTTGTCACCGCAGCCACTCTCAACTACACTCACAGCCAGGACCCCGACTAGGGGATGGAATGCAGAAGAACAAGCCGCCCCACCGGCAGGCCTGAGTCAAGCTCACAGCCTAGTGGGAGAGAAGGGCCACACACAGGGAGACAGGTAATACGAGTGCAGATGGGGTGGACAGACAGTAAAGGGCAATGTGAAAAGCAGTGACGGGCACTGATCTGAATGGCAGCTGGGGCAGCCTTCCCATGAGGGGCGTCTGAGCTGAGACCTGAAACATGAGAAGGACCAGGCTAAGCTGAGGGGAGCTCAAGGAAGAGTCTTCTGGGGCGGCCACAGCCAGGGCAAAGGCCTTGAGGCAGGAACAACCTGGCAGGGCCAGCCAGGGAGGTGGGGTGGGGCACAGGGCCTTGAGGGCCATGAGAGAGCTTGGGCATTTGTGTTGAGCAACAGGAAGAGATGTGTGTGGGATCTGAGGAGGAGACGGACGATGAGGTCTTTAAAAAGACCCCTCTGTAGGATCCGCCACGGGGCTGGGTGGGGCACAGGGAGCTGGGCTAGGAGCTGCAGTGACAAGCAGGCATGGGGATGACAGGGGGTAGGTGGTGGGGCCCCTCCAGAGGTGGGGACAGGGGCCCTCCCACCGGAGATGTCAGCTGGCAGTGGTTACGGAGCTTGGAGCTCTGGGGGCAGTGACCCTGGTGCGCCAGCTCAGGCAACCTCCCCCAGTTGAGCAGCTGAATCCTCGGGGCCCCAAAGGTACACTCCATCATCATGTCTCCTCCAGATGAGCAGCCGGGCTGCACCCAGTCTCTCCCAGCTACCTGGAGACCCCACCCCTGGCAGTAAAAGTTTCCTGGAGCCAGTGGCGGTGGGGAGAGCGGGTGGCAACTGAGGGCTGGGCCAGCGCTGGGAACCAGCGGGAGCAGCTAGGAGCTTCTCCAGCCCCAGCCCGGCCTTGTCTCCCGGTCCAGACCAAGCCCCTGGGTCTGACCATCAGGTCATGGTCAAGGGTCTCAGTGTGCCCCCCGGCTCCTCTCCCACCACAGCCTGACCTTGGAGGAGCCTGTCTTCCCATAATGACACGGCTTCACTTCAAACATCATTCTTAAGACCACCTTGGGCACTCATGGTCCTTGAAACCACTGGGCCTCACTGACCAGCCCATCCCTGAGGGGAGTGGGTTCTCCGCCGGTGTCTAATGCAGAAGCCATGAGCTCCAGGTATCAGGAGGGGCGTGTGGGCACTGAGCGCACCCGTGTATGTGCACACGCGAGTGCCCGCTGAGTGCACGCGTGTGCGACACTCCGTGGGCGAACACGCGCACGTGTGCGGGTGTGAAGGCGTGCGTGTGCGCGCGTGGGAGCACGCGTGTGCGCGACGCAGGGCAGGGACGTGCGGTGGCTGCCTGTCCCCAGCCGCGTCTGCGTCTGCACGAAGGCCACGGAGGCCTGGCTCTCTTCAGCCAGAGCAACGGCAAAGCCCCTCCTCTCGGGGCAGCGCCTCCGGTCCTGCTGGGGACCCGGGGGCACAGCGCCGTTGTGGCGCGGATCCAGCTCTGCGCCGTGGCAGGGCCGGGGCGTGCAGGGACGGGGTGGGGGGTCTCGGCCGCCCTCTGACCCCTGCCCCAGCCACCTGACTGGCCCTCAAGCTCTGGCCATTTCCGAAAGCATCTGCTTGTTCTGCGTGCTTGGCCTCTGCCTGCGCCCTGAGCACTCCACGGCTCCCCCAGGGAAGGGCCACCCACCTCGCAAGCCTGCACCAGGCCCCTGGCGCCCCCGCCCAGTGAGGCCCCCTCCGAGGCTAGCAGGGCAGGTGTCGTCTGAAGGTGCTACGACCCCTCCAGGCACAGAGGGGTATGGACACCCCAGGGCCAGAGGACAACCTCCTGTAAGCGCCCAGGCAGCCCGGTGCATCCCTGCGGGAGCCCGGGGAGACCTGGAGGTGGATGCGGGAGCTGCCCGGGGTCCTGCTCAGCTAGTTCTGGAAAGGCCAGGGCAGGGGAGGCAGCAGGGGCAGCTGGCCCCCACCGTGGAGGTCTTCCTGCCTTCTCCTCCAGCCTCCCGGCTCCTCCTCGGCCTCAGCGTCCCCATTCAGCTGGAAGGTGCAGGTGCAAGTCCCGCCGGCACTCAGGTCTGTGCGACCCCAGCAGGAAGTTACTCTCCGCACCCAGCTCTCCGCTGAGCACAGCGGGCACTCCCATCTTCGCTGCCGTGCCGGGCCTCACGCTACACGGCGCTCGTGGACGGGGCCCCTGGGGTCGGTGCCCACCCCCCATTCTCTGTCCCTGGCGGCCATCACACCTGTCTCACCTATGCTGGGACACCCCTCAGGCTCCTCAGACCCAGCACCTCCCAGACTGAGACCCTCCCCTACCTCTATCCCGTGGCATCCTGGGGCCCCCCATGCGCCCAGGGCCGTCCCAGGGGAGCAGTGGGTTCCCGAAGGCATCAGCGGGCTCTAGCGTCCCAGCCCACAGGCCCTAGTGGGCCTGGATGGACCCAACGTGATCACGAGGGGCCTCATAAGAGGGAGGCAGGAGAGTCAGAGAAGAAGACGTGATCTCAGAAGCAGAGGTCAGAGTGACGAGGGGAGGAGGCTACGAGCCCAGGAACACGGCAGCCTCCAGAAGCCGGCCAGGCAAGGAACCACGTTCTCCCTGGAGCCTCCGGAAGGAACCAGCCCTGCTGACGCCTTGGTTTTGGCTTAGGGAGACCCATTTTGGACTTCTGACCTCCTGAACTATAAACCTGAGCTGTTTTAGGCCACCCAGTCTGTGGTAATTTGTTACAGCAGCTGTAGCACACAAGCGCCTCTCCCACCCCTGCTTCCACAGCCCAGGCCTCCGCCCTCGCCTGCTGGGACTCTTGCAGTAGCCTGACGGTACCTGACTCCCCTGAGGCCTCCGGTCCTGGCAGATCCTCACTCTGTACCTTGGGCTCCTCGCTGAGGGTGGGGCTGCAGGACAGATGCCACCTCAGAGGGTTATCTGGGGCGGAATGAGCTGACGCGTGCAGGGCCCAGGAGGCGCGGGCTACACTTCAGTCATCAGATCGTGGTCCTTGCTGGGACCTATGTGCCGCCCCAGTGCCTGCCTGGGACCCTCAGTGAGCAAACCGCCAAAGGCCCTTCCTCTTCCTCGGGCAGCCCCGTGGGAAGACACGCTCTGGTTGGAGCAGCCCTAGGTCACGGTGCACAGCCCGGAGCCCCTGTGAGGACACCCTGGTGAGGTCACCGGTGTAGGACCCCCTGCACCGGGGAGCACCAGCTCCCTGCACCTCTGTCCCCCCAGCACCCGGCCTTGGAGGGGGGCCCGCGGCTGGGAGAGAGGAAGACGGGTGCACCTCCTACAGACTACGGGAAGGTGTTCTCGGGAGCGGGCCGGGCCGGCACACGGAGGAAACCTCTGTGAACAGGGACGCTCCGAGGGCAAGCAGGGGCGTCCTGCGGGAACTGGGGGCGGCGGCGGTGGCGTGGGAGGCAAGTACCAGCAGGGCCCGGGATGCAGAGGGAGCTGCCCCGAAACGGGCGGCAGGGACGCACGCCGGGCGCCGCGCGGAGCTGCTGTCGGGCTGTCGTGCCCATTCCTTGCTGCCACAGGGACCTAAGGGGTGGGTCCAGTGAGCCTCGTGTCAGAGGCGAGAAGGCGGGGACTCAGAGGAGGCCCCCGTCAGGCATCAGGCGTCAGCGCCTGGACCGGCGTCCGTGCTCACTGCAGACCGAGGGCCCCGAGCAGCGAGGCTGACCCGGGGCCTGGGGGGCGGACGCCCGCCCGGCCATCTCAGCAGCAAGTGCTGACCCCCCAAGCCCCAGCCTCCACCCCGGGCCACAGGCACCGCCACAACCCCCGTTCGCAACGCTTACCTAAGAGAAGACCGAGGCTCGGGGCTGCAGGGCTGCCCTCAGAGGATACCCGGCCCTCCGGCCAGCCACCTGACGGCCCCATCCCCGGCCCTGCCCGTTCCCGCAGCCCAGTGCGGGGAGCACGTCCTGGCTGGCTGGAGGGGCGAGCCTGGTGGGCAGGCCAGACAGACACCCCTCAAGAGAGGGCTGGGTGCTGGCTGGGCCGCTCAGGCAGACGGCAGCCGGCCCGGACCAGCAGGCTGCCTGACGAGCCCCACACAATTTTTCACCCCATATTTTTCCAATAAAACAACAGTTAGACACCAACCGCAGCCATCTGGCCGCCCGGCTCCGGAGCCTCCTGGCAGCTCAGGCCGCCTTCCCCGCCAGCACTGAGCGCCCAGAGCAGGGCCGGGGTGGGGCGTGGGGAAGCATGTAGGGGTTCTGTGGCGAGGGGAGCGTCTCAGGGGGCGGGGGGCCTGCATCCCGGGCGTGGGCTGCCCCCGGGGCAGGGCCTGGTCCCGCAGAAGGGGAGGCGGCGGAGAGGTTTTCCATCTGTCTGTCTGTCCCTAAGTCTGCGCGTCAGCCTCCGGGGCTGGGCTGGTTGGAGAGGCCTCGCAGGTTTCCGACTGTCCCTGTCTGGGAGGCACACCGTCCTCAGCATGTCCGCACCTCGAGCCAAGAGGCAGAGCCCGAGGCCGGTGGGCAAGGGGCGGGTGGGCCGGCAGGAGCCCGGGGCCGGGCAGGCAAGCAGGGCAGGAGGGGCAGCCGTGGGCCCTGGAGGTGCAGCTGCCCTCAGACCCTGACCTCAGACGCTGGCGGGCGCGGGGGCGCAAACCGGCCAGGAGACACGGAGCCCTGGTCTTCCCGCCGCCCTGCCCAGGAGGAGGCTTCCTTGGGGCTGCCTGCCTGGCACGCCATCCCCAGCGCCCAGCACGGGTGTGGAGTCAGCGCCCACAGACCCCGCGCACGGGGCTCCGCCCTCACTCTCCCGCCCCGCCTGCACACCCAGCTGGGTCTCCGCAGCCCGGGGGGCTTCTGGCCGCTGCTTCCAGTCTGCTGTGCACCAAGAAGTGTGACAAGTCAGGCTTGTCCCAGCTTCGTTCAGCCTGTTCGCGGCCAGGCTCCAGGGGAGGCCAGGGCACTGCTGTCAGCGGACGGTGTTTTCCTTGCCACCTGTGCTCTCGCGGCCTCGGAAAGGCAGGGCGCTGCCCCGGAGTGCGGCAGAGGGTGGACGCCTCGCTCTGCTCTCCCTGCCCTGGGGGGTGGGGAAGGCGGGGGATGGTAACTTTGGCCGAGGTCCCAGGCAAGTGTCCACCCTGGCCCTCTGACCTGCGCCTGCTTTTGGACAGGCCCAGAGGAAGTTACTCATTGCCCAGAAACCCAGCTCGGGTAAAGGACAGAAGGAGCTCCAAAGGTCTCTCCATACCCACCACCCCAACTCAGACCCAAACAGCCTCGAGTAACCGGGTGTCCCTGCCATGGAGGAAACAGAGAGGTCTGGACCGCAGGTGATACCCTTGGTGCATAATTCGTGTCCCTGGGGAGCACTGCCAGGGGGAGGCTGTGTGTCAGGGACCTCCCAGGATGGTGGCTCCCCACCACACTTGGATCAAAAGCTGAATTTCTTGCCATGACTTTTTACAATGTGGCCTCTCTGAGCTCAGCCACTCTCTCCCTCCCTCCCTCCCTCCTTCTGCTTCGGCCCCACTGTACATTTTACGTCAACGTCATCCCTGCGTCACCACGCAGGAGGTGATCAGTCAGGCTGTAAGATCAATGATGTGGGAAAGGGGAAAGCAGATAAGATGGCTGGTGCTACAGCTGCTTCTGTGGATTAAGAGGTGGCTATGAGGAAGGAAGCCATATGCCAAGAATGGCCAAGCAGAAAGACAGAGGAGCCTGATGACCACAGACAGGCCATGCCAGCCGGGAGGGTCCACATCCGGGCCTTTAGGTGAGAAATGCAAACTCCTTCTCTAGTCCAGTTCCATTACAGCTTCCTCCCTGACACGGGGCCATGTGGTAGACAGTTGGTGTGTGCACCTTGAAAGCCAGGACAGAGGTAGGGAGTTTATCGCGTAGGCAACAGAGGTCTCTGCATCCTTCTGGTAAGGGCAGAGATGTGAGCTGGGGAGCAAGGAAACTGTGCCACGCCCAGAGGAGAGCTGGTGAGGGCAGAGTGAGGGCAGCTGCAGCCTCCAGACCTACAGCCCAGGCAGCCACGCAGGGCCTGGCGAGTCACAACAGCCCAGCCAGTGCTGACCACACACATCCCCGTCCCGGCGGCAGAAATACCAAGATTTGTCCATGCTGGTTGGTGAACAGCCCTGGGGCCCTAGAGGGGGCCCCTATCCCAGGGGGCAGCTCTGGGAAGCCCCAAGACCTCCCCACCACCAGGCAGCTCTTGGGCTCCGTCCAGGCCCCCTTCTCCGAGCAGCACCATGGTCAGCTGTGTGGAATCTCGGCCCTGGCCTCTGGCCTGCATCTCCAGCTGTCTGGAACACACCCTAGTGTCCCAGAAGCCCCATGTACTCATGGAGAAGGCAGACTCGGGTGACCGGGGAGGAATCCTGTACCTTTCCCTGGCTCATCAGCCGAGAGGCTCTCTGCAGCATGGCCCGGCTCTGCCCACTTCAGGGGGCCCATCGCCCCACAAGTGGCAGGCCCAGTCACCCTGTGCTAGCTCACTCAGAGCTCACCATAGCCCAGCAGAGGCACCCCATCACTCACGGGGCAGGTGGCGACAGTGGGAGGCTTCTCTCTCCCACCCCCTGCCTGGGCCCCACTAAGGCCTGCCCGCGACGGAGCCAGGGGTGGTCACATGCCCAAATCGCCTGTGCAGCCCACTGGGGGCCCACCGCCATGGCCACGCCGGGGCCCAGTCACCATGGGGAAGACTGGGCTCTGCCCCTCCTCCTGGGGAGCCCCGGCCGCCGAGGCCCGATGAAAGTGCCACGGGGTCAGCCCCAGCGCAGAAGCCAGTCTCTCCCAGCAGAGGCCTCTGGAACTCGGACCCTGGCCTTCCCAAAGACTCTCAGAGTGGGGCTCTTCCCTCACGCTGCACGGGGAATCGCCAGGAGGAACTGCTGGTTCCAGACCCCACCCCAGACTCGACCAGAGCGAGCTCCCGGGCCACCCCCGGTGACCGCGCCCGCTGTGCCCATCAGTCCTTGGCCAGGCTGAGCTCGGGGCCACGGCCAGTGCGCGGGTGGGCGTGAATGCAGAGGAGGCCAAAGCCACGGCCTCCGGCTAGCCCTCGGTCACAGCCTGCTGGCCTCGGTGCCCGGGGTTGACGGCCCTGGGCAGAAGTTCTCGGCGTGCCTGGTCGGAGCTGCCATGTGGGGCTGTGCCCTGGCTCGGCCCCTTCCAGCGCCTGGTCTCCACTCCAGGGTCCTCGCTCCGGCAGGAGGGGTGGACCAAGGGTGGAGGGTGAAACATGCCAGACCCAGCGCTGACCAAGGGGCCCCTGGACAGAGCAGTCAGCTGCCTCAGGGTCTCAGAAGCCCCTCCCCACACCCCCTCAAAGCAGCCCATGGCCTCAGAGAGCGTTTCCTGCAGATCTGCAATTAAAGGAGGTGCTGAAGGTGATGGCCCAGCGCAGCACTTTCCCAGGTGCTGCGATCTAATACATTAAAGACATCAGGAGTGGGGCTTCCCTGGTGGCGCAGTGGTTAAGAATCCGCCTGCCAAGGCAGGCAACACAGATTCGAGCCCTGGCCTGGGAAGATCCCACATGCCGTGGAGCAACTAGGCCCGCGAGCCACAACTACTGAGGCCTGCGCTCTAGAGTCCATGAACCACAACTACTGAGCCCGCGAGCCACAACTACTGAAGCCCGTGCATCTAGAGCCCGTGCTCCGCAACAAGAGGAGCCACCACAATGCGAAGCCCGCGCACCGCAACGAAGACCCAATGCAGCCAAAATAAATACATAAATTTCTATATAAAAAAAAGACATCAGGAGTGACAGCTCCTGCGGAAACGCGGCACCTGTCCCAGTGCCCACCGGCGGCCCGACACCCTGTCCACCCACAGGACGGCTGAGGGGCAGCACTCGGGACCAGACACTTCCTAGCTGCCCTGCCCTCTGGCCACCTTCCCTGGATGGTCTAGACCACAGCAAGGACTCCACACAGACCTTCTGGGCCCCTCGCCTTGGGCGGCGCACCCCCAGCCTCAGCCGCCCACACCTGTTCCTCCTCCATTCACCGTGCGACTCCTGCCCCCTCCCGGCCCGTGGGATGAACGCTTGCCCAGCCCAGACCCGTGCCCTACCTCATGAGGCTGGTCATCCGGACCCCAGGCATCTTCAGCAGGCCTGCCCTGACCCTGAGCACCCTGCTAGCCGGCCTGGGTTCTTTCCACACTTGCTCATAGGCTGCTCTGTGCTTGAGCGTGAAGCCTGTACGAGGGGGGCTGGCCGTCTGTCCGTTCACAGCTCCTGCCCACGCAGGTCAGGACACACCACAGAGGCAGCAACTGAGGCTCTCACACGGCACAGACCCCCCGACGGGACCACGTTCCAGTTCACAGAAACTTGCCTAGACGCCAGTCGGTATTCAGCTGCCCTTCCATCCGCCTCACACGAAGAGCCCTCATGCACACTGGCCCCGCTGCCTGGACACCTGTCCTCCTTGGTGCCCAGCGCCACCCCCGGGGGGCCCCACCCCGAGGACGAGGGGCTCCACCACAGCGGCGCGGCCACCTCCTGCCGTCTCACCACCGAAGGCCTTTCAGGTGGGCTGCTAGCTCGTTCACCAAGGACGGCGTGCCCAGCCTGCCCGGGTTCCAGCTGTGTGACCTCGGGCAGGTTCCTTACCCTCTCTGTGCCTCGGTCTCCACTTTTACATCAGATGGCGACAGTCCCTGCCCCACAGGGCTTTGGGGCGGTGAGTGCCAGGCGCCTGCACCCGCTGGGTCTCACGCCTGTGCCTGCTGCTGCTGGGCGCTGCCCCTGAGAGCCAGTCCCGAGTGGCGCCCCCAGCTGCACCCCTGCCCACACAGAGCTCAGCACACAGTAGGTGCTCTGCAAGTAACTGCTGAGCCAAGAGCTCCTCCCCTTCCCCCAGGACACACAGGGCCCTGCAGATGGCCAGGACCAAGGTCTCCTGCACCCCAAGGGCCAAGGCAGGAGCTGCGGAAAGGAACGCAGAAGGATGCCGGCACCTCCGGGAGGCCCCTCGGCTGTCCCTGTGCTAACTCTCCCACTGCATAAATCCCGAGTTAGTAGAAACTTCATTGTTCCTGAAAAGCGGGGGGTAGGAGGGAATTGCGAGGGGCCAGGCGCTGTTGCTATTAGCGGAAGTCTCTGTTTTGGGGTGATGTTTACGGCCCCCAGCATGGAAACGCAACAGAGTGTGGCCCCCGCTCTGCCCACGGCTCCCCCATCCCAGGGAACCCTGGACTGAGACAGCTGCTGACAGGCCAGGAGCTGAGGCCCGGTCCTGCAGTCCCAAGGGGCCCGGGCAGCGTCCCAGGTCCCAGCGTGGACGTCTACCGCATCTGGTCCTCAGCCAGGTCGGGGAGGCGACAGTCACCCGCACACCCCACAGGAGAACCATGACCTTTCTGCCTGGTGTCCAGGTCAGCAGGAGGGGCAGGTGAGGGGGTGGAAGGCTTACCTTGTCATCCCCGTCGCTCTCGCTGTCACACTGCAGTGGGGGGAAGAGAGAGAGAGAGGTGAGTCAGCGCCCCAGAGGCAGGTCGGGTGCTAGGGGCTGAGAAGGTGAGAGTGTGGGAGGGGCCTGGGCTGGTGGGGAGGGCCAGAGGAGGCGGCTCTGGCTGCCCCACGCCCCGACTCGGGGCCTCAGGTCTGGGATGGGGGTGTCCCCAGCCAGCAGGACCAGGGGCCCAGGCACCGGGAGCCGGGAGGGATCTGGGGGCCTAGGCAAGCCCTGGATGGGAGCTCCATCGAGGACCCGGGCAGGGGGCTGGTTGTGGGGGTAGGCGAGGCAGAGGTGAGACAGAGGAGTGCACGTGACCGGGCAGATGCAGGCCAGCACCGGCATGCCCCAGCAGGCCCGAGCTACCCGGTAACCCCAGGAAACACGTGGAGCAGCCCCCCGCCCCCTCAGGCTCCCTCCCAGGTGCTGAGCTCTCCAGGCAGCGGGGGTGCCGCGGTGAGATGCGAGGGCCCCCTGGCTGCTTACGAGGCCGAAGGACCAGGGCTCAGGGGAGGGAATTTGGGCACCGCCTGGGCAGGGAGACAGAGAGGCCCAGCCTCGGGTGGCCTGAAGGGGCCGCAGGGCGGGCGGGGGGCAGTGAGAGCTGGGACCCGTGGAAGACAAGCAGTCAGGACAGCCTGTGCTGCAGGTGCTGCCTGGCGGGGTGGGGGCCACCTGCTCCCCCGCCCTCCCTGCAGGTGCCCCAGCAGAATCCGCCCCACGTGGTAGCGCAGCTGGTTAAGGGAAGATTGTGAAAATCGTGCAAACAAATCCTTGTTTTCCATTTTCAGTGAGCAGAGCTTTAAAAAGAAACCACAGCAATTTTCCCCCTAAAAGAATATAAACCATAAAGAATCTCTCCCCAGCAACTGTAATTGTGACACGTTTATGTCAAGTGAATTATGTTGCTGAAAATAAATCTCCCCGGGACGCACAGGAGGGTGATGGGCCCCAGGCAGACATGAGGAGGTGCTCCAAACACGTGCTCTTTCTGTGGGGCCCTCCACCAGACCCGTCTGCGATCCGGCACACGCCCTCCGCGCCCTGGGGCGAGGGCCGGGGTGGGTCCAATGACAGAGTTCGCTGAGTTGGGGCAGCCTGCGTGTGCTTTATCAGGCGGAGAGTGACCCTGGGGACAGGGGGGATCTTCCTGAGGCTGACAGCAGCCCCGCGGACCCTCTGGCCCCCAACCTCGCACTGCACCCTGCAGGGCCTGGCCCAAGACCTCCAGGGCGGGTGTCCCTTCACAAATGGCAAAAGGGACCACGGGCCCAGTCTCCTGGCCGTACAACCACGGTGAGAGGCCAGGTCCACCCCTCATGGCTGGCTGGCTCTAGCCGGGTGGCTGAAACCCAGAGACAGAGCAGGAAGGCGAGAAGGCGAGGTGGGAGATGAGGCTGGAAAGGCGAGTGGCCAGAACGTGCAAAGCTTCACTGCGCAGCGAGCTTGGACTGAGCTTTGTCGTGCGGCCACATGACCGGCACTTCCGGACGCTCTCTGTGCCAGGAGGGAGGGGTGGGGGGAACTGGGGGCTGTGGGGGACAGGAACCCCTCTGATGCTGCAGAATTAGCCGAGCTGCCAGACACCCCCAATCAGGCCTCTTTATGCCTAACTAGCCCTTGAGGTGGAAACTGCAATCCCACCAGACCGTCAGGGGGCCGGGCCTCGGGCGCAGCACACCTGTCCCTTGGGCAGCCTGGAAGCACCCCTAGGCCTGGCCCTTCTCCACCCCAGGCCCGGTTTCATCCTTTCTGCGCTTTCGGACGGTGCCACTGGTGACAGCTAAATGATCTGACATCGAGGAGGGGGTGAGGGTGCTTTCCAGCGAGGCCACGGAGCCTATAATTAAGCAAACAGCTCACCGTTTTCAGGCTGCACTGCAAATGAATTCACGTTAAGTCCCACTGAATTAACGTTGAACTGCAATAGAGTCGGAATTGAATGAGGCAATTAATCAGGACAAAGAGAGAAAAAGAGCCCCATCTGTCTGGTGGGAGCTGCCTGAGTGGGGCGACCTTCACGGGGCTGCGCTGGGCTGGGCGGGTCCTGGAGGGCGTCATCCTGGTGTGGGTGCGGGTCTAGGCGGGGAGTCCACAGAGCAGGGGACAGCCCCTAGGCCCCAAGGGATGTGCTGGGTATGGTGGGAGCCCAAGACATGGGCTCTGGAGCAGACGCCTGCTCTGACGCTGTGCAGCCCTGGGCAAGTACCACGACCTCTCTGTGCCTCAGTTACGCTTCTGTAAAACAGAGCCAACAGCCCACCTACAGGATCGTTGTACAGCTTATATGAGTGAATACATGCAAAGCACTAGGACAGTGCTGGGTGTGCGCTCATCACGATACACCGTGTGGCTGTATTTTCACCACCGCCGCCACCACCACCATCACCACTCAAGATTATTATTGTCTTCCAACTAGGCCAAGAATGAGGGTTTCCCCTTTGGAATGGCTGAAGGCCCAAACCTGAGAGTTTCAGGGAGGTGTCTCTCAGCCCTGGAAGTGCCAGCTCTTGCCTGACCCTGATGGCTGGTGACCAGGAAGGGAGCACTCCTTGGCCCAGATAAGAGCCCAGTATCAACTCTACCCTTCCCTGCTCGCCCCCAGCTCCAATCCTGCTCAGGAGGCAGCACACCCCTCTACTTGCCTACCAGTTCCTCCCAGCCTGGTCGAGCCAGCAAACAATGAACCAGTAGGCCTACTCATCCAGGACCAGCCCCTCTGCCCATCCTTCAGTCAGCCCAGAGGGTAACAGTCCTGAGTGCGCCTCAGCTCACCCAAGGGACCTCAGACCCCGTCAGCCTGAAGCCTGGGCCAGGTGACTCTAATGAGTGGCTGGGGAGAGGCACCCCGCTGGGAGCTCAAGACCACCCCGTGTAGGTCAGAGGCAGATGTGAGCTCAGGGTCCCGCATCCCAAAGCCCCAAAGCTCAGCTCTTCCACGTCCCAGGCCACCGTGTCACTCACGCTAATAGATGTGACGTGGGGATGCCCAAGGCTTAACTGCGTGTCATTCACGGACGTGATGTGACGAGGGACCCATCCATGGGTGGACATGGCCTTGAGACACAGCGTGAGAAGCCACGAGCTGGATGAGGCTTTGTTTGGCCTAACTGGCCTAATTTTCAAAAAAAAATTCGCTGCCAGCTTCCCAGTTGGCGCAGTGGTTGAGAGTTCGCCTGCCGATGCAGGGGACGCGGGTTCGTGCCCCGGTCCGGGAAGATCCCACATGCCGCGGAGCGGCTGGGCCCGTGAGCCATGGCCGCTGAGCCTGCGCGTCCGGAGCCTGTGCTCCGCAACGGGAGAGGCCACAACAGTGAGAGTGCCCGCGTACGGAAAAAAAAAAAAAAAAAAAAAAGAAAATTCACTGCCAATATTTAAAAATCTGGAGATTTCTCATGAGACCCTGTGTCTTACTGAGAATGCGGAACCACATGCCACATACAGCCCTGCCCAGTGCCAGGCAGGGCTCCGCTGGGCCCCCTCCCCACCTCTCCTGACGTCCAGGGCCTGAGTGCTGGCCCTTGTCGCATGCGGGGGACATAGCCCCCCCGGTGGGTCCTGGAGCCCGGGGCTCCGTCCTGCCTTCACCCTCGGTAATGGCGGCTGCTCGTCTCACCTCTCTGCGCCTCAGTTCTTCGTCTGCCAAGACGGGGGCCTTCGTGCTGCGGTGGCTTGGGGTTAAATTAGTCAGTGTGGGTGGAGAGCTCAGAGCAGCAGCTGGTTGGCAGTCTGGGCTTCATAAGCGTGAGCCGCTGTCGTCGTCATCTCCACCTTCCTCAGTGTCACCCCCATCATCACCGTCATCTTCATCATCACCACTGTCACCTTCGCCGTCACCGTGATGTGCCCCGGCCCCTTCTTCCATATCACCCGACCAGCCCTTGGAGGCACCTGAGCCATCCACGGGCCTGGGCACAGACACTGTCGCCGGACAATGCCTGCTTCCCTGGGGGCACCTGCACAGCAGGTCTGGAGAGCTTGGCCTCCGTCACCGAGACCCTTCCAGAAACCTGGGCAGCTACTTGCTTGGGGCGAGGGCGGCTCACGGGCCTCCACAAATTGACACGGCTGTTCAGCAGCCGCAGAGACAGGCCTTGCTCTGCTCTCAGGGCGAACGTTAATTACCGCTGCGTCACAGCAGCGCTGAGGAAGGCTGCCTCTCCCACTCCCCAAACAAAGGCATGAAAAATTCATGGGCAGGGAGCCCTGCTGCTGAGCCTGTGCCCCCAGCAGACGTTCCAGCACCCAGGGCTGGGCCAAAGTCACCCCTGGGGGCGGGGGTGTCCCTCCTGATCGCTGCGGAGTCTCCACTGTGCAACAGAGACACAGGTCGAGGGGCGGCCGGGGGGCTGCTGGAAGGAGGGTGTGAAACCGCCCCGGCCCTTCTTCTCACTCAGGCGGCCCCCCCTCCATCCAGGGGTCCAGCAGGCTCAGGGTCAGTGTGGCCTGGCGCTTGAAGGCTGGGGTGGGCTGGCCCCTGCCCAGCAGCAGGCCCTGACTGCAGAGCTACTGGGGGCCAAGGAGGGCCGGTCCCTCCCCCTGGCCTGGGCCGGGCTCCCAGTGGGCACCGTCACCTGCAAAGGCCTGAGCAGCTGCAAACTGAAAAAGTAGGCAGGATCCGCGGTCTGTGCGTGAGCGGAAGGTGACAGGACGTTCTGTTCAGGCCACCTGAGCGTGGCAGCGAGGAAGGTCTGAGCTGCTGGGCAGCCGGTGCTGACCCCTGCCCTGGGTCGTAGCCATGTGGCCGGAGGTGTGCCAGGGGACGCCCGGGGAAGCCCAGGTGGCACCAGTCCTCGGCGTGGGCAGCGCTCGCTGGGCATGTTCTCGTGGCTCATGTGTGCCTTTTGCACACCTGAGCGCCAGGACATGGGAGTCGTGCTCTGAGGCCTCTCACACATGAGCACCTGGCACCCTGCCCAGGGCTGCTCTACCCTAGCGTGTCCCGCCAGATGTCCCACTAGTGTGTGGCACCTGAACAGTAAGGCGACCTGCCATGGGGCCACGTGGGCCCAGGAGCGGTGGCTGTGTGGACAGTCCGTGCCTGCGCTCGGGGCTCCCGCCCTTGGCCTGCACATCAGCTCCAGCTTATTAAACACTCTGCTTTTTGGAGCCGCTTTGGAAGAACTGGGGGAGAAGAGAGGGGCGTCACTGTCTGGGGAGCAGAGGGACCCCAGCCTGGGCGGAAGTGTCACCTTCGTTTCTGCTGCAAACGCTCTATGGGGATGTAGAACACATGCCAATTAAGCGATTCAGCTAAAATACAGAGCCAATGAGGAGCTGTGAACCCCTGCTGGGCAGTGGGCAGCCTGGGAAGAGGCAGCGCTGTTTGGTTACGCTCTGCAGTGGGAAGGCCACTTCTCATCCTTGTATGCGCACCTCCAACCTGTAAAGGAGCACCGCAGCTGAGGGTTTCAGCCAGGCACCCCCTCCCTGTCAGAAGTAGACCCTGGGGGCCCTCGGGGGCGGGCGTGCCAGAAGGGCAGTGCTGGGGCCTCCGCTGTCTCATCTGTGGAATGGGGTGCCCATGGGGTTGTCGGGTGACCGGCTCTGAAGTGCTGGGAGTTGGGCACACGGCTGGAGAAGGCTGGCACCAACCTCCTTTCAAGGGCGGCCGCAGCCACCAGTGCTCACCGTGGCATAAGCCCACTTCACAGATGAGAAAGCAGAGGCTCAAAGGTTAAAGGGATTTATTTGCGGCCACATGGCCACTGAGCAGGGGCCGTGAGCTGGGTCCAGGCCCCAAATGGCCCTGTGCCACTGTCCACCTGCCCTAGAACCCCAGGCAAGCCCTGGGACCGCAGGGCTGGCAGGAGTGGTGGCAGAAGAGAGGCAGAGGCCCAGAAAACCACAGGGCACGGGGCTGATGCTGTGTTTGCTCACTGGGCTTGCTTCCACACACTTCGCTAGGCCCCGCCACAGATCTACCTGCTTATGGACGGGGAAATTGAGGCAGAGCGGTTGGGAGTCCTCCTAGGGCATGGCTGGAGGGTGGGTGAGCAGGGCTCCAGAACCCACAGTCTTAACCTGGCCCATGTCGTCAGGGCCCCACGCCAGCGACTCCCTTGTGGTGGCCAAGACTGGACTGAGGTCCCAGTACTGCCCCTCAAAGAGCCCCTGGCCCCCTCGGCCCAGGAAGTCACAGTCAGCCCTGATTAGCTAGGCATGGTGCCTGGATGGTGGATCCTGAAAATCCCATTCTTGTTTACTCAGCTAAGTCACTTTTTGTGAGTGTTTAGGCTTTAAAGCAAAACAAAGCACTAATTACTCAATTAACGAGCAATTAAGTTACTGCATCCTAACAGCCGAGCGCGGACTGCCTCTGTGAGCAGAGAGAAGGTGGGGAGACCACCGAGCAGGGATGCGCTGTGGGGACGCCATCCGTCATGGGGTGGGCGCAGCGGGGACAGAGGGGCCCGAGTCCGCCTGGGCCAGGTGCTCAGCCCACACGGCCCACCTGCCTGCCCCAGGCCCCTCCGGGCCAGGAGGACTGAGCCCCACAGCCCGTTCCCCTTTCCCCGCTCCTGCCTGAGCGCCTGTGCCTCGCCGGCCGGAGCCGGAGCCAGAGGTGGCAGTGGGTGGAGCTCTGGGGGCCACAGCGGCCGCCAAGCCTGGCTGAGAAGAGATGGCCCTGCAGCCTAGCCGAGGGTTTCGCGGGGCCTGAGAGCCGGCGGGGTGGGGGGCTGGGGCCCCTCCTGCACTTTCAGACGCGGCTGAGAGCTGCCTCTGAGGGAAGCCTCCGGGGACACGGCGCGGGTCTTGCTGGCAGCCCGGCTTCATCCCAGGCCCCAAGTCTGAGCTGTCGCTGTGGACGCCGCGGCTTCCGAGCGGCCAGCGTGTGGTCTGTCTTCAGTGGGGAGAGTCTGGGGTGGAGCCGGTGCCCAGTGAGAGGGGAGGCGGGCACAGCAAAAGCCGCCCCTCCCAACCTGCCAACCTCAGGAGGACCTGGAACAGAATTCCAGGCCTTCCCACGCCTGGCCTGTGCGACTGGCCTGCTGCCCCGCCCCCACTCCCCTGCCAGGCTGGCCTTCCCCACCCTTCCCTGAGCTGGGCTCGGGTGCAGTTCTGCACAGCTGCCTATGCAGTCCCGACCTCGCCCTGCAGCCGTCTTCAGTTAGTTGCTAATTTGTTTATCATCAGCCCCCTTCCAGTGACACCCAAGTTCCCTGAGAACAAAGATCTCGTTCTGGGACTTCCGGCGGCCCAGGAGTTAGGACACCGCGCTCCCAATGCAGGGGGTACGGGCTCAATCCCTGGTCGGGGAAATAAGATCCCACATGCCACGCGGCAAGGCCAAAAAAAAAAAAAACTACAAAGATCTCATTCCTGCAGTCTAGCGCAGGCAGGGAATGAGTGACTGACTGAATGACTCGGGGGTACACACAGACCCCGGACAGCAGGGGGCAGGGAGTGAATGAA
>NW_021703765.1:86566673-86609699 GCF_005190385.1 Monodon monoceros | reverse complement strand
CAGACCCCGGACAGCAGGGGGCAGGGAGTGAATGAATGAATGACTCGTGGGGTACACATAGACCCTGGACAGCAAGGGGTAGGGAGTGAATGAATGAATGACTCGTGGGGTACACACAGACCCCAGACAGCACGGGCAGGGAGTGAATGAATGAATGACTCGTGGGGTACACACAGACCCCGGACAGCACGGGCGGGGGATGAATGAACGAGCATTTGGATGACTTGGGCCCTGACAACTGGCCGCTCCCACCCTCCTCCTCCCCTCATGGGGTCTCGAGGGTCGGTATCCAGAGGGTGCTTTGGGTGTCACACAGAGTGGGGCTCTGCCTGTGCTGGGGGCCGTACCCACAGCATTGCCTAGCACCTCACATAATTCTGGAATGTTCTGTTAGACAAAGTTCACAAAGCTGACAACCTGCTCAGTATCACCAGAGCCTTGACCCTGTTACGAACAACACAAAGTTACTTTTCATTTTATCCCGGTGCAGCTCCCACAGATACCAAGGAGAACTGGGGCATCTCCTTGTGGGTAACTTTTCCAAGAGCGATGAGGACGCACTGCAAACGTCCCACGGCCTCTGCTCTGCGCATCCACGCCAGGACTCAGGCCTGGCACTCACATCATGAACGAGTCATTTTCCCCCAGCAACTTCTCTTCCCATCAGTTTCACCAAGGGCCGAACTCTCTGCTTTCTAATTCTGTGCTGGGGTTATGTGGTCCCACCGTGAGGGGCGATGCAGGATGCGGGGACAGGGGGCGCGGAGGGCAGCCCCGTCCTTCCGGGGAGCCCTCCCTGAGCCCTCCGCGCAGGCTCCGCCAGCCGATTAGCAAATCTGCTGCCCCCAGACGGGCCAAACGTGTCTATCTCTGCAGCCCCCATCCTCCGCTCTATGCCTCATCTGTCCCCACCAGCAGCTCCTGGCAACAGAGCAGCAGCCACATCAGTGCTCAGTGCCAGGAGTGACATCCGCCTCATTCCCGGGGCAAACGTGACGTCCCCAAATCTCCACAGGCCTCACGGGCCACCAGCTCACCTGACATCCCCCTGCCACTGGCCGGCCACATTGTGACTGTAATTACACCTGCATGTACACACGTGTACTCACGTTGTCGTGGACACGCACACACCTGTACACATACTTGCACACATGCCCAAGCACACACACACACTGACACACAAATGCTCACGTGATGGCTAGGGTCCCACGCACTCTATTCCCCTTAGGAACGCCAATGCCACAGGTACCCGGAGAGGCCGGGCCCCTCCTCCGAGCCTCTCCTCGGATGGCACCCTTGGACCCCGAGCCTCAGGGCACCCTCCACATGCTCTCCCCTTCCTGCTTCATCCGCTCCGTGCAATTTTGCTGACACGACACTCCTTTGACTTGCTTCCCCTCTTTCCCATCTGCCCCTCCCTCCATGGCCTCCACGAGAGCGGGGATTTCTGGGTTCTCTTCAATCCTCTGACCTTGGGGCCTGGAGTGGTACCTGGCCCCACAGCGAGGGCGCCACAAATACTTGGGGACGGCCAGCAGTCACCGCTTTAGGACCCACTTCCCGCCCACCCCCGGCCCCGCCCGAGCTGCAGGGGAACAGGCGGGGCCTTGCTGCAGCTTTCGGCTCGTCTCAGGGGCCTCGCTGGGGCCTGCTGGGTCCAGTCCTTCCTCCACACCCAGGACGGTGGGTCACACCAAACCCGCTCTCCCTTTTCTCACCGGCGGCTCTCCCCGCAGCCTTCACTGGGCTGGAATAATGAACGATCCCATGTCAGGAATGAATAAAAGATGGCCCCTGCCACCCGCCGCTGACCTTTTTGGAGTCGACTGTATTAATATATTCTCCTGTTGTCAGACTCAAAGCGCTAACTGCCTTATGAATTATTTATCAACACAAAAAGTCTTAACCAGAACGGTGTTAACATTAATTCCTAACCTTCTGGGTTCTGGCAGCCCCGCCTGTTCCACATAATTGAATTTCACTCCCAGCGGCCTGCCTGTCACCCACCCGCTCCCCAGAATGACCGTCCCTCCAGCCGTGCCTCCTGGCACATGTGGCCGTGGCCTTGAGGGGTTCCCTAGAGCGTCGGCGTCCAGGCTCTAGGGACAGGACCAGACTGCACGAGAGTCCTTGGCTCGTGCGAGGGGGGAGGGGCCTCCAGGGGCCTGAATTGCTCAGGGTCTGCTGGCACCCCAGGCTGGGTCAGGAGGGGTGGGCGCCCGCCGCATCTCGCCTCTGCAGCCGCCCCTCTGCAGCCGCCCCGCAGGCCGAGAGGGGCGGGACGAGTGGGACCAGGGGTAGAAGCTGCCGCCTGTCCAGAGGGGCGGGGGAGGAACCTGGGGAGGGGGCTGTGGTGGCCCCCACGAGCCCTCCCAGAGCCCACTGCAGAGTGACCACGCTGCCCAGAGCTGGGCCTCACCGCCCCCCCGCCCCACTGCAGGCTGCGCTCTGGAGAGGTCCGCAGCCAAGCGCCCCTGAATGCCCGCCCTCAGAAACGCTCATCGTGAACGCTGCTGCCCTAAGCAACTAAGTCAGGGCAACTGGTTACTTAGCAACCATGACAAACACACGAGTGAGAAGCAGCTCGCTGGCCTGGCGAGGGGCGTCCTGAGGCGGCAGGGCCACACCGCAGCAGGCATGTTCTCGGTCGCCCTCCCATCGAGGGCAGAGGCCCATCCCCTCCCCTCGGACCTGGGCTGGCGTGGCTGAGCCGACCAACGGAAAGTGGCACACGTGCCACCAGGCCAGCCCCAGGGCTGCCTTGCCCCCCGAGAGCCCCGAGCCGCCCCACTATCCCATAGGGAGACCCCCGTGGAGGGCCTCGAGCTGCCATGGAGAGGGTGGGTCTGTGCCCACCCAGGAGCCAGGAGTATGAGTGAGGCCACCTTGCGGCCTGCCGCCCAGCTATGGGGGCCGAACGCCCAGAGCTGAGTGCACAAAGCAGTGGGATACGACAAGACAGCTCTGGGGGCCAGTGGTTTCTAGAATGTCCCAGAGCCTTCCACATGGAGAGCAGGGGAGGGGAGGGACCCCGTACGGAGGCCAGGGGCTCGGCATCGGGATGGAGGTGCCTGCAGGGCAGGGGCTGGTACGGTGTCCGGGGTAGCTTCTCCTGGCAGTGCCTGCTAAGTGCCCAAGGGGGGCCCAGATCCAAGGCCCCCTGAAGGCCTGACCCCGCAAGGCCAGCTGCGGGTGTTCTCCCGTCAGCGGCTCCATAGCGCTGGGCGGGCTGGTGCGTGCGTCTCAGCTGCTACCTCTGCAGTGGGCTGATGCCTCTTCGTGGGTCTGCTGCGGTTTGAAATAAAATAATGGGGGGTGGGGGGAGCCTTTTAAAGATGGTTGCAAGATGCCACGGAGACTTGAGGTTTCCTCACGAATGAATGCTCTCTTGCCACTAAATCCGACCCTTGCTTAGATAACAGCACAAGATACAGACGGGTGACACCCATGTCAAACCCGAGGCCCGGACAACCCCGCCTGAAGCTTCAGGCCCCCAGCGAGCAGAGGGCCTCCCAGCCTCCAGTCCGGCTTGCTGACCACTCCCCAGAGCTCCCGTGGAGCCACCCACCCAGAGGAGTGCCGACGCCTGATGTGTTTGGGCAGCTGGGACGAGCCTTGCTGAAGCCATGGGCTGGCGGGCCCCTCCCTTCCTCCTTTCGGGCCCCTGGCGCACCTGCACCCCAGCTTGCACTTGCCCTTGGCCCGACTTCCCTGCTGGCTCTTCCTGGGATGCTGCCCCCAGATGCCCTCTGCAGCAGCCAGCACTCTCTGGAAGCACCTGCCGCTGATGTATCTGCTTTCTCCCACCCTCTCCCCACCAGGGCAGGGACCCCAAGACTCGCTATCCTGTGCCCCCAGGGCGGGCGGCGCAGAGGCCACAGGCCTCAGTGATGCCCTCGGCAGACACGTGGAGTGTGACAGCGACCCGCCGCACGCAGAGGGTAATAGCAGGCGCCTGGCAGGCTCGCGGGTTCTCCCCGCGGCCCTGTGGGGCGGGTCCCGGGGCTCCACTGTCTTGCAGATGAGACGACTGGGGCACCGGGTGGCACCCAGCCCGGCGGCTTCACCTCCTCTCCCAACCTGAGGCCCTGCTAGGCCCTGCCCAGCGGGCCGCTCAGCCCCTCAGGCTTCGCAGGGCCTCGGACTGACAGTGCAGGCTGCAGGCGGGCAGGGGCTAGCGGCCTCTGGCCCTGCCATCCCTGCTCCTCCCCTGATCGACACCTGGGGGCCACACTTGACCCTCCTGGAGGCGGCTCCAGCGTGTTCCTGACAGAGCAGAGCTAGGAGCCAGAATATTCACCACCCGGAGGGCCAAGCCGTCCTGCCGGGTCAAGCGCCCAGAGGCCAAGGGGCCTGGGGGCCCAGGGCTCCCAGAGGCAGGTGGCTGTCCAGGTCTGTGCCACCCCAACCTGACTGTGACCTGTGGGGGCTCTGAGACGGCCTCCCCGCAGCACACGCTGGGGCGCTGCTTCATGAGAGGGCAAGCAGCACACAGCGGTGGGGCGGAGGGAACGATGCGGGCTCAGGGCCAAGAGGTTGGGCCAGGGACCCCCGGGGAGCACGGGACGCCTCCTTCTCCCACCCCAGTGTCTGGCCGGACAGAGGGTGGCCGCAGGAGGTTTCCTGGCCGGGAGGCCGGGTCCCCAGGACCCCGGAGGGGCCCAGACGCTGGAGCCCTCAGGGGAAGGGCATGCTGCCCTGGCCTGCCTGCTGCACACCCCGTGCCCTGGCAGGCTGACCTCTGTGCGGGACAGCAGAGTCAGGGGCCAAGGACCCGGCTGCCTGCAGAGGATGGCCACAGACAGACGGGTTCAGAGTGCGCCCCTGGGAAGCCCCGGCAGGCAGACCTGTCAGATGCACACGGCTCCACTCGGGGCCGCTCGTGCCGGTAAAATCCCGAGCCCATGACCGCTCCTCTGTCTACACCAGCACCCCGTGTAAAGCTAGTACCCACCCCCCATACCAGCACCCCTGTGCCTGCACCACCTACGCCTACAGCACCGTGCAGGTCACCTGCTTCTCTTATTTATCACTCTGTCCCTCTCTATCTGGGGCCTAGACCCCTCTTAGGAAGAACCTGCTGCCCCCTGCCTAGAGAGGCCCCCCACCCAGTGCCCGCTCACAGGAAGCTGAGCAGAGGCCCTGAGGGCCATTCCCTTCCTGGTGCCACATCCACCGACCCAGGTCAGCGACAAAGAACGGTCCAGCTGTCCTGGGCGCTCTCCCCTCCTGGCCCTGGCTCCCAAGGCGAACACATCACGGTCTGCTTCCCTGGGAATAACAACCACGGATGTACCCACATGCCTCGTTCAGAACCCCTCACAACTGGCCGAGGAGGCGGTGCTGACCCCCCTGCCCCAAGCCAGGCCAGGAGAGGTGCCGGATGACAGGGGCAGCGGGACACAGGCTCTCCATCAACCCACAGGGAAGGACTTCCGTGTCCTCTGCCTGGTCGAACGTGGGGCACAGCTGCACCCCAGGACCCTGAGAGGTGGGCCAAGTGAAGGACAGACGATGGAAGAATGGACGAACAGACGGATGGATGTATGGGCAGACGGTGCCTCCTGACAGAAGGCTGGCTGGGCACGGGCTGGGGTTGCATCACAGGTGAGGACACTGCCCACCGCACACCCGCCGTCCCTGGCGACCCCTTCCCAGCGGGCGGCTGAGGACTGTCCTGTGCTCGGAGGCGGGACGAGGATGCAGTTCCCAGCTCCAGGGAGAGCCTGACGGGCTTTTATTGCTTTTGTACAAATTACGGCTGCTCGGAAGTGGCCCGAGAAGCAGGGTAACGGATGTTGTAAACCCGCCTCATAAAGACGGAGCCTGCCGCGGGCTGCGAGGGGGGCAGCGGGGCGGGTTAGCGGAGGCCCGGGCTGCCAGAGCGTGCAGGGGGCGCTGCAGGGGCTGAGGGCGCTGAGCCGCTCCCGCGGTGGGCACGGGGGCAGGCAGGCCTCAGGACAGCCCAGGGGCACCCCGGGTGCCTCTGCCAGCCAGCAGGACTCTGCCGCTCGCGTCCACCAGCCCTCCCGCCCCTGAAGGCTCACGAGAGCCGAGTCCCCCACCACGTGCTGCACCTCATCTCAGCCACGATCGCCCCTGGCTTACGGGCAAAGCTAGCAAGTGACCTGCAGGCGGCCAACCAGGTACCCCGTCCCCGGGGGCCACCTGCTCTGCCCTCCCGAGCCCCAGACCGGGGCTCCCAGAAGGCAGGGCTGTGCCGCTCGCTCCTGCCAGAGAGGGTGGCGGGGCAGAAAGCTGAGTGTGGAGCCGGGAGCCCCGACGAGCACGTCCGGGAGGAGGGCCGGCAGGAGCCACAGGGCGGCGGGCGCGTGCACACGCGGGGCACGGGACACGGCCCTGCCGTCGTGGCTAGAGCGCAGCTGGCCTCGGCCACTGCCGCACCTCACAGGGCTGCGCGCGGGCTGATGCCAGCTGTCACACGCGCGTGCACGGCTGACTTCCCCAGCGGAAGCCGCTGCGCCCCTGAGTGTGAGAGGCCTCGTCAGAGTGGGGAGGGGCTCCGGTTAGTGAGTGGCCTGTGCTTCCCCAGGCTGCCCAGGTGCCTGCACCCCTCTCGTGAGGTGCTGACACTCTGACCAGAGAAGGGAGGCATCCACAGCCTCTCCCCACGAGCCTAAGGGGTGCTTACGACAACACAGCCTCAGGAAGCCACGCCATGCCACCCGGAGCTGAGGCCACACCACCACTACCGCTTCCTCCAAGCTCTCGGGACCCTGGTAACCAGCCACCACGTTGGAGGAAGCCCAACCAGCCCGCCGGGGGAGGCCCACGTCAGAGGAACTGAGGCCACCAACCACGAGCTGGCACCAAGCCCCAGAATGGGGAGGAAAGGAGCCTCCCGTGACCCCAGATGTCGAGGTGTTTCCTTGACAATGAGCCCCGGCGGCCCCCCTCCCCGCCCCTCCAGACAGACGTCCTCGGCAACAGCTGGCTGGGCACAGCGCCAGCCTGGGCCCTGCCAGCCCTCGTGTCGGCTCTGTCTGGGCCACGCCAGCTGCTAGTTTTAACTCTGCCCTACTGCCCAGGCTCCGAGGGGAAGGGACCAGCCAGGGGCGCGCCACAGGCCGCAGCAGCCCCCTCCGTGGCCCTGGGGCAGGGCGCCAGCTGGGCCTTGACACGTCTTATTCACCCACTTGCGCCAGGAACGCGAGGTGTGGAGGTCCCTGAGACCCGGGGCTGGTGCTGCAGTGCAGGTGACGTGAGATTGGCAGGCTCTCTGCAGCCCAGCCAACAGCTCAGAGTTCATTTCCAGAAACCCCCTTGAGGCAGTCACGCCCATCAGCTAACCATGCCTCGTGTGTATGTGTGTACGGGGGCCACCTGGCAGGTTTGGCAGGTGGGGTCCCGCCCGACCCAGGCAAGCCTGGGCATCCTGGAGGCCAGGGTGCAGGCAGGTGCCCCTTCCTCCCAGCCCTCCACCACTCTACTGGGAACCAGAGTTAGAGGCTCACTGACCACCCCCGCACTGTTCCCGACACACGACACATGTGGGCCCCCCGGCAAGGGCCGCTCCCTGTGTGTGCGTGTGTGTCAGGGCCGCTCCGGTGTCAGAGTGAGGTGGGGAGGCCTTCCCGCCACGCCAAGCAAACTCCTTCGCAGCGCTCACCGCCTCCACAGGGACGCTACGCACCCCCGGGGCAGGGGCCTTGGCTGTTTGATTCCTTTCCAGCCTGCCGTGAAGGGCGGTGACTGGTGCAGAGCAGACGCTCAACCCAGGTGTCTTGAGGGGAGGAGGGAAGAAACAAATGCACCCAAGCCCAGGGGAGGGCGGGAGGACGGCGGCTCAGCTGAGACTGGCCAGTGAGGGCGGGAGGCAACCAGCTGGGTGCTGTGCCTTGGGCTCAGGCGGGCAAGGTGGCGGGCAGGCTTCCTCCCATCGGTGACAAGCAGGGGCTGGGGGCAGGCGGGGCCGGGCGGGAGGGGACGGCACGGACGCCGAGGTGTGGCCAGGGCTGGGGGTCCCTTAGCAGAGACCCCTCCTGACAGTGGGCGCTGCAGCGGGTTCTCTGCCCCCGTGCCTCAGCGCCCTCATCTACAGGGTGGGCAGCCATCGCCAGGATAACAACGTCCACCCCGAGGGTGGCGTGGGACACCTGCCGGGGTCACCGCGGCGTCACTGCCGCTTGGCGTCCTCCGCTCCCGTCCCCGGGCAGCACACTTGGGGTGGGGGCAGGGCCAGCCTCCCGCCCCGGCGGGAGTCTAGATACTCATTTCTCTTTAATACAGGAAAGCCCCAAGTCCCCTGCTTCGGCGGGAGACGAATCCTCGTGTCCTTGGTTGCAAGCAGTCAAATTAGGAAAATCACTTTCTAAGTAATTTTATGGCACTAATGAACCTTTGATGGCGGGCAGGGGAGGTTGCACGGAGCTTTCGGGACAGACGCTGTTGAGGATGAACGATAATTGGGGATTTGCTGGGGATAAATCTCGGCAAATTAAACTTTTTTAAGTACGGTCTATAAACCAGGTCAGGTGACAAATGCCCCCCCCCGCCGCCCTGTCACCTAGTATGGGGGTGGGGGGACGCTGTCGGGGAGAGGCAAGGACAAGCGTGACCCCTGCTGGGCCTGAGGCCCCAACTGCAGACACGCACAGACGGCAAGGGACACACAGGCCAAGGTACACACCCATACGCAATGCCACGTGGCCAGACACACACACACACACACACGTACTGCAGAATCACAGTTGTACATGTACAGATGCACCCGTGCCACATCCGGTCACAGGCTCCCAGATGGACACTTACATGCAGACACACACGTGTGGCACACACCCACCTGCTACATACACAGACACATCCGGGCACCTCCAGACAGACATGCGAGAGGACAAGACCCAGACACACACACAGATGGCCAGAGAGAAACACGTAACGCTTCTACGCGCAGGCGTGCAGCCGCATGGCCACACAGAGACACCGCCTCAAGGCACGTGCATGTGACCGACATATGTCAACACACAGGGGTACACAACACACACTCCCCTTTCACTGAGAGCCACACACAGACACGGCCCCCAACCTGAGTGGCACCCTCAGGTGTGTCTGAGGCCTCCACAGTGAAATCTGGGTCTAGAGGCAGGACTGCAGCCACCCTGAGCTCAGCCCAGCTGGCCTCCAAACCCCAGCCCCCTGTCTCCTGGCAGAGCCGCCTGCCTGCCCCCAGCCCCGAGCCGCTGCCTGCTGGGGAAGGGTCCTCTGGGCCCATTTCCATTCCTCCAGCTGCAGGGGCAGCCCCACCTGCGACCATGCCAACTGGGCAAGAGTGCCACCCGGGCCGGGTTGACCACGCATGCCCTGCAGTGCTGGCCAGCACACGTCAGGGACCTGCGGACACATCTGCTCACGCCAGGGCCTGGTGCGCACACGCAGGCTGCTGCAGACATGGCTCAGGAACCCCACGGCTGAGCAGCAGGCTGGGCCCCTGCCCGTCACCATCTGTCACCCCAGTGCAGCGGCGGTACGGAGCTAAGCTGCAAGCAGCTGGCATGTTAATTACAGGTTCTTCTCCAGGAAACATTCAAAGCAGCATTCTGGGGAGAAACCACGAATGACACATGGTGATTTGGAAGCAGAAGGGCCGCCCAGCAGCTCTGGCAAGGAGACTTGGGGCAGGGAGACCCCAGCTGCCCCGGGCATCTCAGAGCCAGCGGGAGGCTCCACACAAGGCGTCCCTGGGCTCAGCCTCTCGGGACTCCTGGACCCTCTGGGGCCGATGCAGGCCGGTGGGTGTTCTGGCTCCCATTACCGTGCCAGCTTGCCCCCATGCCGACCTGCCCACACTGCCCACCATCTCCCACAGCCCTGGTCCTGGCCCAGCTCCTGGCTTGAATGTCACTGCCAACACAGTCAGCTCCAGGGGAGGCTGGTGTGTCAGGTCCGCCCAGGTCCACGGGAGGAAGGGACAGCACGGGCCACCAACCATGACTGTGACCACAGATGAAAGCACCAAGGCTGCCCAAGGAGGGCAGGGCCTCCCCAGGAAGACACCCCTTGGTGGCACCCAGGACCAGCACCCAGAAGTGTCCAGCCCCCCAGGTCAAAGGCTCGCAGACGCTATGGCCTGGCCCGGGGTTAGAGGCAAAAGGCAGAGCTGCCTGGGCCAGCGGACCCTGGGGGTCGGGGAGCTGGGGGAGAGGACGGCCAGGGATCCATGGCTGTCCCTGCCCCCCGGGGAATTAATGGGTTAATTACACACCCTATAAAAAGCCCCTGTGATTTAGAGAGGCTGCCGTCAAACCCTGGAACTCTGGAACTCGCAGTAAATCAGGGGCTGCGGGGATGAGGCGGGCGGAGTCCAGGCCCCTGCCCTCCAATGAGCCAAAACGGCTGTAAATCCGCAGAAATGGCTTTTATGGAGCTCTGGGTTTTATGGTGTCATTAACAGTCCTCCTGATACTTAAGAGGAAATGAAATGAAGTCGTGAGGAGGGGGCTGGGGGACAGGGACGGGACCCCCCTTGGCTGGAGTATCAGGCGGCAGCAGGCCGTCTCCCTCCTGCCCTTGGGCCCCAGACGACAGCTAAGCGGCTGGGGGCTCATGCCCCGGTCCAGACTCTCCGGCCCGGCCGAGTATGGTCCGGGAGATGGTGTCAGGGTGCTAGGGGGCAGCTGCTCCACGGGTGGGACCCCTGACACCAAGTGCTGTCCCACAGGACCCAGAGGCAGAGTGTCCGGCCCACCCACACTCCTCGCAGGCCAGGACCCCAGGAGGGATGCTCCCTTGCAGCCTCTGGCCCCACCCCCAACCTGCACCAACCCCCCCCTCCAGCCTGGGGGCAGCGCCTGGCACAGTCGGGACTCCTGAGGGCCGGGGTGCGGGGAGCAGCAGCAGAAGCAGGGCGGGAGACTTACGGAGTAACCTCTGCCTGAGACCGCCTGCGCCGAGCTCTGCAGGGAAGGAAGAAGGACAGTCAGGAACCGGGGGCAGCCCCTGATGGCCACCCTCTCCTCCGAGGACCTGAGCGGGCAGAGACCGGCAGCCCCTTCCGGGGTCTTTGCCGGAACTCTGGCCTGGGGCCACGCCGAGCAACACGGAGCCCAGATCAGCCTGGGGCCTGGCTTGAAGACCCACACCAGGAGCCTTCCACCCCCAGACCTGGAGATGTGATCCAGCCCAGCGGGGTCTCCCCACGTTCCTCGGGGACGGGCTCAGCCCTTGGCCAGATCTCAGCCCCTCCCAGAGGACCAACCCCACCTTTCCACACGGGGTTCTGGGCCAGGGGTTGACCCCCTCTCTGTGCTCAGGTCGACCTTTCCCTCACCACCCACGAGCCTCCCAGGTCACAGGGTCCAGCGGGAAGCCTCGGGAAGCCTTCCTGGAGGAGGAGCTGGGCAACTGGGGCCTCAGATGTCAAGATGTGGGGGTCAGCTGTGGCCTGGAGGCTGGCAGCCACCCCAGAGGTCCTGTGAGGGCGACCCCAACAATGCTTGATGGAGCGCCCTCTGGTTCAAAAGGGCATTTCGGATCCGACGGGAGAGACCAGTCAAGTGCATTTCAGCAGCTCCCCAGGGCTGGCGGTGGTCACTAGGGCTGAGCCCTGAGGTCCAGGCGGACAGGACATGGTGACCGGGCAGGTGTGTGTGCAGGGGACATTGGTGCAGTCAGCGAGGGTGGGCTTGTCTGAGGTTTGTGGGACCCACAGACCAGGGTCCAGACCGCACTGAGGTCCAGATGCCAAGATTCTTCTGGGAGGGGTGACCACTGCAGCCTGGACCACTCTGCTCTGCTCAGCTGAGGCCAGGCCACCCCTCCCCTCCCCAGGCAGACCCTGGCCGGCCCGGGCCAGCCCCTGGGGTCTGCCAGGCCGAGCTCACCGCAGTGGGGGTCCCTCACCAGCAGGGGTGGCCCAATCCCAGGCCCTGCTGATGGGGTGGGGAGGGTGCCATAATTGTCCCCAAGCTTGCGCCCTCACGCCGCCGGCGCTGTGCTCAGAATCCGTCTCCGTTCGTTTACCCCGGCTGGCAATTAGAGGAGTTCGAACTAGGGCAGCCCCCGCGGCCCCAGACAATTACCAGCCTATTTTCCCATCTTGTGGCAACAAGATCGGAGCCCGGCCTCCCATGCCCGCCCTCCCCCAGCCCCCATTTAAATGATAATGAGAGACGACTCGTTCCATTTAGCCCTGCAGAAAACCCATCTCTGCTCTGCGGCCACTTCTGCAGCTGGGGGTCAAGAAGACAAAGGCCTCTCTTCCCGAGCAGCGCCTCCTCCTGGGGCCCCTTCTGCCTGAGTCCTCCCTCCCCCTGGGGCCCCTCTGTCCCCACCCCTAGCCCTTATATCACCTGCCCATCCCCTTCTCCATGGTCCAGGGAGACCCGGGGGCCCTGGAGGGCTACCCAGCACCCCCACTGTGGTGGGCCAAATCCCAGTGGGAGCTCCTGTGTGTTGCCTGCCTGGGTCATCCGCACACTGGGCCCCAAGAACACCCACCCCGGGACCTGAGCTCAGGGACCCGTCTTTTAGGCAGGACACCGAAGGGTGTCCCCAGACCCAGGCCAGCTTGTGCCTCGGCGGCGCACCCTCCCCTCCGCGTGGCCCCGTGTCTGCCTCAGCAGAGAGCTGGACTGCTGGACACCCATGCCACTGCCAGCCCGAGCTGACAGGCTGGTCCACCTGGGCAGGTGGGAGTGCTTCCAGCTTGTTCCCTGCAGTTCCAGACCGACTCACCGGGCCAGGGACACTCCCCCTGCCCTTCTTAATAAACACATCTGTGGGAGTCATTCCCCATCGACATCCCTGCCGGCTGCCAGCCTGGCACCAACCCCGAGCCTGCCCCCAGCGGGATGCAGGACCTGCACCCCAGCATGGTCACCTCCGTGGGCCCCTGCCAGTGCCTCATGGCTGCTCCTCATTTAAATCCCTCCTAACGGGGAAGCCCTAATTAGTGAAAAATCATGTTTTAATGAAGGCAGATGCTAATTGTGAGCACGAAACCCTCAACTGAGACTCTGGGCCCCTAAGCAAACGGCTTGCAGTGTCTGAAGGTTGGGGGCTGGTCTGGCAGTCGCCCCAGGGACCCAGAAATGCTCCGGTGAGCGGCTGGGCTACTCACGTCACTGAGCTGGTCCCGAGAACTGCTCCTCCGGGAGCTGGTGGCTTCTCGGACGCTGTCGCCGTCACTGTTGTGGTCGCCCCCTCTGGACACTGTGACCTTCATCTGGGGAACGGGAGAGACGGGCTCAGCAAACACCCTGCAGGGTGGGGCCGGGGCACAGCCAGGCTCGGCCTCCTCCCCGCTCCGCGACCCGGTCCCTCTGGGCTGAAGCCTGGGGCGGGGGCACCAGGGGCACAGCCAAACATTTACAACCTACTACCGCCCATTCCTACCCAGAATGGGAAAGGAATGCCTCAGAGAGCAAAGGGCGGGCACTCAGCAGCATAAACTGCTACCAGCTCTGTCTGTCCTTTCCTCCCGCTGGCCCAGTGGACGGCTGTAAAGAGTCCCGGATGGCGAGCGGGCCAATGGGCCGCCCTGCCCTTTTCCACTCCACCAGGGCCGGTCACGGGGCGTCAAGACAGGCCGGCGGCAATTCACCCCCGCTCCCGGCATGCACGTCACTCCCGGGCCTCTTCAGTCCTCACCACCACCCAAGGTGGGCAGTCAGGGCTGCAAGGTCTGCAGAGCCACTCCCCGCTCTGTGTCCTAGGGCCATTACTCAACCTCTCTGTGCCTCAGTTCTGTCATCTGCAGAACGAAGCAAGTAGTACTCACTAGGACAGGTGCTGCCATGTCATATATCTGCCAGAATTTCTGTAGACCTGGTGGGCCCCCAGCTCTTTGCTCCTCACACAAAAGCCTTGTTAGATGCTCTGTGCCCACTTTACAGACGAGGAAACCAAGGCCTAGAGAGGTTAAGTGACAGTGTGGAAAGTGGACCCAGAATCCTGCTTGCATCTTTCTTTTTACTCGGAAATAGTTTCAAACCTCACAAAACTGTGGGGCAGGGATGCACATCACAGCCCCAGACCTCCACCCTCCCTGGCCCAGGAAGTCACCACCCCTGAACCATGCCAGCCTCCACCCATGTCTTGCCAGCTCCTGGTGCTCTCCTGGCAGGACCCACTGAGCTCGGCCATCCCACCACCTCCCGGTCTCTCCAGCCTCCCTGTGTTGGAACATTCCCACAGCTTCGTCTGGACACGCACCGACAGCCCAAACCTTTGTCTGCGTGTCTGACGTCTCCTAGCAGCACACCGAGGCCGTGGTTTTCGGCCTGCACGCTGCCTAGCACCCGATGACCCCTGCTCCAGGGGCGGCCACTGTCCCTGTGGGGCAGCTTGGGGGCCGTGCAGGGCGTGTGAACGTCCTGCCCTCCTATCCACCCCCAGGCCTCCCAGCCCAGTGCACAAGCTCGCGGAGCTCAGGAGCGCTCAGAACCTGCACCACGACGGGGTGAGGCAGGCCCAGTCCTCCACACCCAACCGTTTTGTCATAAGCATCCTTCAGCCCCAGAGACCCCAGGCAGGGCGGAAGGTCAGGACGGGTCAGCAGGGTGCACCAGCTATGCTCTGGAATATTCTCGAGTCCCCAGGACCTTATGGCCTGCACCCTTCTTCCTGCAGACCCCAGGGTGGGCTCAGCCAGAAGCTTCTCTCGAGGCAGCCCCTCAGAGCCCCTGCTCCCCAGGGCCAACCGAAGCCCTGAGATGGGGCACAACTCCCCAAAGCCACAGGCCCCTACATTGTGTGGCCAGCAGAGTGTAATGACAAAACACAGAACCAGTGACCATCCACAGCCCGGGCCCTGGGTGCAAGGACCCAGGGGAGGGCAGCCCTCTTGGGAAGCTGGAACAGCCACAGCCGGGGGGGGAGCCCACGCCTCAATACCACCCTCGCTCCCCATGGCAGGCCCAGGGTGGGGGTCCAGTCCTAGCCCAGGCAGGAGCACCCCCGCCTCACTAGCTCCATCGTGCTCAGCCAGGCGGTGAATGCGCAGCCCCTGGGCCAGCGCTGCCTCTTCTGACTGTGCTTGAGCTTGTCTCCTCATCTGTGAAAGGTGGGTGCCGACAGAGCCCTGCACAGGCACTATGGGGGTAAGAGGTTCTGCTTGTGAGCCGGAACCCTTCTCCAGCACCGAGAAGCCACCAGGTGTCCCTGTTGCCCCCAGTGGGCTCTAACTGCCCCGCAGGGATGGGCCTTTCTTGCCTCTGGACCCCGTGACAAGTCTCACCAAAAGGAGGGAATATGGGAGCCTGGGGGACCTTCCTCACTGCCTTGCTGGTAGGGAGCCTCTGCAAGAAAACAAATGTCCTAGTCCAGTGGTTTTCAAAGTGGGGTCCCTGGACCTGCAGCGGCGGGACCCAGGAGCTTGTTAGCAGTGCAAGTGCGCACTTTCAGGCCCCACCCCAGGCCTGCTGCGCCATCAGGCCTCTGGGGGATTCTGCTGCGGCTCCAGTTGAGACTCACAGCTCTGATCATTAGTAATCACCCCCATGAGCCCCACATTCACTGCTGCGGGACAGTATTTTGGGTTGGGCTCAGAGCAGGTCCCTGCCCAAGAAGAAGGCTGGACCCAGAGACACTGCAAGGACAGGAAAGGCCTGGCGCAGGGCTGCTGTGCATAGTTGTGCAGGTTGCTCACTGCGCAAGGACACCCAACGAAGCAGGAGGGGAAGCAGAGGCTGAAGAACAACCCCCACACAGCGGAAATGGGAGGAGGGAGGATGCCACATTCCACATCATACATTCACACAAGTTGTCTCCTCTCTAAGCTGGGCCTCAGAGAGGATGCCTTATCCGGACTCCTCGGTGGTGCCCTGCAGAGGGGGGCAGGCTGGGGTCTGTCAGCCTTCCTCAGGCAGTTGGTTTTAGCTCTGAAAGCCCCATTTCCCAGAAAATCCTGTAAAACTGAGTCCTGTGCCCTGGGAACCACCCCAACCCTGGACTGGGATGGCTGGTCACCTTCTCTTCCTAGGCCAGGACCCCAAACAGCCCAAGCTCGGGTCTGGCTGTCCTGTAGCCTTGTCTGCTTCCTAGCAGCTCAGAAATGCTGCTAGCCAGCTATGCCAGAAGGCCAGGGATGCCATGCCTCCATTTCTAGCTGGAGCTGGAGAGATAACATCAGATTCCCTGGGCACTGATTGTCCTGGGAGGGCAGCTGGGAGCCCCTGTGCCTGTGCCCACCCCTGGGCCTTGTGGTCTATCCATCTAACCATCCATCCATCCTTTATCCATCCATCCTCCTTTCCACCTATCCACCCATCTAGCCACCCACTCATCCAACCATCCACCCATCCATCCATTCACCCTTCTACCTATCCACGCATCTACTCACCCACGCATCCATCCATCCATCTATCTACCCATCTACCTGTCCACTCATTCATCCATCTGCCCACCGATCCAACCACCATCCATTCACCTATCTATCCATCTATCCATTCACCCACCCGTCGTCCACCCATCCATCCATCCACCCACCCAAGGCTTACCGAGTGCCTATGAGCTGGCTCTGTTCTGGGCAATGAACACAAACAGACACAAGCCCCGCCCCCCTGAAGCCCACAAAGAGGCCAGCACACGGTCGGCAATGGCCACAGGTGCTTTGAAAGGACTATGGCAGAGAAGAGCAAAGAAGGGTCGCCAGGGAGGGCCTCACTGAGAAGGTGACACTCTGAAAGGTGAGGAGGTGGGGCACGAGGCTATCGGGAAGGGTAGGGGACGGCACTGCTGGGAGCAACGAGGCTTTCCTCGAGGTGTGCAAAATTCCTGAACACACAACAATCGGCTCGTGCAAGGTGGCACACCACCAGAACGTGTCCTCAGGCTGGCGGGGCCAGCACTCCCCTTTAGACGGGTGGATATGTGGAAGCAGGGCATTGCTCTCCAGCTGGCAGGGTCAGGTCACAGCCCTCAGAAGGGCGGGGAGAGGACACTTCCCTCAGACCAGCAGGGTTAGGGACACCACCCTCAGACTGAGGCACCCCAGGAGCACCTGGGGTCCTGGGCTTTCCGGCCAGCAGGGCTCCCCTCCCCGCCCTGGGCTCTGTGGCACATCCCAGGAGGAAGCGTCTGTCTCCCGGGCCGGCCGCCAAGCGCACTTGGCCACAGAGAGGCAGCATGTGGTTCCACTTGGTGATCAGACCCCCAGAGTGTGGGGAGTGGGCGGCCAGTCCAGGGGGTGCGGCTGAGAAGGGGCTCAAGAGGTGGGACCCAGCGGTGTCCCCAGGCTGCCCCTCAAGCTGCACACCAGGTGGCATCCCCCCTGGTGGGGGGAGGAAACGCCCTGGGCCTGGGATGCCCTGGGGCTGGCTGGGGCACCCGGCACCCCTCTCTCCGGCAGTGAGCAGGCTCACGAGGACTCCAGACCCTTCACAGACCAGCACCCACCAGAGCACACAGATACGAGGGCGACTGAGAGCCCCTGGAAGGCCCCACGTGAACCCACCCCGGCCTCTCCTGCCCACATCCCGACCATCGCCCACCTGCTCCTGACACCTGCCCGGCGCCCTGCACGCACACCACCCTGCCGAGACCCTTGGCTGAAGCAGGGCGCACACAGTGCCCCCGCGACCCATGGAGTCCTGCAGCGCAGACGGAGCAGAGGCGCCCTCCGCACACCCGACTGCTGCACGCATGCACGTGCACGCGCCACCTCTGGCGACAGTGGGGTGGCGGCCCTGGAGCTGTGCAGTGCACAACCCGGACAGCCACACGCGACAGCCCCTGCAGGAGCTCACGCCCCACCAGACGGTTCTGCCCGCAGACGAGCACCAGCCCGTGGAGCTCTCAGGAGTGCACACGAGCACACACACATTCTCAGGGGCTCTGGGCTCTGCCCCATGCCTCTCCCCTCTGCCCCCCAGGGGTGGGAGGTGCCCTCTGACCCACGGCTGGTCTGCACTGGCCTCCAGGATAAGGAGAGACCCACTTGGCCTCCACACCTGCGGGCCTGGGAGGGGAAGGGGTGGAGGATGGCCTAGTGCAGACCCTGGGGAACCCTGAGAAGGGGGCTGCGGCTCAGGCCACCCAGAGTCTCCTTCAAACCAGTCGGGGGACAGGCTCTGGGGGGTGGGGCAAGGGTCAGGCACATCCCAGCGAGAAGGGAGTCAGGAACAGTGCCGCCATGGCCAACTCCACTACACCCCTGCAGAAACAGGCTCACGACAGCCCAGGCACCCCATTCCGTGTCCACTCAGCGAACACGCACAAACACGCACGCGCACACTCCCGGCCTCTCCGTGCCGGGGCCACATGGCAACCCAGGCCTGCAGCGGAGGCCCCTCCTCCTTCACTCCCCACTCCTCCCAGCATCCCGATTTCCTCTCAGGGACCACCCCCTGTGCAAACCAAGCGCTCCTGGGCCCCCCAGGTGACTCCCCTGGGCACCTCAAGGACGACTGGGCAGCCATGGGTCAAGCCCATGGCCCTGACTGGCCCCCACGGGCTGGACTGGGAGGCCGAGCTGCGCTCATCCGTGAGAGCCCATCTGCCTTCTCGCCCCCACTCGCGGCTCCTGCTCGTTCCAGCCGATCCCCAGTGTCCAGTGCGCTCTGTGGGCTCCGAAGCCTTCCATGACCCCTCGGAGCAGGTGCCCGGCACAGCTAAGTGGGGGGCGACAGCCTGTCCGGTCCACCTGAAGCCTGGACTGCAGCAGGGTCCGAGGCCCAGGCTGTGCCGGGGATGGGGCCCCCCTCCCCATGGTGCCCCGCCCCCTAGCCCCTCTGTCACCCCCGCTACATCAGTGCCCCAGGGCTGTAAACCCAAAGCTCTGCCCAGGAAGCCCCTTGCCGCCCAGACTACTTGCTCTGTACCCCGTTCCCTGTCGCTCAGGGGGCCACCTGACCCCACTGAACCTGTACCCCCTCCGGCCTGGCACGTGACAGCAGTGAGGACATCACATACTTTACTCTGTTCAGCCCCCCGCCCCCGGCCCCGCCCTCCGAGCTCCACGTCTGTGCTCTACCTCCCACTCTGGGAAGCCTGGGCTTTGGGCAGGGCCATAGGGCAAGGCTGGCCCAGGGAGGGGCCCTTCTCACAGACCGTGCAAACACACCCACGAGGGGGCTGGTGGGCGAGTCCGACGCTGGGGTGGGCGAGGAAGGTCAGGACCCCCGCCCCACCCGACAAGGCGGCCTGCACGGCCTCTCCTCCGCACGCGCACAGCACACCCCCCAGCTCCGCGTGGAGGATGGTCACCCCAAGTGCAGCATTGCAGGCTGGCGTCCGCGACTGACAGCAGCGCCTGCTGGTGAAGTGTGGTACTGCAGCTGCCGGGTGACCCGGGGAAGCGGGAGGGAGGGGGCGGTTCTCCGGGCTGCGAAGGGGTGGAGGCTCCAGAACCATGGAGTCAGCCCTAAGGAGCCCCGGCTCTGGGCGTGGGCCCTGCTTCTCCCAGGGATCCTTCCCGATGCTCCCTCCACTCCTGCGTCACCAGGTGTCCCTCTGAGAGCGAAGCAGGGTCGCTGGACCGCGAGTGCCCAATAGGCAGGGGCTGTCCTAAGTCCCCACTACCTGGCATGGGGCCCGGCACAGTGGGGAGGGTCCCACGGCCAGCACAGGGTCAGGGAGCGAGCTGCTGCCCTCGGAGGCTGGCCACCCCTCCCGCTGCTCCACGTCCTTCCCCGGGACTCGGCCGGGTGGACAGATGGACAGATGGGTGACTGATGGATGGATGGACAGATGGGGGATGGAGACGTGCAACAGACTGTATACGGGATGCTGGCTGAGTTGAGGCTACAACCCGAGGAGCCAGCAGGCTCTGGGAGCTCTATGTAAGCAAGTGCATGTGAGCGTCCGCGACGCCCTGAGTGTGGTCCCTCTTGCTGGGGGACAGGGGTGGTGTGCCGTGTCCTGCCCCCAGTCGTGCCAGTGGACTCTGGGTGTGTGTGCCACCAGAGCAGGGTCCTCTGGGCTCCATCTCACCTCCACTCTTTGGCTGAGCCACTCAGCCTGCTCCACTGCTGGCCCCATCTGTCTGCTAAGTCAAGCCGCAAGCACCTCCCCGCAGCCGCCCAGCCCTCCTCCAGTGTGAATTCTGAAAAGCGTAACTCAGCTCACGTCACTGCGCAGCATAGAACCCCCAAGTGGCCCCTCTGTGGGCGAGTGGCATTCACACTTGCCCAGGCCCTGCGCCACCACCCCAGGGTACTGGCCAGCTGGCTCTTTGTCACTCGGGCCTCAGCTCGGGTCACCTCCTGGGTGAGGCCGCCCCGATCCCCTGGTCTAAAGCAACCCCCTTCCGTTTCCAGGCAGGCCTGTTGTCACCCCCAAATCTCCCCACTCCTGTCACGCCTTTCTGGAACTCCAACGCGTGTCGTAGTCACTGAGGCATTCCCGGGCCCAGACAGGGACTGACAACAGAGCCCAAAGAAGTACACGCCGAACGGGCTGTGACAGCACGGCGGGCCGGGGGCGTGGGGTGGGTGCCGGCCGCGCCCAGGTGTCCACTCCCCTCCGCCCTCCTCCCAACAGCGCCCCTCAGCAAGTCCCCCATGCTCCATCCGCGTGAGGGTCCTGTCTGGGGTGGGGGCCCACGTTGCAGGCCCCGGGCACAGGCGCCAACGCTGCGGAAAGGCCAAGCACTCTGCCCTTAGGCCGTGCCAGGCCGCCGGATTCCCCCTGCAGGATGGGGCCAGGTGAGCGTGCCAAGGAGGCCAAAGCTGAGCCTCGCCCGGCCAGGCCTCACCCAGGAGGCAGGAGGAACCCTTCTACAGGGAATAACGATAAAGCAGTAACCACGGTAAGAGCAGCAAACGAGCGGATCTAGCACGGACCGTGCACGCCAACTCAGTTTTTCATCTCAGCAACCTGAGGCGCAGGCAGTATTGACAGCCCCACTTTACACACGAGGAAACAGGCCATCTGAAAGGAGGAGTCCTTGCCTGGGGCCACTGCAGAGCCCGGGCGCCTAACCCTGGAACTGCACCTCCATGTGTGTGGTACCAGCCAAGCTGGCGCAGAGCCGACAATGATGACGATGACGGCATGATGGGGTGGGAGGGGGAGAGGATGAAGAACGACCCAGGAAAGCCCCCCGCGGCTGCCCCTCCCCACAAGCTGCAGCCCAGGCCTCAGAACAGGTGGAGGTGGGAGAAACCATCCACATTAAAGGAGCCAGGCATTTACAGCAGCTAGCCAGGACCCAGAATGGTTCTGACTTTAAATTGACTCACCGAAAACCCTTAGGGAGGGGTGTCATTACCCCACTGTACAGATGAGAAAACTGAGGCACCAAGGGGCAGTCACCTGCCCAAGGCCACACCGCTAGTAGGTGTCAGAGCTTATTCCCCACCATGAGGCTCATCTGCCAGAGGCCAAGTGTGAATCTTCTGGAAGGACTCTACCCGGCCCAGTCTGGAAACTGTCTTGTAAGTGATCAGAAACACCCCTAAACAAACTGGCAAACAAATGTGGGCCCGGCCGACAGGTGTGATGGTGAGGAGGATGGACGGGCCAACGTGGAGTGCGCCCAGGACTCTGCAACTCTCTGTCTCACTCTCGGCGTTTACCGAGGCTCCAGGGGCCCAGCCCTCTGCCAGCCTCGGGGTTACCAGGCCTGGTGGAGGGGTGCAGATGCGAAACGGGTCATCACCACACCGCAGAAGGGTGAGCTGAAAGAGAGGGGCACGGGGGACTTCCCTGGTGGTCCAGCGGTTAAGAATCCGCCTTCCAATGCGGGGCACGCAGGCTGGGTCCCCATTCAGGGAACTAAGATACCACATGCCGCGGGGCAACTAAGCCCGCGCGCTGCAACTAGAGAAGCCCACGTGCTGCAACGAAGGCCCAGCACAGTCAAAATAAAAATTAAAAAAAAAAAAAAAAAAAGGGGGGGGAGGGGCACGGGCACAGGGGAGGGAGGGCGTGTGCGGAGGGGTGGGCGGCGCGGGAGCTGAGCCACAGGGTGAGTGAGCTGGCAGGCAGGCTGTGGGGGGGAGCAGGGGGAGCTCAGGCCATATCCAGGAGCCAGGACTTCCCGAGGGTGGAGGGGACCTTCCAGAACGCTTTCAGCAAGGGAAGGGCATGCTCAAATGAGCTCCTGAGAGGAACCTCGCTGCCCGCAGACAGGCAGGGAGACGGGGGCTGGCCAGCTGCTGCTGTTGTCTTCCACGGAAAGGTCAGGGTCAAGGGCAGAGACTCTGGAGCCGAGCCACCTGGTTTGAATTCTGGCTCAGCCACTCTTCCTGCTTGTCTTGGGCAAGTTACGGAGATGCTTCCTCGTGTTGTCATTGCTGTTGCTGCTTGTTTTTTGCTTCAGTGCCCTCGTCTGAAAATGGCACTAGCAACACGCGGCCTCACAGGCGCGGTCGCTGAACACAGTCCCTGGGCCGACTGTGAGGTCAGCTTCTCTTTGCTGGTGAGATGGTGGTGGGCTGGCCATGACGGGTAGGCACGACACCCGGTGACAAAGTCAGTTTCTTTAACAGGTACAGGACTATTCAGATCACCTATTTCATCTTATGTCGGTTTTGGCAAGTTGTATTTTTCAAAACATTTGTTCATTTCACCTAGGTTGTTCAATTACTGGAATAAAATCGTTTCTGCGCCATCCCTTCCACGTCTGTAGCACCTGCAGTGCTACTACCTTTTCTGTTTGTAACACTGGTAATCTGCGTTCTTTTTTGCTTGATCATTCTTAACCAGGGAGTTCTCAATTTTGCTGATGTTCTCCAAGAAACAATTTTTGGCTTTATTTTCTCTATCATTTGCTTCCTGGTTCACTAATTACGCTCATTTGCATTCGCCCCTTTCTTCTTTAGGATTCCTTCCTCTTCTCTTTCTAGCTTCTTCAGGTCACTGATCTCGAACCCGTCTTCTTTTCTAACACGAGCACTGAAGCTGGAGGTCTCACTCCGAACACTGCTTTAGCTGCACCCCACACATTCTATATGGTGAATTTTTGTTTCCATTTGAACTTTCTAATGAAACCCTGCTCATAAGGACATGTAGGAGGCAGAAGCAAAGGACTGGCCTGCGAAGGGGAGTGAGCAGTGGAAGGTGGCTCCCCGTTTCTGGCCCAATCACCGGGGCAGACGCAAGGCTTCCCACTGAAGTGCGGGGAAGCTTTAGAGCTGTGTTCTGGCTTGTTCTCACTCAGTGCGGGGGCTGTGGCATCTGAGTGGAGGGTCTTGGCCCTGGATACACAGGCCTGGTGCTCAAGGGGAGGTTCTAGGCTGACACGCGCCCGGCTTTGCGGCCCAGTGGTGAGGGGTCAAACCAAGGCTGGCTGAGCGAGGGAATGAGGAAACCAACAAGAGGAGCAAGTGTGGGGAGAAAGTGAACTTGGGAAGCTCACCTCCCCACCCTGCCGGCTCTGAGACACAATGGACCAGTCTGAGGCCCGTCTCAACTGAGAAGGGCTGCATAAGGGCAGAGTTAGATACACGCTGCCTTTCCAAGACTTGGTACAAAAATACTGGAATATCCCATTGATAATTTTCATACCGACTACATGTTGAAACGATACTACTTAGAATATAGCCGTCCCTCGGTGTCCGTGGGGGACTGGTTCCAGGAGCCCCCTGCAGATACCGAAATCCACGGTTGCTCAGGTCCCTCATATAAAATGATGTAGCCCAGTCAGCTCCCTGCGTCCGCGGATACACAGAGCTGACAGTACATGGATCTAAAATATATTAGGGTTAATCCTGTCTCTTCTCTTCATACTTGTAAAGTGGGTCCTATTACAGTCCTATCAAAGAGTGTGCTGTTCCAAGCGTCACCTGCAGGGTCAGGACCTGCCTTTGACAAGGCCCCTGGGACCCCTCCAGGGGTTTGGGCAGTGCACCCCTCAGTCTCAACCTCCCCAGTCCCACCCCTGGGATAGGTTTCTTGCCAAGCCCCCCAGGCAAGGGCAGGTGGCTGGACATGGACACCATCTTCCTTAGACACCACCACCCCCGCTCTGACAAGTTGCTAGGGGTGTCTTGCGGTCAATGCTGCCCCTGGCTGGGGGAGGCGGGCCAGCCAGACATCTGTGCACACCAGACACACGCTTGCCTCTCCTAACATACTGGGGGACTGAGTCACATTCCGTGTCTGCAGGGACAGAGGCTTCACGGGGCGCGGGTGATCTGCTTCAGTCGGGACGCATCCTCAGTGTCGGCGCCTTAGGTGCTGACGACGTCCTCGTGCGGGGAGCGGCCGGTCCAGGGGCCTGTCCTCCCCAGAGCGTCTCCCACGTGAAGGAGTAGATCTTGTTGGGAGTGACCAGGCGTTCACGTGTGGAGCACCTCTGTGCTCAGAAGAGGTGCGTGCACACGTGCACATGGGGAAGGCCTGCGCACAGCAGCAGACGAGCAATCCTCCCCAGGAAACTGTCAGCCTGGACTGGGCGTCCCAGGTGGACGCTGGAAGTGGCGTGCGGTCCCCTTTGAGAGCCAGGGGCTCATCGGGGTCGCCCACGCTCACCTCCCGGGGCTGCCCTGCCACCCACTGGCTGGATGCCAAGGGGTCTCCTTAGTAAGCACCTGCACAGTACGCTCCACCT
This sequence comes from Monodon monoceros, assembly GCF_005190385.1. Taxonomy (NCBI): domain Eukaryota; kingdom Metazoa; phylum Chordata; class Mammalia; order Artiodactyla; family Monodontidae; genus Monodon; species Monodon monoceros. Next base: position 86,585,245 of record NW_021703765.1, on the reverse strand, counting down.
CTGGCCGCTTTTGGACGGACCACCTGGTCACCCCTCCCTCTTCAACCTGGCAGCAAATCACAACCACCACTGCCCTTGCCCATCACAGGTTTAACAGGGACCAGGCGCCAAGTCAGGGGCTCCTGCCCAGAAGGTGCCTGTCCCCTCCCCGCGGCCCAGTCTGCAGAAGGGGAGGTGGGCTGCAGGGCCGGAGGAGAGGTCCCAGTAGAGCACTGTGCCCAGGCTCTGGTCTCCGTCCGAGGGCTCCCTGGGGCAGCATGGGGCCTCCCCCAGAGCCCCACGACACCCCCAAAGACTCACTCCAGCCCCACCCACCAGGCTGGGCTGCCCTACTCTCCCTATGACGGGGTGGGCCACACCCCACACCCCTGACCTCGGGGCCAGGTCAATTGCCAGGGCCCCAACCTCTGCCACCAGGCCACGCAGAGCCCACACAGCTGTGTCCTTTGGCCAACAAGGTGAGTCATCAAATTAGAATTAGCCACCAAAGTTTCAAAAATCACTGAATCCACAGAAAAACCCAGGATTCCAGTTGTTCGCAGAAACAAAGATCTGGCCACACTGGACCTATATTTTCTCATGGCAACACGGGTCCCCCAGGACACGACACACGCAGCCCAGTCCCCTCCGTGGCCAGTGGGTGCCTCGCCCAAGTGCACGTCCCTCAAGGTCCCAGCACTTTGAACCTGAGGCCAGCCGCAGCCATGCGGAGCCCCGTAGGGGTTAGAGGGCCCCTGCAGGTTCAGGCAGAAGCCAAGCCCCTTCCTCAGCAGCGATCACACAGGGAACAGCCCCACCCCAGTCACCTCGGAGCTCCCCCACAGCCGGGGCCCTTCCGGAGGGGAAGAAGGAGGGCGGCCCCAGCCGTGGCGTCCCTGTGGGCTCAGCCCTCTTCCCCACCCCCCTTCTGCCATCAGAGATGGTGCCCCGACAGTCCTGTCTCCCGCACTAAGTGGCACCCAAGCACTGCAGCCAACATGCGCAGAGCAGAAAGGCCTATAAAGGCAGGAGCTGCACCCGTCCAGTCCTGGCCTGCCTGTGCCATGCCCAGACAAGAGCATGGGGCCGGGGGCGTGGGCAGTGCAGCGATGCTCACGCTGCCCCTTGGGCTGGGAGTTCAGGGCACTGGGAGGGAGAGGGTGGCCTGAAGCCTTGCCACCCTCAGTGCATGACGACAGGGAACAGTGGGAACGAACGTGAAGGGTCAACAACAAGACCTCAGAAGCGCCTTCAGTGGCATCTAGAAAAAGACCCCTTCCAGAGCCAGGGCTCCGAAACAGGACAGGTGGAGCTGGTCCATCAAGGAGGCTGCCAGGGAGGCCTGGAGGGTGATTATGGCGAGCTGAGTCCCCCCAAGCCCACACCATGTGACGCAGTGAGCCAGGTCCAGGCCAGGCACCCCCTCCCCTGGCTGCTATCCTGCAGCTCAGCTGGAATGGAATGAACGACAGGCAAGTCCAGATGTGCAGAAAACCACTTGTCAGAGTAAAGCACTTCCAGTACGACACATACTTTGTTAAATTACAAACACTGATGCTGTTATAAAAATAATGGCACAGCACTTTTTATTTTCTTTAATCAGAAAAATAAGCCCCATGTTTCTGGGAGGGAGACCAGGTTATCTGTAGGCTCTGCTCTGGGTGTCAGGACCCCCGGAGGGCCAGGGTCCTCATGACCAAGCAGGGAGGAAGGCTCGGGTCTGGAAACCGGGGGGCACCTCTGTGGCCTCCATGAACCGGGTCGGTATTAGAGGTGGCTGTCACAGCCGGGTGAGACTGGGCGCACAGAGCACTGCTTGGGAGCCTGGCCAGGGCACCCCTGGTGGCCGACGCTGCTCTCCCACCTTGTGCCCAGGACTCCAGGAGCACTAGTGCGGGGCTGCCCTGAGCCAGAGGTCAGGGGCAAGGGGTGGTGACCCTTGAGCGCAGGTGCGGGTCGGGTGGGAGTGGGGGGAAGCAGAGAAAGGTTTGTAGTGTGAGGTCTGTCCTGACCGGGGACGTCCTAGGGGGCCCAGAGCCGGAAAGCTGTAGGGGACGAGTCGGATGCTGGGAGGGGACATTCTGGGAATGGCCTCAGAATGGACCTTCTTGGTCCAAAGCTGGGGGGGTGGACAGGAGACTGCCCCCGGCTTCAGTGCTCAGTCACTGGGGTGGAAGAAGAGTCCTGAGGGGGAGCCTCTTGTCTCACCAGCAATTGCTACTCAACCACAGACAGCCCTGAGCATCCCTCGTGTCCCCTCTCCACAGTCACAGGACTCTAGAGCTGGGCAAACATCACCCTTTGCAGAGGGAAGCAGCAGGACCTCAGGCCTGGCTCTGGTTGTGCCCACATTCTGCCTGGTGGGGGACGGGAATGCACACTGCCCAGATGGGGTGGGGCCCAAGGAGGGCAAGGCCTACAGCTGGCACGCCCCCCAAAATCACACAGGCACACACTCCACGCACAGGCAGACACTTGCAGACCACACGCCGTGTATATGCACACACAAATTCACACACTGGCTGGGCAGCACACCCGGGCATGGAAGTCCAACATTCAAGGACATGTGGGCACTTTAGAGGCACAGAGAGATGCTAAAGGACCCCCCACCCCACAAGCCTGAGCCCTTGGGGGTGGCTGTGTGCTCTCTCCCGGGCGCGTGCACGTCACAAAGCAGCGGGCACGGCGGGGGCCAGCCTGGCGGGAGGTGGGAAGGCGCTGTGGTCCTCTCCTCTCTTCCCGGCGTGGGGGGCCTCGGCTCGGTGGTGGCCCTGCAGGGGCTCCCGTCTCTGCTGAGCCTCAGCCTCCAGCCGCAAATGGCCCGGCCTGTCCGGAGAAGGCCTCCGGCCAGTCTGACAACACACCTCGGGCCACAGGCTGAGGGGGCCTTGGCCCGGCCCAGCACAGCCACACCTGGGGTGGTCTGGGAAAACGGGCGTCAGGCTCCAGGGCTCACAGATGGGGCCTGGCGGGCCACTGCAGGGGTGGAGGATCGAGTCCGTCGTGACCTCAGGGGCCGGCAGGGTTGGCCTGGGGCCAGGAGGGAGAGCTGGGGCTGATGGGCCCGGACCAGGTCCAGCAGGGACTGCCGTGGCTGGCTCGGGGGCCCCAGGAGAGGCCGGCGGGGCGGGGTTGGCCGGCCCAGAAGTGACGGGCGCTCAGGTATGGGGAGTAACGGCTGGGGCTGGCAGGGCTGGCTCGGACCCAGAAGTGACCGCAGGGGCTGGCAGGGCTGTTTCGGGCCCAGAAGTGGCCGCTTTCGTCGGCACGGCTGTTCTGGGCCCAAGAGTGGCCGCTTGGGCGGGTGAGGCTGTTCTGGGTCCATGAGTGGCCGCTTTTGTTGGCACGGCTGTCCAGGGCCCAGCAGTGAAGGCTTGGGGGGGCCAGACTGCTCTGGGGTTTCGACTAATTGCTGGGGCTGACTGAGGCCCAGGAGGGACCGCCGGGGGCGGCTGGGCTGGCCCAGGAGGGACCTTCGGGGCTGGCATGGGGCTAGGGACAGCCGCCGGGGGCAGCAGCACTGGCCCGAGAGTGAGCTGGCAGGCCGGCGACGTGGGCGCAGCACGAGGAGTGACTGTGGGGGCCGGCACCGCTGTCCTGAGGATGCCCTGCTGGGCTGGCCACGGAGACACGGGCCCATCCACGACCGCGTGGGCCAGCAGCGGTGCCAGAGGGCCAGCAGGGACCGACAGAGGTGGCACGGGGCCAGGACAGACCGCAGGGGCCGGCAGCGGTGCCACGGGGCCAGGATGGACCGCAGGGGTCGACAGAGGTGACACGGGGCCAGGAGGGACCGCAGGGGCCGGCAGCGCTGCCACGGGGCCAGGAGGGAGCGCAGGCGCCGGCAGCGCTGCCTGGGGGCTAGGAGTGCCCAACGCGGCTGGCGGGGCTGAGCCGGGAGTGACCGCTGGGGCCGGCGGGGCTGATCTGGGGCTGGAAGCAGCTGCTGGGGCCGGCAGGGCTGACCTGGACCCAGAAGTGACCGCCGGGGCTGGCTGGGCTGTCTTGGGCCCAGAAGTGACCGCTGGGGCCAGCTGCGCTGACCCGGGAGTGGCCGCTGGGGCTGGAAGGGCTGCCCAGGGTCCGGGAGAGCCCGACGGGGCTGGCAGCGCTGACACGGGGCTGGGAGTGACCCCTGGGGCTGGCTGGGCTGGAGCTGCTGCTGGCGCTGGGCCGGGCCGTTCTGGTCCCAGTGGTTGGCTGGGAGCGGCCCCCCTTCTGGGGAGCACACCTGCATGGAAGAAAGAGCACGTGTCCACCTGGGCAGGTGTGCCTGTAGACCCCCCATCCAGCCCAGGCCCCTGAGACATGCTGCCCCCTCACCAGCATTCCAATCCCCAAGGGAGTTGAAAGTGGAGTGTGAAACACCAAGAAGAACCCCTCTCTGAAAAGAAGGCGCAAACCAGTGAGTCCCTGGAGAGGAAAACAGCTGTAGTGCTGAGCCGACACCTAGGACAGAACCCTGTACCCTGGGAGAAAGCCCCTGGCCCCAGTCTCTCTGCCCCAGGCCAGCTGGGCTCTGGGTGACAGCAAGGACGGCCCCTCCCAGCAGGGCTGCTCCTTGCACCTGGTCCACCAACCACAACTGACGTGACTCCCTCCCTGTCTCACAGACCCACTGCGTTTCGCGTAAGTTTAGCACATGGAGAGCAACCAGCAATGAGCCTGGTCCCCACGCGTTACAGACACGCTGGACACCCCATAGTCGGCGGAGCCTGACAGACGCAATGGGGAAACGGGGCCAGCCTATCAGCGGGTGCACCCTCCAGTTCCGCCTGAACCAAGCACCCCCTGCCCCCAGTTCCTGGGTTCCTGGCCTGGTTTGCCTTTCTCTGGCTGTGACCCCCACCCCGGGGTGTCTCCTGCCTCCACTCAGAACCCTCAGACTTCCGGCAGGCGGCTGCTCCCGGCCCCAATCCACATATGCCCCTAATCCCACACCCGACAACGATGGAGCACGTTGCCAGGCAGGCCCAGATGCCGATGGGTGGTGTCCAGGTGCTGCTGTGGCCCCCAGGCCGCCCAGGAGCCCTTGATTCGGAGTGGGAGGGCCCAGCGCTCACCTGCTTGGTGGGCTGCAGCGGGGCCTTCTTCTCCCCTCGGTCGCAGGTGGGCTCCAGGTCCTGCTCGGAGCTGCCTGCCTCCAGGGGCCGCCCGTTCTCACCAGGCTCTGCAGACGGGCAGTTTTCTGATTCACGGGGCTTCTTGACAAGGCGACGTTCCCACTTCTCCTTCCGCTCGTGTGGCTTCAGGGCCATGTCCTTCTGTGGGGTGAGGAAGGACAAAGCCAGTTAATCGGCGGTGACACGATTCCAAGTGTTATCCCACCAGTGACACCATGAGAGACCACGTTGTGCCGAAGGTGGGGCCCTGGGCATGTGACAGCACCTACCTGGAGGTGCCACTCCCCGCCACCCCCCCGCAGTGGGCTGTCAGGCTGCCACACCTCGGGAAGGAGCCTCCCATCCTGGGAGGGCCACATGAAGGGGAATGAAGGGAGATGGGTGAATGGGTGGGCGGCAGACAGGTCTGATGAGTGTGGGTGGGCCTGTCAGGACTGGAGGTTTGGGGAGGGTGACTGGGGTGAGTTTCCCGAGGAGCCCAGCCAGGAACGTGGGGCCCTGATCCTTGGCCCAGTGTGAGGCCTCACCCAAGCTCAGCAGGAAGCCGCTGCTGAGACTGGTGGCTGGGCTGCCCTTCAGGAGGCATGGCCCATCCTGGCACCCTCTGGATTCCTGGTCTGAGACCGGGGCGAGCCCTGGGCTGAGGGCCATCGCCGCAGTAGCTGGCTGTAGGCAGAGATGCTGCAACTCCAGCTGCCCCGTCCCCTGGTCCTGAGCCACCCGTGGGTTTATCAGCCCAACTCGAGGATGCCCAACTGGCATCCTGACCCAATGGGAGCCTGTCTTGGGAAAGCAGTCTCCATGTCAGCCAGGTGTGCAGAGCTGCAGCGACCCCAGACATCACCCCTGGAGCAGGGACCTGGGCCTGCCTTGTTCACAGCTGTGCCCAGTGCCCGGAGCCAGGCCTGACACACAGTGGGTGTTTAATAAGCACGTGCTAAAACGATGCTGACAACGGCAGCATGGTCTCCCATCCCCATGGGCGGCTGGGCCTCTGCACTGCCTGCACAGCTCCTACTGTGCAAAGGGGGCCTGGACCCACCACCACCTGCAGCTCTGCCAATGTGCCCAGAGATGCCTGGCATTCACTGGTGGTGAAGAGGGAAGGCGCACCCACCGGCCTCTTGCTTGGGTCCATGGGGGAACCAGGGGCAGCACCAGTGCCACTGGGCTGCTAAAGAGAGAGCTAAGGAAATGCCAACAAGGGACCCAGAAGGTTCCGAAAGCATCTGCCCACGAAGGAGGGGAAGAGGAAAGCCTGAATGAGGGCAATGGTGACTTATCCCAGGTGACACCCTCACGGCCCCCCAGGAAACGTCCCTAAGCCACTTAAGCAGGTGGCAGGAAGGACCAATGTCCCAGCCTGCTGTGGTCCCCTGGACTGGCGGCAGGGAAAGGGATGTGCTGTGCTTGCTGCGTGGGCTCCTCTGACCTGGAGCCAGCAGCTACCTCAAGACGACTCCCCACGTCCCTCCTCCCGTCCAGTGAAGGGGGCCCACAATTCCCAGAATTCGAGAGGAGTGCCAATGAGGTCAGCCAGACTGGAGCTGTCCCTCCAGGCACGGAAGCCCCCCAGCTGCCCCGCCTGGTGTGGCCCGTGGTCTGTCCTGGGAGCAGCCATGTCCAATCGCAGGCTGACTGACCACCCGCCTCGGCGGCTGCACACAGTCGTGTCTGCACAAGGCAGTGGCAGCAGATCCCTCTCCTCTCCCAGGCCCAAATGCATGGGCACACAGACCTGCGGCTCAAGCAGGATCTGGGGAAGGAAGGGCCATCCACAGCCTCTCAAGAGGGGGCATGTGGCACCCCTTGACCTCTGACCCCACACCAAGGGCTGGCGTACTCACCTTCCTGCACGCCCTGCATCCCTGCCCTGTCCCCAGTGTCAACTCAGGGGCTGACTCAGCGTCAACCAGGAAGAGAGAGAGGGATGGTGTGCCAGTGGGGTTGGGGACTCCTAAAGGTCAGCTGAACCGTGAGGCCGCAGGCAGGACGCTCGTCCTGGTGCATCTGTGAGGTCAGACACCCTTCCACGCAGAAGCACTCCCACCACACGTGGATCTGCCCAAAGTTCCACAGGCTTCTGCCTGAGCAGCAGGTGAGACCCCAACGTCCTGGATGCAGTACTGACCCTTCCCCATGCTCACACTCTGGGCTATCAGACCCCAGGGACACCCACAGGTCATCTGCACTTCGGTGGCCACTGCCAGAACCCCCAAGGGCACCAGCTCATCTTAGCCCGAGGGGGTCACTCTCCCTCACGCCCTGCCGACAGAGCCCCTGCTGACCCCAGGACTTCCCAGCACCGGCCCTGCTCACAGGCCAACTCATTAAACTGGCAGTGAGCACCGACTCTAGGCTAGCTTGGCTCCAGGCACCTAGGACCAGATCAGGAGGGAGCTGGCCCAACAGGCGAGTTGTCACGACACCCAAAAAGGCAGCAGGGTAACGCAGGCAGGGAAGCAGAAAGGAAGGAGCCACTTCAGAGATGCTTGGGGACGACCCTTGGTCAGAGCCCAGGGAGCCTCCCTCAGGGAGCAGCCAGTGCAAAGTCCCTGAAGTGACGAGGAGTTCCATGCTCCCTCTCTGGTGCCCGTCTCCTCAGGACGGTGATGCCAGGAGGGAGGTTCTACTGGTCAGCAGCTGGCCCAGCGTATGGCCACGGGCTTCCCTGGCGAAGAACGCTGAGGCTGTCCCTCAGGTGACGAGGAAGCACTGGTGAAGGCGGCTCGCTTTCCACACGCAAAGTACTTAATACGTATTGACTCCTGGTGTGCCCGTGACGCATGAATGTCAGCCCCCTTATAGACAGAGGCCAAGGCCCAGAGAGGTCCAGAGATATTCCTGGTCACCCAGCCCACAAGGGTCTCACTGCTAACAGGCTGCTCCCACACAGGCCCCGGAGAGCAGCGAGGCCCCCAGAGTCCCTACCTGTCCACCCTGGATGTCACCTCCTGACCACGGGGCGCCAGCCTGCAGGTCTGTTACCTTAGAGCCTCACTGCCCACCCGTGGGTGCCCACCTCCACCCAGCCCCATCGTGGTGCAGAGGGTGGGCCCAGCAGGCTGCGGTCAGAGGCCCCAGGGAAGACACAGGGAAAGTCCCCAGGCACCACGCTGTAAGGGGTGCATGAGTCAGGGCCCTCCAGAGAAACAGACCCACAGCGTGCGTGCGCAGGCGAAGCTCGATTAGAAGGAGGCGGCGGCACGACCGTGCAGGCCGACGTCCCGAGACCCGCTGCGGGCAGCCTCATGACCCCAGAGGGCCGCGGGAGTAGTTCCAGTCCGAAGGTGGAGGAAAGGCCCCCGTCAGACAGGAGGAGCCCCCTCTTCCTCGGGGCAGGGTGGGCCTTTTGGTTCCACACAGGCCTTCAGCAGACAGGACAAGGCCCGCCCGCATGCAGGGGACGCCTGCCGCACTCAGTCTGCAGTGGAAATGCAGCCCCGTCCACACGGCCTCCCGTCTGGGGCCAGGCTGGCATGGGCAGGCACCACCTGAGGGGCCCCGCGGGCGTGGGGAGGTGGGGCTTTGAGGCAACGCCGCCCTGCACACCCGGGACCCTGGAGACCCTGGGGCCCCGGGCAGGACGCGAGTCTCTGGGCTGCAGCCGTGCTGGTCAGGCCCCGGGCCCAGGCCTGCCCTGACAACAGGCATCTCGACTCCCACACCTCGGAGCCCCCCCACCGTGGGCCACCTTGACCTTCTCATCGCCACAGAAAGTGGCAAGTTATCTCCCCCGACCTCCCCATGGGCCACCTCCTTCCGGAAAGAGTAACTAACTATCCTGTCCCCGTGCGACCTGGTCCTGAGATGCGCATGTCCCGCATCACTGCGGGGTGAGCCTCGCCTTTACAGGGCAGGAAGGGAGCAAGAACCCGCCTCAGGGTCTTTCTTGGGCCACCCGAGGCCACTTTGGACCTACCTGGCTAAAGTCACAAAGACTGCTTCTAGCCCGGGGGATAACCTCTGAGCTCTCACGTCTGAGCCCTGGAACAGAACAGGGCTGCCCGTGGCGCGTCCGAGCAAACACAGAGAACGTGTCCACTACTACCCATGAATCTACAGGGGCAGCCTGCCCCAGGGGGACACCTGGGACCTGTCTTTCTAACAAGCATTTGTGAACAAAGGACAGGGAAGGGCAGACGTGCAGCGAAGCAAGCGTGGTGCTGACTCACGTGGTGAGCACCTCAGACAGACCCGACCCTGCCGTGCTCCGGGACCCACCTCGGCCCCTCCACAGGTTCTGGAAGGGCCTCAGGAAAATTCTAGGTCATCTCTCCAGACACATCTGGCCACCGCATTGTTCATGTGGTAAAAAGGACGCGTCTGTCAACCACAGACTGTTCTAACTCGTCATCTTCTATAAACCTGTTTTGGGCATTCTGTTGTTTTTCGTTAAAAACAACTAGATTGTCAGAATCTTTGAAACACCAGTGCCTCTCCCCTGGCCTGGACTCAGTCCAGCTCCATCCTGGCCACAGCCCACAGTGGCAGGTGGGGCCCAGGGCGGGACCTCCTGCATCTGGAAGAATGGGGGGAGCAGGAAAGCCACCTGCCTTGGCCGGGCTGAGGTGCACCAGGCGTGGGCCTTGTGCAGACGGAGGGGATGGCAGGACCACCGGCTCTCTCCTGGCTTCCGCAGGCAGGAGGCCTCGTGCTGCACACGTCCCGGCTCCAAGCGAGGCCCATAGTGTTTCCTGCCTGAAGGTTCGAGAGGATGAACTCTAAGCCAAGGGCCCTGCCAGTTTCCTCGCCTGGAAGGAAAATCGCCATCTCAGCAGGATTTCTCTGGAGCAGGGCTTACCAGCGTCCAGATGCAGCTGCCCCTACCCCAAGCCACTGCCATGAGAACGACCGCGGAGCTCCCTGGGCTTCTGTTCTGTACCGCACTGCTAGTGAGCGCGAGCCAGGCCTGAGCTTGGTGCCCGAGGCTGGGGCTGCCCTCGAGGGCCTGTGACGCCAGCCCCATGGGGCTGTGTCTGGGCCCGTTTTGAAGGCTCAGCCATGCTTGGGCACACGCAGTGCCGGAGTTCTGCCCTCACTGGCCTCAGTTTCCTCATCTGTAGTCTGGCGCGGCAGGCCTGCAGGGAGGAGCGAGGCTGAGGCGTGCGGGGGTTTTACACACAGCCACACTTCTGAGCCACACTGCGGGCCCCCACTGACTTGAGGCAATGGCCCTGCAGCGAAGCCGCCTGCAGTAGCCAGGCCCTCTGACCCTCCCGGACCATGGGGGCGGGGGTGGGCATGTTGCTGTGAAATCAGACTAGATCTTCCTGCAGCGATTTTACGTGACCACCTGTAACTCCCCTAAACAGGATTACTATGCAGCACTGATACAATTTCTAACTTGCTTCTGTAAACTGACCACGGAGAGATAAAAGCAATTACAACTAGTAAACACAGACTGGAATGATTCCCCTCACCGGGGGGGGGAAGGGGCTGAGGCTGCCTGCTCCCACCTGGATCAGGCCCTTTCAGGCCCCCAGACCCTGCAGGCAAAGGCGCGGCCACACCCCTCTGGCCAGGCGGGGGCCCCTCTACTCTGTGAACCACGCTGGGGTCTGCTCCCCAGTACCTGGGCCCCAGCCCATAGAACTCACCCCTCGTCACCAAACTTGGGCAACTCTCGCCGCCGGGGGTGAGAAGGCAGATGGCCCACCTGGGCCCTCACCACTGCCCCCCACCCCACCTGTCCCTCCACTTCTCGGAGGAAGGCTTTGTGGGATGTCCATGTCACCCTGGGACAGGGCCAGGCCTGGAGACCCATCCCCGTAAGGGGCCAGGAGGCTGCAGGTGGCGGAGGTTGCCTTCTCCCAGAACCTCTGGACCTGAGGGCCCCAGCAGCCCTCCCGACTCGTGGTTCAGGCACCTGCTCTCCATGGTTCCAGGAGCTCACGCCACATCCCACCCACGTCCAGTCTGAGTGCGGCCCCACCCATTCTACCTTCAGAGCCTCACCCATGGCTCACCGGGCAGGCTGTCATCCCCCGACCTGCATGCCCTTCAGAGCACGTCTGCCTCAGGGCCTTGGCGCAGCTGCTCTCTCTGCCCTGGCACCCACATGGCTCACTGCCTCTCACCTGCAAGTTTTGCCTCAAACTCCCCCTACCCCACACAGGGTAAAACCGCAGCCCCCATGCCCCGCCCCGCCTTCCCCACTCCTCAGAGCCTCAACGTGCAGGTGCTCCTTTCCTGTGGTCGGGGGAGCAGGTGGCTTAGCGCAGGGTCTCTCCCCAAGCGGGAAGCCCCTCCCCTTCCCCCTGGCCAGATAGGAGGCAGCTTCTGCACCACCCACCCCCAAGTGACCAACTCTCCACGCCTGCCTGGGACTAAGGAGGCTCTGGCGACGACGTGGGACTCCAGTGCCAAAATCAGAGAAGTCCTAGAGACACTGAGGCGGCCCCGTGAACCACGACGACAGCATCTTCCTTCATTTAGACAGCCTTCGCCAGAGCCCCTCCCTGCCCACACAGTGGGCTGGGGGCCAGGATGCAGGGGTGAGAAGGTCCCTTTGCCTGGCCTGACCCCCACCCCGGGCCCTGCTCCAGGTGCAGGAAGGCCGGGGACACCTCCAGCACCTGCCGCTGACCTCTCTCCGGGCTTGAACGCTGAACTGGGAGCTGTCCCGGCTGTCCCAACCCTGGCGTGGGGACCAGGTCCAGTCACCACCTCCAGCTATGCTGCTGGGACAGAACTGTCCTCCCTGACCCGTCCACCGCCTAAGTCACATTCACACCGCACAGGCACCGCTGCCCGTCTTCTCCTCAGCCCCACGCCCAGTGTGCCAACCCCCCAGGCAAGTCATCTTGCCTGAGTCACCTGGCCCTTGAGGACCATTTCCTGAAGGCCTCACTGACATCTCAGCTGTTCCAGAAGCTTCCGGAACCTGCCTCGTTGCATCCTGGTCCCTCTGGGTCCGTTTCCCGCTGGCCCGCTGAACACCTGGTGAGGCCGGCATGGCTGGATGGCAGGTGGTCAGGGAGCCGGGAGTCAGGAGCCGGGCCTCCAGCAGGACAACCACGGCATCTGGAGTGCTTTCCGAGCGCCAGCCCCCTGCACGTGAGTGGGGAGCCCCTCCGGGAGGGAGGCCCCTCCCAGGCCCTGTACCCACCCCTTCACGTATCCAGTGAGCCCCCGCAGTGTGCCGGGACAGAGAAGAGTCACCTGGAAACAAAACACAGACCCACCCCATTGCTGAAGACAAGCCAGACGATGCCTGGTGGAAGAAGGCGGCTGCCTGCCCAGGTCTGTGCCCTGTGGGTCCGCTTGAGCCGCCACCCAAGACCACGTCCACGTGTGGGTCCCCCACCGCGACCCTGGCCGATGGCTGGGCCACCCTCTGCCCCACACTCGACTGGGATTTACGGTCACAGCCACTGTCCTGACAGTGACATTGCGAGGTCAGTCTGTCCAGGCCCCTCTCGGCATGACCGCCAGCTCCTCCACACCAAGACAGCACATCCCACACTTGCCCACGACTGCCACAGCCACTCTCACGCTCACGGCCCTGGGAGCTCCCCCTCGGCCCCGGAACCTGCACAGCTGCGGCCGAGGCCTGCCTGGCCCGGCAGGGGAAGCTGTGGGGGCCGGGGCCGCTGCCGCTGAAGCATCTCGTGCCTGTCTTCCGTTCGGGTGGGGCACAAAGAGAAACAAGCTCAGAGAAGGGCCTCGAAGAGGAGATGGGGAGGGTGCAGGACCACGCGGCAGGTACTTCCACCTTGTCATTCCCTAGACGAGGAAACTGAGACCCGGAGCAGGCACAGGGCTGGCAGGGGCCACACGTGAGGAGAGGGAGACACTAGCTTCACTGGCCACCTCAGCTGGCTGGGAGGGCCTTGGAAGAAGCATCCTAAACTTGCTCCTGGGTGATGGCGAGAGCTGGGCAAAGGCCCCAAGGCAGATGTTCCTGGGTGCAGGGACTGAGGTGAGGAGATGGGTAGGGCCAGGCCTCGAGGGGAACGTGGGTTCATTCCACAGATGACAGACAGGGACCCCTAGGGGATCTGGGCCAGGCAGAGATGTGATCTCTGGAGCCAGGGGCCCCTGGCTGTATCCAGACGAGTCTATGAGCATTCCTGTCTGACAAATCCTCACTGGGGCCGCAGGCGGAGCCAGGGCTGAGGGCAGGCCAGGCAGCACATGGGAAAAGCATCGGCCAGGGGCCTGCCAGGGTCTGAGGACCAGCACGTGGGTCCAGGGCTGGGGGGCAGAAGGGACAGCTGTGGTGTGTGAGGTCAGCTGAGTGATGGGGTCGTGGCAGACCCATGGTCCCTGTGGGGACTGGCTCGCACAGAGACGGGAGCCCTGGGGCCACAAGAACACCCCACCCAAGGCTGCAGAGTATTTGCAGGGAGGGTGGCAGCTGCCAGGCACCCGAGGTGGCACAATATGTCAGACTGGGGGCGACCAGTGGAACAGGGCCAGGGGAGAGGATTCAGGACGTGGCTGATGGCCACGCAGGGCTGGAGCTCCCATGGAAGCTGGTCTGGAGGACCCACCAGGAACCTGATCCTCACAGGGTCAACTCTTGGCTCAGCGTGAAACTGCGAGGCCCCTCCCTCCCAAGGACAGGAAAGGCAGGGTGGCCAGACACGCAGCCCTAGGCCAGAAAGGTGAAGCCCAGGCTGGACAGGTGGGAGCCCTGCCGCTCTCTGGTCACATGGCCTCCACCCCCAGCCCCCAAGGCGCAGCACAGACCCACGCCCTGTGCCTGGCTCCCATCCCGCGCTGCCACTTGCCAGCCATGTAGACTCAAAAAGTGACTTAACCCCCATGCCTCAGTTTTCTCATCTATACAATGGAACAGCAAGCACCCACTGCAAGGACTGCTAGGAGGATGAAGTGAGCCGAGGCCCCGAAGGCCGTCGCTCCTGTTTCCGTGGCTCTCGGCATCACCACGGACGGGGCCGGACTCGGGCCTCCCACTCCTCCCTGGCTGTGGTGTGTGAGTGGCGGCCCCCTGCCAGGGCCGCACGTGTGTCTCGCGCAGATGGCGGCTCTGCTCACCACAGTCACCGGCTGACGCTAAGCTCTCAACAGAGAACCCTCCCTTGTCTGGGACCTGCAGGCACCTGCGGCCGGTCAGCGTGTGCTGCTCCGTGCAGCATCCAGAGGGCAGCGACCGCCCCAGGCGGCTGCTCCAAGGAAGGAGCAGAGCCGGGGCCACTGAGACGCTTCCCCAGGCCAGGCTGTGACCCGGCAGTCCCTGCCCTCACATACATTCCGTGCGAACCAGGATCCCATCAGCTCGCCCGCCACATTCACACAGAGTCCTGGTGAGCTGAATGAAGAGAGTAGCGCAGTGCGTTTTCCTTCCAGGACTACTGTGGGAAACCAGGGCACTGGAAGGTTCTCCACACCCAACTGGAGCCAAATACATCTGCCCCAAGTCCCCAGAGCACTTGACTCCATGCAGGTTTCAGATTCCAGCTCCCAAGGGAGAAAGCGCCTCAGGTGACCCCAGTGACCACCCACATCCCCACCCTCACCCCAGCCGACGAGCGCCTCACCACCTTCCCCAGGCGTCTCCACCTGAGAGCCCCACCCGTGCCGGCTCCTGCCCAGCAGCCGCCTGGCCTGCACGGCGGACGCTGTCATGACAGCCCGTGACCTCCTCCCAGCCTCCGGCGAGTCTAGTCACCTATCTGCCTGGAGCCAAGCCCGCAGCCAGCACGGGCACGGCCACTGCTTATCGATGGTTAGTGAGTCAGGAGAGAAGGACGGGTCAGAGCCCTCCCTGGTGGCCAGCGGTTGCTGGCAGAGGCCCGGCAGCCTCATGCGAGCCTGCCTTCGCCTACCTTGGGGCCACCACTGCCTGGGCCACAAGGAACGAGAGCGACGAGAGACCGTCCCGAGCAGCCGTCCAGGAGAGGGAGGCTGCCAGGGCTGGATGAGGGGGGCACGGCTCAGCTACGCAACCCACGGTGCTGAAAACCTCTGACTGGGAGGCGGGCCGGCTGCCCAGGGGCCTCACGAGACTGCACCCGGGGACACATCCTCAGGGGCACCAGGGCCAGCAGGTACGCCGGTCACCAAGGAGGCAGAAAGGGGCTCTCAGCAGAGGAGTGCGGGCCGGCGGGCGGGCGGGCAGCACGGCCTGGGCAGCGAGACCACAGCAGGCACCTGGGCCCTGCCCCAGGTGAGTGGCAGAGGCCAGGCCAATGCTTCAGTCTCCCCATCTGCACAGGGCCCCCGTGACCATGGCTCCCCGCTCCCAGGGCTCTGCGCAGAGCACGTGAACCACACGGGTCAAGGCCAGGACGGTGGTGTCCCCCAGCGGGTGTCTCACTGCGTGCCACTGCTGTCACTCTGGCGGCCCCCAGCTCACAGTGACCCCATGCCCATGGTAGGGGTGGTTTCCAAGCGCCAGCATCCCTCCTACAGAAGGCCGACTCTGCCCGCCTGACACGCATACCTGGGCCCCCAGCCCTCTGCAGCGCAGACATGCGCACACTGCCCAGAAGCCAGGGTGGGGCAAAGGGAAAGCGGGGTGCAGCTGCCTCCGGGCCGCACCACCGGGGCAAACTCAGCTTGTGGGAAGGGGAGGCTGCAGGCTGCGGGGGCCCACGACGCTCTGCCTCAGGCACAGCACAGCCTCCAGGCACCCAGAAGAGGGTGGCAGTGGGGAGACGGACGTCCACCACCTTTCCTGTCGTCAGCCCCCCACCGGCCTTCACAGCGTGGGTGGGACACACAGGGAAACCAAGGCCCAGGGGCCCCAAGTGCTGTGTGCGCAAGCCCCAGCCATGGGAGCAGGGGAGTGGGCCAGCGTGCCGGAGTGCAGGAGATGGCCCTGGCCCCCTGCATGGGGCTCAAGACCCTCACCTGTGCTCAGGGGCAGGCGAGGGTAACGAGCTGACCGTCCGTCAGGACTGTGGCTGCCTCCACGCTGGGTGTCACCTCTGAGTGTTCGCTCTGTGGTCCTACTGCCCGCGATGGATACGTGGTGACGCGGGGGACGCAGCTGAGCCCTCCCAGCCTGGTGCAGCCTCGGGCTCTGCAGTCTGGCGTCGATCCCCGCGGTGCTCAGAAGGGACAGCCCTTCCCTAGAGGTGGGACAGCCGGCCCGGGCCACAACTTTGCTCCTGCAGTGCAGGAAAAGGCTGCCCCTTCGATGTCACGCAGGACCACCCTCTGCCTCTTCCCATCCGCAGACTGGGACTGTGGCGGGCAGATCCTGGGCGAGGACTTGTCCCCCCGCCCAGCCTCAGTTTCCCCATCTGAAGACTAGAAGGCAGCCTGGAGGAGGTGCTCTGGCCTGGAGACTCAGATGCTCTGCAAGCTGAAGGCTTCTCTGGCTGCTGGCTCTCCTCACAGAGCCCACTCATCTGCGTGCCTCAGCCCTGCTTCCCCGTCAGAGGGCTGGGCTGGACACGTGCCCCCAGGCAAACCAGCAGCATGGGCTTCCGTCCATGGGCCGCGGGGACTACACCCCAGCTCCCTGAGCACCCAGAGCCAGCACAGACCACGTGCTCTCAGCCCCCGTGGGCCGCTGAACCCGGCGCGCAGACAGACCACCACCATTGAGCCTCCTGATGTAGCCGGGGGTAGGGGGCGTCTCGGCACCCCTCACCGACTCGCCGACCCACCACGGGGCCAGGTCCAGACCTGACCCCACCGCTCAGCGGGCGTGAGGCTCGCCTCCCAAGCTGGAAGAGCGCAGTTATTTTTAGGGGAAATGCACAGCAAGCCCCTGGGCAGCCCCCCGCGTGGTGTGCAGCAGGGGCAGGGCTCCCCAGGCACGACTCCACGTGCAGCAGCTCACGTGCAGCCTCGGGGTGTGCTCTGTCCTCATAAGAGTAACACGTGTTGGTCAGCGTGTAGGAAACAGAATTAGAGGAAGGCAGTCACCTGCGACCACAGCTAAAATGTGGGGTCTTTTCCTTTCCATCTCTATTCCCGGGTACACACCTCCCAGACGTGTACAGATGTGGTAAATAACCTTTTCCTGCTGCACAAAAGGAGACACAAGACTGAAAGCGTGCTTATAGCTGCACAACATGCTCTGGAAAGGCCACGGGCTGGCGAGAGTGGTCACTGAAGGAGGCTGAGTTTGGACCTGACTTTTTTCAAAATACACCTTGTCATAAAGCTTGACTTTTGAAGCACGTAAAAGTGTTTTGCTGTTCGAAAAGCAAATTAACAAAGAATCATATGGATGCCCAACCAGAAGAGTGGTTCTAGGGGCAAATGCTTTCTCTCCAGACCTGCGGAGACGGAGGTGAGGGCAAGGGCTGGCGGCCCTGAGGGAAAGCCCCAGGAGGCGCACAGTAGGTCTGCTGGGCACGTCCAGACTGCCTGCGAGGCGACTCCCGGGAGACCTCGGGGCCCGCACAACCTGCCCTGCGGTCGGAGGGCAGATCTGCCATAAGGAAGAAAGGTTGAGAGGACCTGGGGCACAGTGCAGCTGGGGCCTGCCCCACAAGGGCCTTCCCATCACCTCTGGTCAACACACTGGGAGGTGGAGACATCACAGGAATCAGAGGGACAGCAAGGGCTGTCCATCAGTCTGTCCCAAATGTCCCTGGTCAGTGAGAACAGAAGAAAGAGCCCCTGTCCTGCCCAAACCACAAGACCGCTGTCCTACTGCTACCTGCTCACTGCCCCCACACAGATAGATGCAGACTCGGAAAGCCGATGGGGACCAGGGCTCAGGTGTAAGACCCCCTGTCCAGACTGGGGCCTGCATCCTCAGGACAAAGGCAAGGAGAACTTGAGGGACACTGGCACCGCGCACAGGTCCCACCTCCTGAGCAGGGCCACATCCAACATTAGGTTATGCTCCAGGGGTGGCAGCCTGTGTCCACATGGAGGCCAAGACGGACCCCGAAGGGCTTGGCAGAGCTCTGAGACCAGGCAGGCTGAGGCCTCAACGCTCACGGTGCCAGGCCTCAATGTCCCCATCTGTGCCGTGGGGACACGCAGGCCTCAGAACAGCACCTGGTAGAGCACACTCGTCTGCTGAGTGCTAGCTGTCACCATCAGCCTCATTATGAACTATCTGAACGCTGGGGGAAAACCACTACACTTTAGCAAGAAATGAGGCCAAACAAGCGGGGCTGGTCTAGAAGTTATGACTCGTCCAGAAGCCCCGTACTTTCCAAGGCAGGCAGACTCCTCCCTGGCTCAGAAGGGCAGAGAAGGGTGCACGGAGTGGCCCTGGGGTGGTGCGGCTGTGTGAATGCCAAGCAGAAAGCAAGCTCAGTCTCACTATGACCCGGCCGGGGCTGGTCTGAGCCTGCAGAAGTCCCCTAAAGCCGAGGCTGCACCTTCTGGCCCCTGATGCAGAGCCACTGCAGGCAGCGTGTGGACCCAACAGGTGCACCGAGTGACCCCGGGCGCAGCTTTCCTGAACCTCAGCTTCTCCTCTCGCTGGTTCATTCCACAAACACGTATGGGGCACTAGGACCCCGCAGGGGACACGCACACACACACACACACACACACACACACACACACACACACACACAC
>NW_021703765.1:86564905-86566663 GCF_005190385.1 Monodon monoceros | reverse complement strand
ACACACACACACACACACACACACACACACACACACACACACACACAGACATGGGGCCTGCTCTCTTTCAGCTACAAGTTCTGGCGGGGAGAGCATCACAACAGAGCAGACAGCTTCGGAAAGAGTGGTAACTGACAGCAAAGAAAGTTAGTGAAATAAAACGGGGAGATGGACAGCTGGGGGGAAAGGCATGCTGCTTCAGGCCATGCCCGGAGAGGGCCTCTCAGGGTGACATTTGCGTCTGAGACATGAAGGCGCCAAACAACCCAGGCAGAGGGAACAGCAAGTACGGAGGCCCTGAGGCAAAACCTGAAAGGGGCTGATACGCTGGTGTGAGAGGATGTCAGGTGGCAGAGGCCAGCTGATGGGACGCAGGGCTTTGGAGGCCGCAGTAGGGGTTTTGTCTTTTCCCCACGGGGCAGAGTGGTTACACTTCTGGAAGGTGGGTGGTGTATCCCCTCTCAGAGGCCGCAGGCCAGGACCTGGCTTGTACAAAGGCAGAAAACTCAGCCCTGGGACCTCCCCTGCCCAGTACGGAGCCAAGGCACGTGCCACCACACCCCACCAAAGCGCGTTCGCTGAGGACCCCTAGGCGCAGGAGCCATCTCAGGCCTCCCAGATGTGCACAACAGACGATCCTGGGGCTGTGTGTTCACACAGGCTCTGACACAGGTGCCCCACCTCTGTGCATCCATGTGCCCAGACAAGAAGGGGCAAACCTGTCCCTGGGCCACCTCTCCCTGGCTGCCAGTACCTGACCCTGAGGCTCTCTACGGACCCGGGGCACCCCTGGGAGGGGGCTCACTGCAGAGCCCTGCACTGTGGGGACTTCCCTTCCCCCAAAGCTCAGCCTCTGCGACTGGTGAGTCCTAGGCCACTGGCCCCCAACCCCCAGGAAAAGGGGAGCTGTTAACTGAGCGGTCCCTGGGGCCCCTGGAGGGTGGAGGGGCTGGCCAGCTGGCTGGGGCTCACGGGACTCCGCAGCCA
This sequence comes from Monodon monoceros, assembly GCF_005190385.1. Lineage (NCBI taxonomy): Eukaryota > Metazoa > Chordata > Mammalia > Artiodactyla > Monodontidae > Monodon > Monodon monoceros. The sequence goes on along the minus strand of NW_021703765.1, from coordinate 86,565,676 downwards.
GGCGGCATTCCTACCCAGGCCCAATCAGTCCACTTGCCAACTCTGACAGCATCCATTTCCTTCTCCACTCACTTGGTTCCAGGCAAGAAGGGAAGCATTTGCTCAACAAATATTGTCCATGATAACTCAACCAGACAAACAATTTTTTTTTTTGCCATCCTATTAACCACGCAGCAAACAGCGGTCGCAGAGGGGGATAAAATATGACCCTCCCTCTCCCCATCTAAACAGAAACCTCAAGGAGGAGGAGAGGAACAGGAGGAATTCCCCATGTATCCATTTTATCACGGCCTCCACCAAGTCCAGCAGTGTCCACCTCCCTAGCACATCCTGAACCGAATCAAGTGACATTTTGGCAACAGAAACACAATTGAAAAAAGACCGGCTGAGTAGCCAGACAGCCCCCAGTTCGGACAGTGTAATTTAGAGATTCTTCTCCCCAGCACCTCAAGACACAAACACACCTGCACCCAACGCACGTTGCCGGGTCCTCCAGGAGCAACCCGCCGGGCGCGCGGGGCCCACGCAGCCCGGGGAGCCCTAAGGGGTGGGTGTGCCCATGCCCCAGGGGCTTCCCGCTCGCTACCCCGCGGCAGCATGCTCGCGGGGGGCCCACCTACCTCCAAGGCCTCCAGCGTGCTGAAGCTGGCGATGGCGAAGCCATCGATGACCTCTTCCTCCTGCGAGCTGGACTCGCGGCGGCGGCGGCGCGGGGGGCGCGCGGCGGCGGCGCGGGGCGGGGGCGCGCGGGGCAGGCCCGTGTTCTCCTTG
>NW_021703765.1:86504616-86559905 GCF_005190385.1 Monodon monoceros | reverse complement strand
GGGAGGCCGCGCGCATCGGCGGGGCGGCCGGCGCTCAGCGGCCCTCGGCCGCGGATCCGGGGGCACGCCCCATGCGCGACTGGCGGCGGGCGGCTGGCGGCGGGCGAAGGCTGGGCGGAGGCCCGGTGGGCGGGCGGGGCGCGGACCGGGGCTGAGGCGCCTGGGCTCTTGAGGCGGCGGTGGCAGCGGCGCCCCGAGCGGATAACAACTGACGTACTTCCGCCAGGCAGCCGGCGCCAGAGGAAGTGGGCGCTTCAGCAGGGCCGACACGAGCCCCGCCCCGCCCTGGCCCCGTCCTGGCCCCGCCCCTCCTGGCCCCGCCCAGGCCGCGTTCTGCCCCTCGGCCTTGCCCCACCGCCCCGCCTCCGGCCCCGCCCCGCCCGAGCCGCGCTCCGCCCCGCCCTCACCCCGCCCCTCGGGGAAGGCAGCTGGAAGGCCGCCCCACTTCCCGCCCCTCCGCTCGCACCTGGGCAGGCGTCCCTGAAAGTGAGAGGTGTGGGGAGCTGGAGCGCTGCCCGCTGTTTCAGTTGCGGGGTGGGGGGGGGCGTCTTTGCGCCTCCCCAGGCGCAGCCTCGTTCCGAAGACTCTTTAAATGGGAGCGCATGAGCAGAAAAGTGGGGGCCTCTCCACGCTCACCGTCACCCCCTTCCGCCCCCGCCCCCGCAGGGTGAGCATGGATGAGGCGTCCTCGTCCCAGCCCTGATGCGAGGGCGGAGGGGGGGGCGTCCTCGCCGCCACTCCTGACACAGGGGAGGGTAAGGGTCTTACTCTGCTTGTGGAGGGGCACAGACCACCTCCGCCCCGAGTGGGGGCGTGTGAAAGTCGGGTGACAGTTTCTCGGCCCCTCACTACCCTGCGCCCCAGTCCAGGACTTCTTCACGTGTCTCCTGCCCCTGTTCCCCTTGGGGGGCTTCCTGCAGGCTGGTCTTGCCCCTCCACGGCTTCACCGTGCTCTCCACCGGCCCCTGCCCAGGCACCCCAACCTCTGGGTTCTAGTCTGGGAAGGGGGAGTTCTACACGAAGTGCAGCCCCTCTCCCTTCTCCTGGGTCAAGTTCCCCACCTCACCCCTCTGGGTGTGAGGCCCCGGGCGTGCCTGGTTGGCACAGAGACAGCAATTTGGGGTGCAGGGGCTGCTCCCCATCCAGGGCTGCACCAGGGCAGGAACGGATGAGAAAGGGCAGCCTGAGAGTTGAAAGCTAGGTCTAGGAGGACCTTCCTCTTTCACGCATGGAGACTGGTGAGGACCGACTGCAGGTCGGGAGGGGCCAGCTGTCTTCCTCAAATCTTAAGGTCATCAATTCATTTAGCACACATTTACCAAATACCCTCCATCCCAGCGCTGTTTGTGATGCAGTAGTCGATGAGACAGATGGCTCTTTTAGAAGTGAGAGAGCATGAACACAGCCAAATAACGTAATATGGAAGGGCAACTTGAAGAAAACTGACAGGGAAGTGTCACAGGAAGTGCGCATGGGGTGGTCCTGGAAGGCCTCCGAGGAGTGGCAATTCGAGCTGAGACCCACCAGATGAGAGGGGGCCAGCCAGCAGCCAGCCCAGGGCCCCACCGTGCGCAGGGCAGGGAGCTGTGTGGTCTGGGTTGTCACAGGCTGTTGGCAGGGTTGTCCCTGGGGGTGGCTGGGAAGGCTGCTCTACAAACTTCTGGATACGGGGGTGGTGGGGAGCTCAGGCCTCCAGACCAACCTCCAGTCCTCCCAGGCCCATCCTGCCAGGTTCCCTCTGCTCTGGGCCCTCCCCCCAGCCTCTCCTAGCCTCTCTGGGGTGGGGGCAGGGTCCCCCTCCCCCTCTTCCCATTCCAGATTTTGTTATAACTCTGACTTCCCCCAGCAGCATATCCCTTTTGATTTTTAAGAGCCTTGTTAGGAACGCAGAAAACTTTCTTTGCATTCGTCCTCCCCTAATTCCCCTCTGAGGACAGAAGGCCAGAAAATCTGTGTTGGGGGGTGGTCCCAGGGGAAATACTTTCGGGTTTCATTTGGATCTAGGCCCTTGGGCCTGCCTGCCCATCCCCAGAGGGGTCTCCAGGCCCCATACCTGCTCCGGAGGCCTCAGAGACCTGCAGCCTGGGCTGCTGAACTGACTTTGGGGACTGTAGGGGCTTCCTATGGGCCCATCCTTGTCACCCCTTCCCCACCCTCCTAGAGCAATGCTTGGGAAGGTCCAGCTTCTAGTGTTGAAATTTTCAAGTGTAGAAATGACTGTGTCTGCTCATCTGTTCTTGAAGACGCTTGGGTGTGCGTTCAGGGTGAAGGATGGGGTCTCTGTAGACACCCTGTGGGAACTCCTCTCTGAGTTTCTTAGCTCTCCTGGGGAGCACCCCCCTCCCCCCCCAGGTGTTTCCCTCCCTCCATTCATTTCCAGGTGGCTGGCCAGCGCCTTAGGGACCAGCTGCCGCCATCTCCTCAGGATTCTGGGCCCAGGGAACCTCCCCTCTGGAGAGGGGCAGGGTGGGGCGATCTGAGGCCGAAGCCTACTTGCCTGCCTTGTGCTCATTTTCCCCCCAGCTATGCACATCGTGACAGAATGACTGGGTACCCTTCCCAGGGCTCTAAACCTGCTCCGCAGGGTTTGCAGGAGCCCTGCAGAGCTGAGCGCCTGACGCCTCCGCTCCCTGCTGGTGTAAGGGGTGGCAGGGCCCCTGTGCCTCTCGTTTTGACCTGTTTGATTGCACACACATTTGCTCTCTTCTTGCTGGAGAGACATGGGGGGTGGCTTTGGAGTGTGGACACCAACAGTGGCTAAGGGATAGCTTCTACACCATGCTAGTGATGGGAACTTTCTAGATCTATGCTGTCCAGTCCAGTAGCCACCAGCCATACAAGGCTCTTGAGCCCTTGAGATGTGGCTCATGCAACTAAAGAACTGAACTGTACATTTTATTTATTAACTTTAATCTGAAATGAAATAGCCCCTTGTGGCTGGTGGCTACTCTGCTGGGCAGGGCAGATCTAGGACCTGGGCTCCAGCCTCAGCTTCTGTCACCGGACTGTGGGCAGATGGTCTAACTTCTCTGCATCAGCTGTCCCTTCCATAAACCCTGGGTGGGGTCGTGATGACGATGCTCCCTGTGGTGGGTGGTCTGAACTTCACCTGGAGTGACACAGGGGCAGGAGGCTTGTTACCGTACCAGAGACTCATCTGGTCCTGGTGATTTGCCTTTCCAACGAGCTGGGCTGCGGGTCTGGGGACCACAGGTTGTGCGCCCCTCTTGTTCACGTGAGAAAGGGCTTCTTCGCCCCTTGCTCTGCCTCCCCCGAGAGATGCGCCCCTCAGGACCTGGCTCTTGATGACCTTGATTTCCTCCCTCTTCTCTGCCTTCCCACAAGCTCCCTCCAGGCCCCTGGGGCTCAGCTTTCTGGTCTGCAGCCAGGCCAGGTCTCTCCTGCCTCATCCCATCCCTGAGGACTCATCCCTCCCAGTCCAACAGGGGAAAGGGGACCCTCCCCAAGGGCAGGACGCTGCCAGAGAGAAGCCCCCCATCCCACCCCCAGCCTGCTGGCCCATTGCTGTGAGGCCAGAAGCCCAGCCTTCCCCTGGGCCCATCCCCAGAGCCAGGCCCTCGCCTGGTCACCACAAACAGCAGAGCGCCCTCCCCAGCAGAGCTCTGAGAGGCATCGCTGGAAGTTATTTGCTTCCAGGGTGGCCTGTCAGCCCCATCGGTCTCCGCTGTTTGGCTTTGCGTTAGAGTCACTGCTTTTCTGTCAGGCTCTGAGCAGAGTTAATTGGTGTGGAATTGTATTCAGAATTCAGTTTGCCCTCACAGAGCCGCTTCAGGCCCTATAAATCATCAGAGTCAGCTGCTCCTTTGGGGTTCAAACATACTTTCCGCTTGTAGGGTGACAGCCAGAAAATGAGTTCCTGCTAACAGGCCAGCCCCTGCTGCCCCGTCTGTGAACAGCTGTTTGCTCCAGCACGGTGAGAGATGATGTTGGTTTCCACCTTCCCAGTATCCATTCCACCTCCTTCTGGCAAGCGTGCCTCAATGTACTTGGACACTTAGCCTCCTTCCATGGGTGCAGTCTGGGAGGGGTGGACAGCTCACTGCACGCTCCCCCCTCTCCTAGCCCAGGAATGGGCAGGTGTCCTAGTTCCTGCCATATTAATGCTGTGTGACAAACAGCCCCTGGAATCTCTGTGACTTGGAACATAACTCTTTCTTTCTTGCCAGTGGGGCTGCAGGTTCCTGGAGGGGCTCAGCTTCAGACTGTGGGTCAAGTTCAGGTCTGTTTCAAGGGTCTCTCTCTGGGACCCAGGCTGCAAGACATGAGCTACCTGAGGCATTTTCTTTGCCAAACTCATGGGGCCAAGCCACACTGCACAGGCACTTTGAAAGTCTATGTTTAAGCCTCATCATGTCTGCTCACGTCCCGTCCAAATCAAGTCTCTCAGCCAAGACTGCCACCCATGGGGCAGGAAATTGAGGCCTGCCGCTCCAGTGTGGGGAGGGGAGGATGGCACTGTATTCTTGTGTGTGTGTGTGTGTGTGTGTGTGTGTGTGTGTGTGTGTGTCCCTGCTACAGGAAGGAAGTAGAGATTTGGGGACCATATTCCCATTTGTCACAACAGGGGCCCAGGCTACGCCAATCCAATGGCCTCTGCCTAAAATTAGACTCTGTCCTTTTTTTTTGGCCACGCCGCAAGGCTTGTGGGATCCTAGTTACCCCACCAGGGATGGAACCTGCGCCCCTTGCAGTGGAAGCGCAGTCCTAACCGCTGGACCACCAGGGGATTCCCTGGACTCTGCTTTGAGCAGGGTATCCAGGGGATTGGAATTTGGGTGCGCTCATCCCAAGTGCCCCCCTACTCATTCCTGCTGCTCAGGACCTGCTCTGTGCTTGGGCTCTGAGCCACTGCTGCTCGGGGGCTGCCCAGCTGTCCTGACCCCCTACTGCCCCGCCCTGTCCACGACCTCCCTCTTCATCAGCCCTAACTCAGATGTCACTCCTCCCCGAAGTGCAGTTGGGCGCTTCGTGCTGGGTTGACCCAGCTGAGTGGGAACATTTCTCAGAATTCCCCTCGCCGAGTGGCCAGTCAGGGATGCCCACGTGAGAAGTCCGTGCGCTCTGGCAGGCGGAAGTGAGAGCGAGAGCCGTCAGTTCACCTCCGGGGGCCCTGCAAGGCGCCCGGCCTGCCAGCATCACCCACGGAGTCAGGATCCACCAGCCCCCGTCCCCGAGAGGCTCAGGCAGCTCTGGGCTGTAGCCCCGGGGGCTTCCTCCATCTCCTGCCCCTCCTGGAGCCCCAAGGAAGGGCTTGGCTCCCCGGGATGGCTGTGAGAGGTCCCTCTGGAGCGTGGGTTTGTCCAGGCTCTATCTTAACAGCTGCTGCCTGGCCTCCTGGCCATGCTAGAGACACACAGGCAACACCCCGTAGCGCTGTCCTGCCACCCCTATCCGCCCATCGCGGAAGACCAGGCTTCGGGGCCCAGTCCCACAGGCAGTGCACCTCCCTGGGCCCGAGGCCTCTCCAGGCACAGGCTCCCTCCTGCCATCTTGGTATCCTCTCCTTCATGGGTGCGTCAGCTCCAGAAGAGCAGCTGTGGGCCTGACTCTGTGCCGCACACACTGGGGGCCCTGAGTATCCTTTGTCTGGGGCGCCCCAGGAGTCCCGGCTTCCTGATTCTCCTTGGAGGGTGTCTTCCAGGAGGTCCAGCCTTGGAGGAGTGGAAGGCTCATGCAAGAAAGGGGTGTTTGGGGACTTCTCTGGTGGCGCAGTGGTTAAGAATCCACCCGCCAATGCAGGGGACACGGGTTCAAGCCCTGATCTGGGAAGATCCCACATGCCGCGGAGCAACTAAGCCCGTGCGCCACAGCTACTGAGCCTGCGCTCTGGAGCCCGCGAGCCACAACTACTGAGCCCACGCGCCTAGAGCCCCTGCTCCACAACAAGACAAGCTACTGCAATGAGAAGCACACACACTGCAACGAAGAGTAGCCCCTGCTCGCCACAGCTAGAGAAAGCCCGCATGCAGCAACGAAGACCCAGCACAGCTAAAAATAAATAAATTTATAAAAAAAGAAAGAAAGGGTTGTTTGCAAGGCAGGGAGATCCTGTCTGCACTGTCCCTGTGTCCCCAGCATGGCCCTGAGCGGTATGCACAGCAGGTTGGGGGTGGCAACCTGTGGGAGGGAGGACAGGGCCACAGGGACCCCTGGGGCTTTTCCACTTGAAGTGGACAGAAACCCAAACCCAGCCTGGCTTCCTCTGCTGTGGAGCTTCAGATGTGCACCTGGGCCTCAGGTCGGGCTGGACTCAGACTGGCTTCACCTGGGGAGGTGAGGGTTGCAGCAGTCTCATCCTGCTAAGTTCAGGTCAGCAGTAAAGAGGCAGTCTTTTCAGGGCCTTCAGAGGGAGCACAGTCCTGCTGGCACCTTGATCTAAGACCTCTGGCCCCCAGAACTCGGAGAGAGTGAGTTTCTGTTGCTTTAAGCTGCCCATTTTGTGGCCACAAGAAATGACTACAGGCTGCTACCCTGAGGGGGGTGCGTTGCTTCCCCTACCAGCACCCCCTCCTAGAGGCCCCTACAACCTCGCCTTGGTCCATGGAAGGGATGGAAGTGGCCATGTGCCCATTCTGAGCCTAGACTCAGGAGACCCTGTGTGTTTCCACTTGCTCTCTTACGCCTCTGCCAGGGCCGTGAGAAGGCCGTGCCCAGGCTAGCCCACTGGACCCAGGAGGATAGGGAGGGTGAGGCACACCCAGGACTGAGTGCCCTGGCTACAGTGCTGGGCATGCCCATCCTAGAGTCAGTCCAGCTGAAATGAGCAGTCCAGCCAATGTCCAAACACATGAACCATAAACACTTATTGTCCAAAGACGCGGGATCTTGGGGCTGTTTGTTCCTCAGCATGTTGTGGACTAGCTGACTGATGCAGATGGGGATGAGGAGGGTAGAGGGGACGTGCAGCCAGGCTCAGAGAAGACCTCACATAGCTCCTCAGCTACAGCTGGGTGCCTCAGGCATGGACTGTGATGAGCCCAGCGGTCAGGGACTGAAACGTTTCTGCTCTGCCAGCCTGTGGGAACCAGCTGTCGGTTCTGCAGTGACTTTCAGGACATCTGTGTGTGCAGCAGAGGCAGTGGTGACCTCGAGGGGCACAGACCTGGCCCTCGGGGGTCTGCGGTCAGTACTGGAGGTGGGTAGTTAGCAAGTCATTACACTCGAAGTTACCAGGTTCTGCCATGGCTGGTTGGCTGTGGGTGTGACGTTAGGAAGCACAGGCACCTCTTTCAATGAGTGTGACAGTGAAGGGGAACATGGTGTGGGACGGTACCTGGAGAGAAAGGTAGGGCCGGGAGAAGCTCCCCATGGAGGGGGCACCGTGTGGTGGTGCAGCGGTGGTGATGGTGACAAGGGCACTAATAGCCGTCGCTTTTTGAGAATTTATCTGTCAGATGTGGTTCCAAATCCTCTTCCTGCGTTAACTCATTTAATCTCTTAGTTGAGCTAACACAAGACTCTTTGTAGGTGTTCTTATTACAGGTTGCCGTTCTTATTTTTGTTTGTTTTGGTTTTTTTTGCGGTACGCGGGCCTCTCACTGCTGTGGCCTCTCCCGTTGCGGAGCACAGGCTCCGGACGCGCAGGCTCAGCGGCCATGGCTCACGGGCCCAGCCGCTCCGTGGCATGTGGGATCTTCCCGGACCGGGGCACGAACCCGTGTCCCCTGCATCGGCAGGCGGACTCTCAACCACTGCGCCACCAGGGAAGCCCATGTTTTGTTTTTATATTGCGTATGATTTATATGGAGGAAGATACAATAAGTTTTAGAAAGACAAAGAAAAATCATGAAAAACATATTACATAACGAAAAAGAAATACATAGTTATTAATGCAAACTGGGGTATGGGGCAAGTATCAAAGCATAATGAATTTACTAACAAATGACATTCTGTACCATGCGTGCAATGTTATGAAAGTGAATTTTGCCCACTCTGTTTTAGTGAATACTATTATCCAAAAAACACGATAGAAGGTGATTTTGAATGGATTCCTAGCCAATACATACAGACAGAGAAGATATATCAGGAAAAATGCAGAACAAGCAACAAAATTCAATTAATGTGAATGTATAGGTAGCCACAATATATGTAGACAAGTATTTCAATAGAAACTGGTACAAAGCAGACAGCAAAATACTAAGTGTGAAAGAATTTCGTTATTGTGCTCATTCATATTTATTTTTCTCCTGAAACCATATTTATTTATTTTTTTACATCTTTATTGGAGTATAATTGCTTTACAATGGTGTGCTAGTTTCTGCTTTATAACAAAGTGTATCAGTTATACATATACATATGTTCCCATCTCTCTTCCCTCTTGCATCTCCTTCCCTCCCACCCTCCCTATCCCACCCCTCTAGGTGGTCACAAAGCCAGGTTGCCATTCTTAGCTGCAATTCTTTTTTTTGTGTGTGTGTGGTACGCGGGCCTCTCACCCCTGTGGCCCACCCCCCGCCGCGGAGCACAGGCTCCGGACACGCAGGCTCAGTGGCCATGGGTCACGGGCCCAGCTGCTCCATGGCATGTGGGATCTTCCCGGACCGGGGCATGAACCCGCGTCCCCTGGCATCGGCAGGCAGACTCCCAACCACTGCGCCACCAGGGAAGCCCAGTTGCAATTCTTAATTGTCTCCAGCTAGAAAAGTGCAAGGCTCAACGCATTCTCATAAAATGTTACGTGTTCCGTGTTACCCATGTAACAATCAAGAAATAGAACGTTACTTACAGCATTGGCTTTTATTTATCTTACTTGATGTTTTATTGATACGACATGATTGCTGCAGTTCCAGCCATCATGGCCTCACTCCAGCACCCCATGAGGAGAGGAAAGCAACAGTGATGCCAAATCCCAGGAGTTCTCATCACCAGAATAGTGTGTCTCATGGCCATTAATTGTTGTAAAGGAAGCTGGGAAAGTGAAAATCTGGTAAAGGGGGGTGGGTTTACTAATGACTGTCTTCAACCAAATATGATTTGTCATAAGGCTGGGGTTGGGGGTCAGACTTTCCTGTGGTCCTGGGGTTTCTGCCTCTGAAGGAACAAAATGGGGCTCTGTGAGCCAGGAAGGGGGGCATGGATGGCTATTTGGTGGACAGCGGGCATCGTCCATCGTCCACCGTGCAGCATGTCTTTGCTGCTGGCACCCTGATTTTCCTCTGGGGAATCCTCCTCTCCTGTACTCAGTCCATGAAATTAAGGAGGTGTTAACTTCATCTCTGGCTCCAGGTGTGAGTGTGTCACTCAAGCCATGCCAGTTGCAACATCCTGTTTATGTGCCCAGTGATTGGTCCAGGGGTGGGCACATGACCCAGGGCCTTGGTGGTGACCATGGAAGGGAGGTTCCCTCTTTCCTCAGGTCTTGGGGGCAGGCAGGTGTCAGCTGGGGTCTTGCCATCACAAGGGGAGTGCCTGCCAGAGACTGGATCCCACATGGAGGACAACTGAGAAAGGAGACAGAGGGGACTGAGATCTAACGACATTTTTAACTTCGGATCCAGCTGTACCTGAAGCCAGTTCTATGCATGGACTTCACATACACATGATTCAATATATTCGCTTTTTGCTTAATCCAGTTTGAGTCTTCCGCCACAAGCACATCTTACTGAAAGAGTGCATCTGAAACGACCCCGTTACCTGTCAAAAGCCCATGAAAGCCACAGCAAAGGGGATGGGGCCCGGGTTCTCTGGTTCCCTGTGCCTTGAAGCCTGATACTCCCTCCCAGGGTCCTGGCTGCCCCTCAGTCAGGGCTGATGCCATCCACCACCTCCTCAGGCAGGGAGTGGCCCCTGAGGCGTCCGGTCCCGGCAGCTCTCAGGCACCCGTGCCACGCTTGGTTTCTTTGTTTATCCAGCAAACACTTCCTGAGCTCCTTGGAAGCCCAGAACTTCCCTTCGGTTATGGAGAACCCAGAGGAGAGCAGGACAACGTTGGATTTGTCAGGTTTTCTTTGGCTGTTCTTGCAAACGGCAGACACCCAAGTTCGGGTTCCTCTGACTCGGGCTGGAGGAGCCTATCGAGCGCACGGGAGGGAGGTTGAGCAAATGAGCCCCGGAGGGCGGGGTGGGGGCGCTCAGGAGCCACCGGAATGAGGCTCAGGCGCACGTCCACGCGGGCTCTGAGGGGCGGCGGCTGCTCTGGGAGCTGTTTCCCTCTCCACTTCCTTGAACTGGGTGTGAGCACCCAGGCCTCAGCCACGACAGGCTAGCTTACGGTGCGAGCGGAGCTGGAAGCGCAGCGCTTCTCACAGGCTCATTCCATTCCTGTCCACGTGGTCATTCAGGAACCCAGGCCGGTGGAGGGTCTACTGTCTGGAACGGTATCAGTTGCCCGAGCCGTGTAAGAGGGAGCTGGGAGGGAAGGCCCCAACCCGTCATGCGGTGGTCCTGAAGTGACACAAGGCAGAGCAGCCACATGGGTCCCCAAAACACGAGAGGACTGGGAAGTGAGAGGAGCTCACAGGTATTTGTAAGCAGTAGATGTCTCTCCAACAGCGTTTACGAGTTCTGGAGTGTAGACAGGACTCGATACGCACCAGCTGTTGCGCTTATAACTATCTGGGCTCGTACGCAGAAGCCCTATTTTCTGGTCCTTCAGAGATCACACGAGGTCTCGAGTCTCAGGTTAACCCAGGTCAGTGTTATTACCGAGCACTTGCTCTGCTGGGCTCTCTGTGGGACACATAAGACTCCATCCTTGCTTAAGGCACAGTGTCTCTATTTCAAAGATTCTGAACTTGACCTGAATTCTGCTTTGTGCTCACTTTTTGGCAGGTGGAAGGTCAAGGCATTTGAACACCTTTAGGCAGAGTCCGTGCTTCCCTGCCACTATCCTCACCACTCCCTATTCCCTTCCACCACGTGCTTCTCTCATCTGGTTCCTGCCTGTCTCCGCAGATATCTGTTGCCCCTGGATTTCCTTATCTGCTTGTCCAGGTTACTCTTTAAGCCTTGTTTCAGGTGGTTCCAGAGAATTGATGATTAACCTGACCTGAGCTGACCTTTAGAGATTTGGGCTGAAATTTGTCACTCCAGATGCAGACTGGAAAGCCTAAGTGCTGAAGGTTGGCGTCTCCTGAAGTTGTGCAGTGTACAACCTGTGTGGGTGTACACGGCGACCCTTGACTGGAAGGGAATGAGAGATGGGCCAATTCTGGAACCTGGCCACCATGGTGTGAGGAAGCTCAAGCTGCTGCCCATGGCCACGTCCTCTTCTCCCTCCTTCCCTCACCCTTCAGACCTTGCATGGCCCATCCTTCACTTATCACCTGCCCTCAGGGCTCAGCAGAGGCTCACATGGATCCACTGGGGCCCCTTCCATCGTGAAGAACCTAAACCCAAAACAACGGGTGAACGTAGAATGAAAGGACTTTATTCATGTTGCTGAAAAGGGCAGACCCAGCTTGACCTAGGGTTTCAGATAATCTGCCAAGACCCTGCCTCCCTCCATCAGCTCCGGTGTCCCCTATGTTGGCCCTGTTCTTGGCCAGGCTCACACCCTGGGGTGCAGATTGGGGCAAAATGGCCCGGAGCTGAAGCTGCCCGATCACACCCTGCCAAGGCGGTGACCCCAGCGAGATGGTTCTAGTAAAGTCCCAGGGTTCACTCTGATTGGACTCTCGTGGGGATCCTTGACCAAACACTGTGACTAGGGGGATGATGACAATGACACTAATAGTTAGCAGTTATTGAGTGCCATCAATGACCAGAGTGCCATCTTTCTACCTAGACATTTAATTGTCATAGCAACCCAATGAGATCAATTCCTTTTTATCCTCATTTTATCACTGAGGACACTGAAGCACACAGAGGTTGAACAACTTGACCTAGAAGTCACATAGCTTTTAGTCATGATCTGGGGGTGATGGGTCCCAAATTACCACCCTCACCTCCATCATCACCACCCTCACCTTCTTCATCACCTGTTTCACCATCCTCCTCCTCCTCATTGTCTCCACCCCCATCATCAACATCCTGAGGGTGAAAGTGGAGACGGAGGTGGTGATAGTGGTGAGGGACGCAGGGAAGACTTCTCTGGCACTGGGGTCTCCAGCCCAGATGTCAGGCAACAGTGCTTTGCCTGCATGGGGGGAGTCAGGGGGGCACGTTGGAAATATCAAGGCTTTGCTGAAGGACCAATATATTGGCTTCAGGCTCACTTTCTTTGCAGTGTCACTACTCATAGATGTGATGTGCTGGGGGGGCATGGGGACTTGCTCACAGTTGGGTTAAGTTGTGGAATTTTCCTCCAATAAGGCAGAGTTGGATGTGGAGTGACTTCTTCCCAGTCCCTCAAGCCCCACTTGGAACACCCACACCAGGTCTTGTAGGAAGTACTGAGGGCCATGGGCTCCTATCCAGGGTGATGGACACACAGTCTCCCACCGAAGGCTCCTTCTGGCTGAGCCCAGGCAGAAGCCATCCTGGGAGCCTCCACCTGCAGGGTCAGGAATGGGCAAGGAATGAGTCCCAGGGCAAAGAGCTGGGCACAAGTTGGAACACAAGGGTGGAAACAAGAAAGAACCTCCTGGCTGGCTATGCACAGACAAGTCTCTTCTTGCTGCAGTGAGGCAGGCAGCTCAAACCTCTGTTAAAGAGATAACGCTCAGCCCTTCTTGCTTCCCTGGGTGCCCTGACATTTTTCTGAAGACGGGGAAAGGCTGACGTCACAAGGAGATTCTTTTGACGTCCTCCTGATGGCACAGAGTGGAGGATGCTCTCACAATGAGAGGCCATTGTGAGCACTCAGTCCCCATGACATAGAGACCAAAGCTCCTGGGGGGTGATTTGTTTAAAGGCACACAGGGTGGGTCAGGGTGGAGCCAGGACACAGCCTACCTGTAGGGATCTTTTTAGGACCCAAAGAGTGTTAGTGAGGGCTCTCCCCAAAGTGACAAAACCCAACCCAATCAGGCATGAATAAAAATGGAGCTGTGCTACCTCAGGCAATTGGAGATGCCAGGGATACTGGTTTCAGGTATGGCTTGAACCTGAGGTCAACCCAGGCCGACACATCTGAGTCTCCCTGGCTCTGTGCTCAGCCATTTGCCTTTGCTAGGTGTTTGCACGTATCCAGGAGTATCACTGGTTTGACTAAGGTTACCTGCCCAGACCTGGACCAACCTGTGTGACACGGACAGAGGTAGGGGAGTGACACCTGCTGACTGGCCAGACCTGGGTTTGACCAAGGTGAGGGTGGGGCCCCTGAGTCTGTACTCACAGGAGGAGGCTGCTCCTCAAAGCAGGCTGGGGTGCCATTGGCAAAAGGGGGGAGGGAGGTGGGCAGGCAGAAAGAGCCCTGTCGTCCGCAGTGGGGCTCCCCTGGCCCTGACGGATGCAGAGGGGCCCAGCATCGCCTGTCCCTCCCAGGGAAGGCCCCTGGCTGTCCTCAGTGAGGCCCGCTGGGAGCAGGTCCCCAGCCACATGTGTACTCTGGGCACTGGGCCAGCAGCCTGGCCGGGGGGTCCCAGGGGAGCGGGTGTCGGGCTGCCAGGCGGCCCACACGCTCTGGGCTTTTCCATGGCAACAACTGGGCCAGCTGGCAGCTGGGCAGGCACTTCACAAGCCTCTCAGAGGACATGAGGCCGTGTCCTGCATCCTGATGAGGGAAGAAGCTAGGCTTGAGGGTGTGGCCCACAGCAGCGTTAGCGACACGGCTGGCAGGAGGTGGAAGGAGGCCGGGGGCTCCCAGGAGGGCCAGGCAGGGCTGGACCAACTGAAGCTCATCTCTCACCCATCCCACAGAGTCTCCTGGGTGCAGGTGCAGTGGTTCAGAGCCTGGCTCTAAAGTCATTGTGTGGGTGAATGACCTCCAACGCTGTGCACACAGCAGTCTGGGCCTCAGTTTCCTCACCTGTAGGACACGAAAAATCATGCCCATGTCGTAGGGTTGTTGAAAATCGTACGTTTAAATGAAATGGAATGAGTCAGGCACCCTCCACCTGGGCCCTCTGAGGAAGGTATAGAAAAGAGACAGGCGCCAGGAACCTGCCTCGAAAGAAATGGTGGACGACGGCCTTCAGGCAGACGGAGAATGATTTAGGCCAGAGCTCAGGTCTGCAGAAGAGAAGAGAGCTGGTGAAGGAATAAATGAAGGCAGAATAAAATCTTCGCTTTTTCTTATTCTAGTTGTCCTAACACGTAACAGTTTCTTCAGAATGATACCAGCACAATGTATCGGGTGGTTACAGCTTATGGGGATGTGAACAGAGCAGTGTTCCAGGAAGGTGCGGACATGCCTGTGGAGCCCGGCAGTGTTATTGGAAGTGGACTTGGATTGGTTGTGAATGTACATCGCAGACTCTAGGGCAACTACCAAACATTTTTTTTTCCCACAGGAAGTACAGTTGCCGTGTTGCAAAGGGACACAGGTGTGTTTGGGGCGTGGGCATCCACAGGTGGGGCTGGCACAGGAAGAGCCGTCCCACCTGGGGCTGAAGGGCGGAGGGGAGGGGACAGACGTGGGAACCGAGGGAGTGAGACAGACACACGGGGAGGGAGAGAGGAGGGGACCCTACGGGGGCAGGGTGCCCGCAGGGGCTGTGGTCCAGGTAGGTCAAGGGCGGCAGCCAGGGGCCCTTCCTCTCTTGCCCCTGGCCCTGCTCTCCTGCGGACGCTCCCTGGGCTGGACTCAGTGGTGGCCGGAGAGCAGGGAGCCCCTGACTTGCCCTGTCCGGGCCCACGGCAGGATGAGGAAGTGTGGGGCAGGGAAATTCCAGGAAAGGCACAGATGGTGACCCGCCCCCGTTCTCAGTACCCGGGAGCTGCTAGACGCCTGTTTGTGTTCCTGGGCTTTACTCCCCCGCCCCACCTCAGGGGGTCTGGAGCCTGAGTGATGGGGCCAGGATTTTGTCCTTGGGCCTGGGCTTTACTTCCCCGTGCCCCCTCGGGGGATCTGGAGCCTGAGTGATGGGGCCAGGATTTTGTCCTTGGGGGCTGTGTGCTCTCATGGCGGGATCTAGTCCTCAGGATGTCTCAATCACCGTCTTTTTAACGACCTCAAACAGATGCTCTGCCCACCAGGGAGAGACAGCGTGGTGTGCCAGGAGCCTGCCCAGCAAATTTAATCAGCCACGTTACTCATCTAACAAATGCAATCCTTCTCCACCCCACAGCCTCCAGGCGACCACAAGCAGCGAGTAGAAGCAGGGATGTAGTCAGAGGGTGGGGACAGCCCAGGGCCATTCTGGGCCTGCAGGGAGGCCCTGGGGGAGACTCCTGGCACCCACCAGCTGTTGGTGACAGCTGCTTCCGTCTGTCCCCCCACCCCAGGGCTCTGTCAGAGGGTTGTTGTTCAAACAGATTGATTTTGGCAAAGCCCGTGGGATGAATGTGCTCTCACAACTGTCACGGGGCGTGCGGTTTCCCGGCTGCCGGAGGGAGGGCCACGCCAGAGGCACTCCCTCGGTCTGGAGGCCAGGAGCCCGATGCGGGTCTCATGGGGGCCAAGGGGTCGAGGAGTCAGCAGGCGCCCCAGGCAGCCGGCTGGCCCTGCTCTTGAGGGTTGCTTGCAGTCAGGCCCCAATCCTCACCCCAGTGAGACACAATAAGTGAGTCAGATGGGTGACAGTCGGTGGTGAGGGCTGGCAAAGACAGGGCCCAGGGGACTTAGGTCACAGTTAAAAAGGAGGCCAGGGGCGGGGGAGGCGTCAAATAGAGGCCTGGGTGAAGGCCTGAGAGCGGACCCTGCTGTGGCAGTGGGGAGAGCGCGTGAACACGCGGCCACCACTGGGTGAGGGGCAGAGGCTGTGAGTACAAGTGGACGACGGCCCAGCACCCAGTGGGCTCAGCCTATGTGACCTGGGAGTGAAATGCGGCCTGGGTCAAGGTCAGACCGTGCACTGAGGGACCCTCGGCTCATCAGAGGCCACCTGGCGCTCCCAGAACCAGGACGGAGCCCTCGGAGCAGGAAGCCCCTGCAGCCTGGGAGGACCCGCCGTCCACATAGATGCCATGGAAGGTCATCTCCGACTCTCACAGGGCCAATGCTTTCCCTGGGAAGCAGCAAGGGGCCAGGTGCTAGCAGAGGGGTCAACCCACCCCCTGGCCTTTCTCTCTGTCACTGTGACCCAGTGCCTGGGTCCTCAGGCCCAGACAGCACTCCTGGACTCTGGAAGGCACCCCTGCTTCTCCCCCACCCTCACATCTAACCGGGCAGTTGACTGATTCCAGCCGGTATTGATTAAGGCCCCGCTCTGTGTCAGGCTCTCTTCTCGTTACTGGGATGCAGCGAGACAGAGCACAGAAGGTGCCCCGTGTGAGGTTTGGAAGCAGTTCTGCTGGCTACCGTGTGAGCGTTAGCCACCCTCAAAGTTAGGGGGAGCCCAGTGCACACAAGAGCCCTGCTTCTGACACCGACTACAAGTCCAAGGCCCCTGAGATCCCCTCAGGTTGGACAACCCCCCGGGAGGACTACCTGAGTCCTCTCAGGGCTCTGTTCTCACGGTCCTGGTTCACTGCAGGGAGGGGGCGTGAAGTAGTCTCAGCCAAGGGAAGGGCGCAGGACAGACCTCGGAGATCCCCGACCACGAGCGTCCGGTGTCTTCCCCGTGGGCCCTGACGTGTGACAGCACACACACAGGGTGCTGCCAGCCGGGGGCTCCCTGCCTCGGCGCCCCGATTTTACTGGGGCTGTGGGACCCACGTGGCTGCCTCCAGTGTCCAGCCCCTCCGGAGGGGGAGCGGATGCCACTCAGCACAAAGCCCCGCCGTGACCCCCATCGGGGACTCTGACGGGCCGCGGCCCCGTAGACGGCACTCCCATCAGGACGCCTGGGGCCTCGGGTCCCTCCTGGAGCCGGACAAAGGCCAGCACTCAACTTGGGGGGGGGGGTTAGCTCTACACCGTCTGCAAAGCGTCTCTGGCTACAGCAGACTGAGAATCCCCGGGGCAGGGTCAGAACGTGCTACCTGCCACACAAGGTCCTTCCATGAGGCAGAGCTTCACGGCTACAACTGCCGACAGTGCCACCTGGGTCCCGTCACCGTGCCCTGGGCCAGGGCGGGGGCGGGGGGCACACTAAGTGGCCGCACGGTGTGGGGCTTCCATGCTGCACCAGCGCTGTGCCTTGAGCTCCAGCTGCCACTCCCTCGGGTGGCACGGCTTGGGTGCCCACTGTGTGCTGGTGTTCCGGGCCCGGGACACAGCCGGCCGGCTGTGTGTCCTGTCCAGTGTCACACAGAAAAATGCATTAGGAAGAGGGTAGGGAACGAGGGTACTCAAAGGGCAGAGCAGGGCTGGCTGAGAAGGTGCCTTATCTGGAGGCGGTGAGGGAGCGAGCCACGTGATGCCCGGGGAAGGTCAGCGGGGGCGAGCGGGCTGCCTGGTGGGGAAGCAGCGGGGCGTGTGCGCAGGCCCGTCACCTATCGCTGCTGTGACGCGGCCTCTGAGCCAAACGGGCGCCAGGGAGGGCGTGAGACCCGAGAGGCAGGAGAGGCGGAGACAGCGCCTCGTGTGTCAGCTCGCCTGGCCGCGGGCCCCTGCCGCAGAGGCCTCGCCGGTGTCGGGCCTCTCCAGTCCGGAAGGGCCTGAGTAGCGCCCAAGGGGCAGGCAGGAGGATGCCTCCCTTCTTCCCACCTCACTGGCGGTCAGGGACACCTCGTCTCACCTCCTCCTGCCCTCGGACCGGGCTTCACCCCGTCGGCTCCTCTGGTTCTCAGGCCTTAGAACGCGGCTGACCTACGCCACCGGCTGTCCTGAGCCGCCGGCCTTCAGGCGGCAGGCTGTGGGACTTCCCAGCCTCCATAATCACGTGAGCCCATTCCTAGAATGAATGAATGAATGAATACAAGCAGGAGGCCGGCTAAAACCACTGCAAACCTAGGCAGCAGAGACGGGGCTGGGGACGTGCGTCTGGATGCGAGTCCTTCTCGTCCTGGTCGGAGGCACTTGCTCCGAGCCCATGTCCCTGGCCCACTGTGCGCGCCGGCACCCAGCTGCCGGTGACGCGCCAGCACGCGCCAACGTGCTGGACGTGGCCGGGAGGACAGGAATATGGGAAGGCGCCAAGGTCCTCCTATCGACCTAGGAAACCAGGAAGGAGCAGTCGTCTCTCAAGGGGGGGAGGCTGTGTGAGGGGGCAGGTTTGGGGTGTCGTACTTGCTTCCTGGGGCTGCTGTAACGAAGCACCACAAACCAGAAACAACAGGAATGCATTCTCTTACCGTTCTGGAAGCCCGAAGTCTGAAGTCAAGGTGTGTGCAGGGCCACGCTCCTTCCAGAGGCTCAGGGGAGGGTGTTCCTGCCTCTTCCAGCTTCTGGGGGCCCCAGGTGTCCCTGGGCTTGTGGCCCCATCACTCCCGTCTCTGACCTGCACCCAGCTGGACTTCCTCTGCCCAACCCTCCTCCCGCCCTTTTCCTCTCCGGGGTGCAGGCCCCTCCCAGGCATCTTGCTTACTTACCCAGGGCCCAGGAATAGGACCTGGATCTGTCTGTGTGGGCGTGGCCTCTCTCTCGACAGGGATTTCCCCTCCTTCACCCCAACATGGACTTTGTTCCAGGAGAAAACGTCTAACGCCAGGTGGCCATCCAAGCACCTGCAGCAGCAACGCTGCTCAGCTAGCTGCAGGCTCTCTATGGCACTTCACCTGCACTACGCCTCTGGCTCTCAGGTCGCCTCCGAGGCTGCTGGCGCTGTACCCATTTCACGACGAACATGGGGGCCGGAGAGGCAAAGCGACTTGCCTGAGATTCTCAGCAAGAGGTTGTGGTGCTGAGGTCCAAACAGAGGCTTGTGTCCTGCTTCCAGGCTGGATCGCAAAGGGGAGGGGACAGGACCAGAGCCGCTCTTGGTGGAGGCCCACCGGCTCCTTGGGGCGGCAGGCAGGAGGCCAGCCTCCCCCTGGTGGCTGGTCATATTTATTCTGCTTGAATAACAACGGCTATGACATGAAAAGAGCTAAGAGCTATTTCCTCTGCCCGAGACAGGGACTCACCTAAACGGCTGTGAGTGCCCTCGTGTCCACCACGGCGTCCCCAGGACAGAGGCAGCTGCGGGGTGGCGGCTAATGCTCTCGTTCACTCGTCACCTGAATGGGCAAGTGCTGACTGTGGCCTGTGGGTCGGGCCCTGTTCTGGGCGCTGGCGGCAGGCAGAGCCCAGGCACGGAGAGGCCCTGTTCCCACGGGGTTGTCCCGCTGCAGGGCTCTCGGGGTGACCGCCATGGGCGGAGCAGGATGTGGCCCTGCCCTCCGTCCCTAGAATGTCCAGCCTCACACGTTGGCGAGAAATAGGGTCCTCCTGCTAAGGCCTCACCAGGACGGGTGACCCAATGGAGGTCAGGCAGGCTGGGGTGCAGGAGTGGGAGGCCAAGCTGAGGTGGAGCGGGGAGGGGAAGGCCTCTGTGCAGGTAGCACGGGGACATCCGGGTGGCCTGGACCCGCTGGCCGGAGTTCAGCTGCCCTTCACACTGCTGGTCTTTAAACATTTGTTCAGATTTTGTTAAGTGGTGGTGGGGAGAGACAGGTTTCTATTTTGCTAACATTTCATTTCTTCCCCAACACTTGTCATGAAAAATTTTCAAACACACGGGGAAGCCGAAGGAACGTTCCAGTGCAGACCCACAGCCTGTCGTCCAGACGCGGCTGCACCATTTACTATACCTGCTCTCCACCCAGCTCTCACCCGCCATCCAGCTGGGCTGGTCACCTTGGGCAGCTGCAACAAGTAACCACAAACTGGGGGCTGCATCCAACAGACTTTATCCTCTCACAGCCGGGAGGCCAGAGCTCTGGGATCAGGGGTTGCGGGGCTGGGCCCTCCCTCCTGCAGGTTCTGAGGCGAATCTGGGCTGGGCCTCCTCCGGCTCCTGGGGTTGCCAGCATCCTTGTTGTCCTGGGCTGGTGGCTGCGTTGCCCCGTCTCTGCCTGTGTCATCACGTCACCTCCACCTCTCTGTGTGCCCTCCCTTTCTCATCTGATGACCTCTGGGGGCCACCAAATGGTAAGTGAGAGAGCTGGGACTCAGGACAACAGGAGCCCAGGAATAAATGAATTCGTAAATGCAGGCGTGATACGGGCAGCACCAGGTGGAGGCTGCCTTAACTGTAAATCTACAGCCAGCTCTGTTAGGGCCTCTCGGGGATGGGACGAGAGATGGGGGTGCTGGAGGTCGGGGGGTGACCCCGACTTTCATCTTGCTTCATCTTAGACTTCATTTCTGAGCATATAATACCTAGACAATGACGGCAATTAAATGCAGATTAAAATTTAACTTCCAAGTGTGACCTACAAATAGTCCTGGGATGGGGACCGGCGGGTGGGTGCCGCCAGGTGGCCTGGCTGCAGGTGCAGGAGGCTGCTGGCCTGGGAGAGCTGGCGGCACGGGAGAGGAAGTCCTCTTTATGGGGGTCCCAGGCTTGCCGCATTGGGGCCCTGAGGAGGGCTGCCTCCCTGCCTCTGCCTCCTGATTCCTGTGACCATCAGACCATGGGATGCAAGCCCGGCCCTCCAGCCCTCCCAGCAAACATCGGACTGACGCGGTTTGATGGCCAGAGACACCCGACCCCTCCACGAAGCCCTCCCCGGGGCACCTCTGGCCTGGCGGTGTTGACTGCGCCCCAGTCAGCAGCTCAGGGAGAGACCTCGCAGCCAGGAGAGGAGGCTGGGGACCAAACAAAGTGAGATTTCAGTTTCCAAAGGGGTGGAGAGGATGGGGGCCAAGCCCTCGGACCTCTGAGATGGATGTGGTCTTGGGCAGAATTCCGGGGCAGACCTCGAGAGGACACTGGAGGTCCTGGAAGAGGGAACAGTCACCGGGTGGCAGGCTCCCCTGCTGCATGACAATCACATGAGCTCATGGCTCAAAGCCACCCGGCCTTCTTCTCCCCGCAAATCCCAGTCTGGGGGGTCAGGTCTGGGCAGGTGGTTCCTTTCGGAGGTTCCGGCGAGAGTCCTTTCCTTGCTTTTCCAGTTTCTAGAAGCTGTCCTCATCCTTGCCTCCCACCCCTCTGCAACTTCAGAGCCAATCCTTCCAACCTCTCCTTCTGCCGTCACGTCCCCTTCTCTGACTGACCCCCCACGTCCCCTTATAAGGACCCTTTGATGACACTGGGCCCACCCTCATCACCCAGGACAATCTCTCCATTTGAGGACCTTAATTAATAATCTCTTCCAAAGCCCTTTTGCCTTATAAGGTAACTATTCACAGGTCCCACGGATTGAGACCTGGCATCTCTGGGGGCTGTGACTCTTCCCCTCACCCCTGTGCTAGACCAGCAAGGAATAAGGCGGCTGGGGAAACGTGTGTGAATTTTAGCATTTGGCCAGACTTCCAACCTGTTCTGTGGCGAACAGCAAACAAGGCTGGATGCTGAAGGAGACAGTGACCGCTGGACCGCGGGTCGCCGCCTGCTGACGGACGGGGTGTGCCGACCGGGCCGCCCCTTCGCCGGTCCTGAAGATGGATGAGGATCCTTAGGGGACACTCCTCAACCTCGTGGCTGGAATCGTGCGGATTGTCCAAAAGATTCCACTCAGCTGCAACAAGGGAATGTCCACCCTCTGGGGACGGAGGTCTGGGTGTCAATCCCAGCTCCGCTGTCCTTGTGCGTGGCCTTGGGCAACTTACTGACTGCGCTGCACCCCCGGTTGCTCACCAGGAACACACGTCTGCCTCAGATGGGGGTGTGAGGATTACAATGATTTGATTCACGCGTAGCAGGCGAGTCTCTAAAGATGCCGGCATAGCATCTCCCACTTGTGTGCCCTCCTCTGGTCCTGGTGGGGCTGCTCCCTGCCCTGGAACCGGGCTGGCCTTCGTGATTGCCTTGGCTCACACAGCACAGTGAACGTGGGGCCGAGTGCTGGGCTGTGTGACACTGATGTTTGCACTTGGAACCAGCCGCCATGCTGTGAGGAAAGCCCCAGCAGCTCACGTGGGGAGAGGCCACGTGGGGAGGGGCCACGTGGGGAGGGGGCCATGTGGGGGAGGGCCACGTGGGAAGGGGGCCACGTGCGGAGGAACCAAGGCCCTTGGCCCCCAGCCAAGTGGGTCCTCCCACCCAGCTGAGCTGCCCAGGTGTGGAGCAGAGGCAAGTATGGTCACTGAGCCCTGCCCACCTGGCAGGTGCATGAGCAAAAGAACTGAGTGCAGTTGGGTTGAGCCATGGAGTCTGGGTGACTTGTCAGGTGGCGACAGAGAACTGAGGGCCCGCATGAAGCACTTGGCTTGGTGGGAAGGTGCTCAGTAAGTGCATGGGGCGCAGGCGTGGGTGCAGGGCGCCTGGCCTGCACCTCCTCTGTGTTTGGGCCCTCACCTCCCGCAGCTGAGCCCCACGTGGCTCAGGGTGTGTGGGTCGTGGGGACCCCAGCCGGCACGTCAGGCGGGGCAGGGATCTCACTAGGGCGACGTTGCCCCCGGGGCACGTCTAGAGACATTTCCGTCTTACGCACGGCGGCAGGAGTGACACCCGCTCTACGTACAGCCCCTCCCTTCCTCCCTTCCCACTTACGGGCGCGGTGGTGGCGCTGGGCCCGCCTGATCACCGGCCTCATCTTATTCTGAGGTCAACAGATTAGCACCCTTCATCCCCTGCCGTGGCTGCTTCTGGGGATTTAGTGCAGCAGTAAAACCTCATTTTAACTTGATCACATTGGAAAGATTTTTTCCAAATGAGGTCGCATTCACAGGTGCTGGGCACATACTCTTGGAAGGCCATTCAACCTTTCGGCCCGTAACAAGGCCTTAGATGAGTGCTGACGCCCGCCAGTGCTGTGCTACGCTGGCCGCAAGGTCATGCAGCGGGAGGCTTGGGGTCGGCCTTCTCATCCTCACGGGGCTTCCTGCACACCCCCTCGGCCTCCAGAGGGCCCGGCCTCAGCTGCTCGGCTGTGCTGGGAAGGAAACCCTTTCCACATGCTGCTCCAAGTCTGTCGGGGCTCTGCTGGTGCATGGGGGGTGTGGAGCGGTGGCCTCTCGCCTCGGCTGGCTAGCCCAGGTCTTCCGTCTTCCCCGGAAGCCTCCCCAGGGGCTCTCCGGAAGCGGGGGCCTCCTGAGGCCTGGGTCCGGGACTCGAGCGATGACACTCCCTGGTCTGACCATCTGGGTGGGACACAGGCCAGCCCTGATTCCGGGGGAGGGGAAGTATACCTCCCCCCACCACCTTGATGGGAAGACTGTCACAAGTCACGGGGCGTGGGTGCAGGGGTCCGCAGCGCCCTGGCCGTCTTCGCCACCGTTGGCCGGCACACAGGCGGCCTCGCCCCACAGCCCAGTGGGGCATTCGATTGTTCTTTTGTTCTGAACTTCAGGAAGGGTGTGTCACACACGTCACCTTAGGCCACCCCAGTCAGGCGGCACATTCACACACTACACCAACCGTTCAACGCTCACACATGCCCACACACTCCCGCACATATGCACACACGTTCACACATGCTCACATACAGACCCAGAATCTTCTTTATAAAGCCGTAACCCGTAAAACCACACACACCCCTATTTATTCCAAATTAATGGCTCCCCTCCCCCGCGTCGCCTGTCGGAGCGCCGGTGCAGGGCCGGGGGCAGCAAGCCCTTCAGGTTCCTCCTGGCGCCCCCTGGCTGACCCCCAGGCACATCCCTGCCCTCTGCCCTGGGCCGGCGAGACCCTGCACTGCTCAGCGCCCTCCCTCTTCTCCGAGCGGTCCCCCCACTTGAATAAAAGCCAGTCTTTATAAATGGCCTGGGGGACCCTGCTCTCTCTCGGCCTCCTCGCCCCCCGTGTGGCCCCCCCCGGCCAGGTGGCCTCCTCAGGCTTCTGTGCTGACAGCTCTCTCTGCTGGCACTCTTCCCTGGGTGGCAGGAGGCTGAGTATCTGGTCCCCCCCGGGCCTAGGAACGGGGACAGAGCCTTCCGAACGCTGGGCGCTGGCCTCGTAGCTGCCTTGTGGCCTCACGTGAGGCTCCAACGTGTCCATCTGGGGACGACGGTTACTCTGCGGACTGAGCCCTTGTCCGGCCCTGCCCTGCCAGCTGCAGGTGTGTCCCCTGCTTGATCCCTTGGATGACACTGGCACAGCTGAGTAGCTGGACAGATGTTCCCTTAACCCCTTCTCACGCAGGCCGGGGAGCAGACCGGAGAGAACGCCCAGACTGGCTGGGAGCTCGTCCTGACCCCCAAGGCCTGCTGGGCAGGGCTGGGCGGGCGCCCCTAAACCTGCCGCCCAGCCACCCAGAGCGAGCTGGCGGGCTGGAGCCAATCCAGGCTGCAGCGCCTTTGGCCCCAGTAAATCCTCCCGTGGGAGGCGTAACGAGGCCTGAGGCGTCTGCCTGCTCAGCTCGGCCCACAAATTGCAGGTATACATTTCCTAGCTTATTGCAGGGACTCTGGAATTCAATTAAATCAGCCATCCTCCTGCTGCTGGGCGTGCTGAGACGCCTGCTCTGGGGCCCTGCCAGCTGCCGGCTCTGCCTGGGACCCTCAGCCCCTCCACACAGGCCACGCGCCCGACGCTGCTCAGGCAGTGGGGTGCCGCTATGAGCAGAGACAGAGCCCTGCCCTGGGGGCGCCATCCGGCTAGAGGCCCATGTGGCCTCACGAAGCCACATTGTGTGCCGCACGGAGGCCAGTGCCTCACAGTGGGGCTCAGAATGCCCAGGACGGCTGGTTTGCTTTGGATGACCAGGAAGGTGATATTAAAATTCAGTGAGGAACGAGCCCCGGGAACGTGGGGGCAGAGGGAGCGGCCCATGCAAAGGCCCTCGGACACGAAGCCGGAATGCTGGCCACAGCCTGCGGGGACGCGTGGCCGGAGCACAGCGTGGGGAGCCAGTGGCTGAGGGAGCAGAGGCCTCCAAAGCCGTTTATACGGACTGTGGTTTCATAGTATGCTGCGTGGGAGAACGTCCCCCCAAATTCACATCCACCAGGACCTCAGAATGTGGCCTTACTTGGAAATGGGGTCTTTGCAGATGCAACTAAGTTAAGATGAGGTTATATGGGATTAGGGTGGGCCCTGAATCCAAAGACTGGGTCTTTATAAGAGGCGAGACAGAGATGGAGACACAGAGAGGAGAAGGACCCCTGAAGATGGAGCAGAGATTGCAGGAGCCGCGGGATGCTGAAGAGGCAGAAGTGTGAATAAACATGCATATAGACATACGAATAGGGCTTCCCTGGTGGCGCAGTGGTTAAGAATCCGCCTGCCAATGCGGGGGACACGGGTTCGAGCCCTGGTCCGGGAAGATCCCACAGGCTGCGGAGCAGCTAAGCCCGTGCACCACAACTGCTGAGCCTGTGCTCTAGAGCCCATGAGCCACAACTACTGAGCCCACGTGCCACAACTACTGAGCCCGTGTGCCATAATTACTGAAGCCCACTCATCCTAGAGCCCACGTTCCGCAACAAAGAGAAGCCCCCGCTCGCGGCAACTAGAGAAAGCCCACACGCAGCAACGAAGACCCAACGCAGCCAAAAATAAGTTAATAAATAAGTAAAGTTATTAAAAAATATATATACAAGCAAGTACCGGGTGCGGCCATGGAGGGACAAGTAGGGCTCCCTGATTGGGAGAGATATGGGTACTCTGATGGACGGTCACTTTGGGTTTCTGTCTCTTAGTACAGGGGCTCAGTATGGAAGTCAGCAGGCAAATTACACGGACCCGGCCCTTCTCGAGAGCAATTTCACAGTGGTTCAGACCCTTCTGACCTAGTGGTTACACTTTCAGAAATTATCTTCATGAAGTAGCCGTAGCTATTTCCTTGTGGGTATATGTGTCCATATTCTAGAACTTTCTGGAAAAGGGAGAACCTGCGTGGGCTCTGGGCTGAGAAGGGGGAGCCGGCAGCCCTGACAGAGAGGGCGTAGGAGCTAAGCTGTCCTGACAGTAACCTGACCGGGGCTCTGGGGTCAGCCTGGGGGAAGGCGGCCGGGGATGGGGCCCGTCACACCCTCACATAACCGCTCATACACCTGCACGTGCCCCCCGTGGTGGGAGCCGCTTGGGGTGAGGCTGGGCCTGGCCCTGCCCCCCGCCCCGCTCCACACCTGCCCCTGATGGCCCTGCAGCTCTGGATGCCTTTCCCAGGGACCTGAGGGCTGCAAGGAGGGGCCGAAGGAGCCGGCAGGAGAGCACAGCCCCTCTGTGGGTGCTGCAATCACCTCTTCCAGGCCTGGCCGCCCCTCGCCAGCGGTGGACGTCCTGCCCTGTGACTCGTGGGCCTGACCTCTGGGGCCGTCATCCATCCGGCCTCCGTGCACTTCAGCCTGTGGGGACCCCGGCCTGGCCTCTGAGCCTGCCCTTGGGGGGCCTGTGTCCTCAGAGCCGCGACACGAGCCCGCCGGGCTGTCCGCTGGGCCGCTGCACATCCGGTGGAAGGAGGGATGGGTGTGCCCCCCAAGCGCCCCTCCCCGCCTCCCCTGCCCAGTCTGTCCTGTTTAAGAGAGCGTTCAGCTCGTCCTGACGCTGCAGAAGGAAAACCAGTGAAATCCTCAGTGAATGCCCCAGAGAGCGAGCCCTGGGGCTCTTTATTCAGACACTTCTGACCAGTGGCAGGAGGCACCAGAGAGGATGTGGTCCTGGCATGGGGGCGGTGCGGGCGGGTCCTGGAGACTCCTGGGCGGTGCCGGGTGGCCCTCACTGCCCCCTGCCTTCCCGAGCCGGTTGGGCTCACCCTCCTCCCATTGGCCTCTTGAGCGGGGACCGCTCAGCCCTGCCTGGCCTCCTGGGGACCCTTTATTCCATTGGGCGAGCACTGCCCAGCAGGCCTGGCCTCCTCTCTGCTGGGTTCTGCGTGGCTTCTTCTCACAGGCCGGGGGCGTCTCCCAGGGGCAATCAGGCCTGGCCCTTGGCTCCTGGGGGCTCCTGGGGGCCCTCCCATGGGGGCCACTCGGGTGTCTGTGATTGTACTTGCAGTGCCTGCCTTGAGCGCTCTCCCCGACAGGGTGTGTCCACACACTGGGGCGGGGGGAGTCTGACCCCCAAGACCCAGATATCTACACCCCTTACGTCAGCCCAGGGGTCCCCGGCACAAGCCTCCCGTTCAAGTGGCCCTGCTGGGAGATCCAGTTCCTGGGTGTTGAGCTCAGAGGGAGTCATTTGTCACCTCCCGGAGATCTCTGGTCGCCAGTCCAAGCTGAGTGGAAGCATGTTACACTTGAACTTTGGAGAATTTACCGGGAGGGTGACTCTGCACAGGACCCCTGGCCCAGCTCGGCCGCACTCAGCACCTGTGGCCTCCGCCTGAGGGTCCTCTGGCCTCTCAGTTACCCGCGGCCCCGGGGCTACGGCGTGAGCAGCGGGCGCCGGGATGCAGCTGGAACGCTCGCCTGGCAGATGGGGGCCATGGCTTCCGGCAGGTGCTCTGAGCAGCGGCCAGTGGGTTAACACTGGATTCTCTTCGCAGAGCTGGTGGGGTAGCACTTCTCCCGGGGGCTTAGGACTGAGCGATCCTCTGCAGAGCACTTACGGGCTGTGTTCCCAGGACCCGAGGGGGTGGCCCTGGGGGTGGGTGGAAGGGTGCCAACAGCACAGAGAGGGAGGTGCTGTGACCTTGGACTCAGGGCAGGCATCGGGACCCCTCGTGGGAGCTGTGGCTGCAATCTGTCAGTCAGGAGCCTCTGCGGGGTGCAAACAGAGGAGTGGGATGCAGGGGCAGCCAGCAGAGCCCTGGCAGGGCCAAGGGCAGCAGCGGGGAGGGAGAGGTGCCCTGGTGACTGGCAGCTGCGTGGGGGAGGGGCAGAGGGCCTTGGCCCTGCCAGCGTGGAGGGTCCTGAAAGAGGAAGCCCTTGTCCCAGCAGCCTCCCAAGTCCTGTGGTTCACTCGTCACACTGGCTCCGATAGTGCCCATCCCAGAACTGGTCACGCGGCCAAGGAGTGCCATGAGCCAACACCTTAGGCCTGGGTTAGTGCCCGAGGTGCCCCACTCAGACAACACGGCCGACGGGGGAACCTGGGGCATCCTCCTCCCGGGCGTGGGGATGCTGGGCGGGAGCATTTGCCGATGACCATGTGTTGGCAAAGCAGACCCAGTCCTGCCCCACACCTGCCGATCAGGAGGGCCTTCAGCGAGTTCCCGGTGATGGAGGGCACCTTCCAGGCCTTTTCTCTGGCCGTGGCCTGGGCCTGTCACCCCTGGTGAGTCCTCCCTACCAGGCTGGAGCAGGGGTGGTCTTGAGCCCCGGGAACTCGGCGATCCCACCCCGCCTTCCCCGAGTCCTCGCCAGGCACGCAGGACCCAGCGGTGCGTAAACCAGGGACACCTCCACCCTCAGTGGCTGCCCCTGTGCAGGAGAAAGACCATAAGTAAACAAACCCACATTATGCATGATCGCTGGAGAGAATCGGGGTTAGGGCGAGGGTGGTCTCGGGGACCCCCAAACTGCAGGTGACAAGCAAGGAATTAGATACAATAGCTGAGCCGCCCTTGACTGAAGCTGCACCGCTGAGCCCTCATCCCAGCATGTCCCTGACTCCGTCGTGGGCCCGGAAGGCTCCCGGTGTCTCAGTGAGAAACCCCATTCTGGACTTCATGTCTGTCCCTCCTTCTGCCTCAAAGAGCATGCCCAGCCATCTCACCTGCGGCTGATTGCCAACGTGGCACACCTGTTCCCACTCAGGGCTGCACACCTGCTCCTTCCTGTTCTCCAGGTGGAATGGCCGTTGGCATGACGACCTTTCTCAGTGGTCCCGTCTCAGGTCCCGGCGAGACTGCATCCTTTGGATCAGTCAGCATTCTGGATCTGGAGAAATCGACTCGGTGATCTACGCAGGAAATGAGTTTAGTACAGAGGATGCTGGTTAGCTCACAGGTGCAGAAGACACACAGGGAGGTCAGAGGCCAGAGCATGACAGGTTCCCTGTGCCGGGGCTCAGGCTGGTGAGGGGTGACTGAGGCTGCCTTTGAAGGCAGAGCCCTTGGCTGTCCCCCTGCTGGCTCTGGGTGCTCTGCACACCTGGAAACACCTGCACATTTCCTGCTTGTGTGGGGTCCTCAAGACAACCTCACTTCTGACACCCACTGCAAGTCTGGTGGTCCCTAAGACCACCCTCAGTTTCAATGATTTGCTAAGTCTCACAGGACTCAGAAAAGCTGCAATGCTCAGGGCTACAGTTTATTACAGTAAATGGTACAGGTTAGAACGTGCAAAGGGAAGAAACACACAGGCCCAAGTCCCAGAGAAACCAGGCGTGGGGTCCCGGTCCTGCCCTCTCAGGGGAGTCGCGTGGGCAACGCTGGATTCTCCCAGCTGTGATGAGTGACAACACGTGCAGTGCCGCCGACCAGGGAGGGTCACCGAGACTTGGGGTCCAGGGTTCTCATTGGGTTTGGTCACATAGACATAGCTGCCTGCCCATGTGGTTGCTCTTAGCCTCCCACCCCTCTGGAAGTCGAGCTGATGCTGTGTGGACAAAGGCCTGACCATAAATCACATGGCAGCAGAGACAGTCTGGTGTGGCTCAAGGCCCCAGGTAAACAAAGACACTCTTATCAGGCAGGACCTCCCCAGGGCTCAGAGGTCACCTCCCTGAAGCTGGCGAGGGCCAGTCCTAAGGACCTTGGGAGCTTGCAGAGTATGGACAAGGGGGACCTTCTGAGTTAACCCTTTCCTGATCACGGCTGCTATGAGCACAACTTCCGCTCTGCGTCAGAGCCGGGTATAGGAGTGTCTGGGTGGCCAGAGCTGGGTCCCGCGCAGCGGGGGCTGAGGTGGCATCTGGACCTGTCAGCATAGACGGTGGGAGACAGGGGCTGCCCCTCACCACCCCTGCGCTTGTGGCGACTTGCCTGAACACAGGAGGGAGCTTCCGCTCCCCCAAGTCACGGGAGGTCCATCCACTACTAAATGATGGATCCAGAGTCTCACACGTGAAGGTACAAGGTCCTGGTCTGCCTGTGTGTGTGTAGGATCTGCCTTTGTCTCGTCCTGACCCCAGAGGAGCAGGCTTCGGGGACACTCCTCTTCCCCGCCGCCTCTCTGCTGGCCACGTGGGTAGCAGCGACATCAGATTCTTCCAGGCCGGGAGACCTGAGCCCATCGGAGCCTGGCGCCTTTGCCGCGTGGGCTCTGGCGCCCTGCACGTGCCCACCTGCTGCTCTGGCAACGTGGGGTCTCCCTGGTGGAGCGGGCAGGGGCAGGACAGCATCCCGCGTCCCTGACAAGTCGACATAGTCGGACCGGCTGGTGTGACTGTGCAGCCTCCGTGGGTCCCTCCCGCTCTGCCCTCCGCGCCGGGGTCTGGGCTGCCCCCCTGCCCACATCAGGGTCCGCATGTGCCGGGTCCCCTGACCTGCCCCCGTGCTCAGCCTCGGCTGCAGCGCCCAGTCCTTCGGCACCTCGGTTTCCAGCCCCGTCTCCGGAGCCTTGTCCGGTCGTCCCCCTTCTTCCTCTGCTGTCCCCGGACCGCCGCCTTCTCGCCGTCCCTGCCTCTCCCGCCCGCAGCCCCTCGGCGGGTAACCCTCATGGTCCGTCCTGCACGGGTGTCCTGACCCCGCCATGCTCTCCCTTCATCACGCTCTGCTGAAAAGCTATCATTCTGGGCGCTCTCTGCATCGTTCAGCTGAAGTTGGCTGCGGGGGAGACAAGGACAACAATCGCTCTCACTTTAGATTCACAGCCACTGACCCCGGAGCGTCCGCAGCTGTCAGTCCTGCGTTTCCCAGTTCTGGCCTCTCTCCCGGCGTCCGTCTCTCCTCTTCTCCGTCAGGCGCCCCTCCCATCCTCACTGTCGCCCCCCACCGCGTTTCCTACTCCAGCAGTTGCAAGAGGACTTCCCCAGCCCCGCACCCTGCGTCCGCCCGCTTCCTGATCTGTGAGGGGCACCCTGCGCCCGGGCCCGCATCCCTCACCTGGACCGCATGGCCCCCCAGCAGCTACTTCTTTCTTGCATCGTCCACAGTCTCTCTAGGGGCTCTTCCATCTACACACATGACTCTCCCTCAACACCCCCAGCTTCTGTTTTTCTTCCCGTGGCCTGCTGTCTGTCCACGGCTGAGCCCCCCCTCCCTGCATCCTCTCTGAGCTCATCCTCTACCCTGTTCATGTATTCTGGCCACACTGTCCTCCTGCCTGTACCCGCTTCGCCGCCCTGCTCCCTCCTCGGGGCCTCAGCCGGGAGCCACTTTCCGTCCAGGACTGAACAGCGCAGCTCTCCCCCTGGGCTCCTCTGATCAAAACACCGCCTCGGGTTGGCCTCACAGAGTGTCACCCGAGCAGCGCATGGGCCCCCCCACACAAGGGACCACACTTAAGTTTAATGCTCTGCGGTCCCTTCCTTGAAACGTCTAATGATTTTATCTTTGAGCTTGTTTTGCGAGTGGGGTTGGATGGGGTGGAGGAGAGTGCCCCTCTCCCACCCCAGGGCCCCAGGCCCTGGTTCCCTGCCCTCCACGGGGCCTGGTGTGGGCAGAGGGGTCAGATCAGGCTGGGAGCCCACCCTGCAGTGACTCAGCGTTGGGTGGCGGTGGCCGCCCCACACGGATGGCAGCACGGCAGCAAGCCTGGTGGACGCAAGCCCCTCGGGACCCTGATCAGGGAAGCAGGTGCATCCCAGCGCGGAAGTCTAAATTCCTTGAAGGATCACCTGTCTGCATGGTCTGTTGGGGTGCGGGCCTCTGGGAAGGGGAGACACCTGGCCCAACACCCCCAGAGCCTGGCTGCCCGTCAGACCATCAGGAGGAGGGGACCTTCAGGCGTCAGGTCCGAGCACACGGCCATGTGGCAGGAACAGGCCCCACAAACGTCCCCATGCCTGGCACTCTCCCTGGTATCAACCACGCCTTCCATCTTCCGTAATTATGAGTGTCTGGGGCCTCGCTGACCCGGAGGGACGGCCTCTCCCAGGTTCCCGATTCCAGGAGGCTGTAAACCACTCAGATGAGCGCCCCTGTCACGTGTAACCCAGCCAGCCCGAGCCCCACCCCGACCCCCCCTGTGGGCTCTCACCCCCAGGGCAGGGCCAGCCCCGCGCCCCAGAGCCCCGGGAATGGCTCAGCCAGCCACTGCTGGGCTCCCCTGAGGCATCCTTCCCTGGGAAGTCCAGTAAAGGCTCTGACCCCGGTGCACCCCACCCTCTGCCTCCTGACCTCCCCACGGCCCCTCCTCCTGGGAGCTGGGAGTAACCCCCTCCCGTCAGTGGACGTGGTCTCCTGATCCGCTGGCCTGGTGGCACCTCACATTCCCATCAGTACTCTATGCTTTACAACGTCCCTCAGACAGGCTCCAAGCTTTGGGGGGTCCTCTCTTCCCCCTGCGACTTCCCTTGGTCTAGGCTGTGTTTTCTCTTGGGCCGGCTGAGGGTCGAGCCGCACACCCACACATGTCACGTGAGTCTGGTGGCGCTGCCTGTAGATTACATGCTGTGGCATGTGCAGGAATGAAGAGTGAAATTCGTGCTAATTGTGTCAATATTTTATTTAGTTAGAATGACATTAAATAGCAAGTGAAAAACACTATGACAGAGAGAGAGAAACAGCGGAAGAAAGAAAGAAAGAGAGAAAAAAGAAAAAAGTTTAGTGCCTACGACACTCTCCCCCTGTGTTTTGAGCAAGGGGCCTTGCTTTTCAATTTTTACACCGGGCCCACATAGCCGGCCCACAAGTGCTGTGTATCTGTGTGGAGGTTTGTTCGTCATCTGTCCCGTGTCATTGGAATGCAAGCTACCTGAGGGTGCAGACCTCGGCTCCTGAATCCCGGGACGGTAGACGAATGATTGGTTCGTGGCGCTGTTGGCGGTGGGGGGGGGGGGGGGGGGGTGGGGGGGAGGGATGCCAAAGGCGGTGTCAGCAATAGCGGTGCTGCTGTGTTTGGGGTGCTGTGGATAATGGTGTGGCTGCTGGTGACAGCGGGTGACAGTGGTGGTGGTGAGGGAATGGGGATGTCCGCTTGGTTTGGGGTTTTTTAAAGATTTTTTTGATGTGGACCATTTTTAAAGTCTTTATTGAATTTGTTACAATATTGCTTCTGTTTTATGTTTTGTTTTTTTTGGCTGTGAGGCGTGTGGGCATCTTAGCTCCCCGACCAGGGATGGAGCCTGCACCCCCTGCATCGGAAGGTGAAGTCTTAACCACTGGACCACCAGGGAAGTCCCTGTCTGCTTGGTTTTTAGGAAAAGGACTCACATGAAGACCCTCATCTCTGGTTCTCACGCGTCTAGGCTCATGGCTCTTTCCAGGCAGTGGTGGAGCCCTGCTGGGTTTCTGCCTATAACATTCAGGCTACCAGCAGGAAACAGAATTCAAACAAAGAAACCGTATAAATTGACGATTTACAGACATTCAGGCAAGGCTAAGGGATGCTGGGGTACCCAGGGACCGGCAAGAGTGGGAGGCGTTGCCTCCAAAGTAACTGGGCAGCGAGCGCTGGTTCCGTGAGTCCAGTGAGAGCTGGGGACCGGGAGGGGGGTGCCCACGGGGCTGACTGGCCGGCCAGTGCAGAAGCCAGTGGACAGGGAGCCTGGGAAGTGCAACCGTCAAGACATCTCCGGCACGGCGAGGCGGCCCAGGACAGAGAATGGATTGGGGGGGAGGGAGGGTGTGTGCCACATTGACCGGCCGCACACCGACCCAGCCCAGGAAGGACCATCCTAGCATCCCGGCACGTTTGCGGGGAAAACCTGGGGCAAATTTGGGGACGGTGCTCTTGGAAAGTGATCCTGAACCCATTCACGGGGTTCCCATCCACCTTTGGGGGCATTGGGGTCATGACGTGGAAAGAAGGCAGATAGAAGCGTTCCCATGATCTCAAACCCAGCTTCTGAAAGTCCTCCAGCTGATGCCCTACTATTCTAGAGCTGGGCGCCCACCTCAGACCTCAGGGAAGGCCCATCCAGCCCAGGCTTTGGCTCTCATGACCCCACGACGCTGAGCACGGTTGGTCACACAGTGATCAGGAAGCAGCATTAAGGTTCCACCAATTCATTTGCTCTCATTGTTTTCCCATAACCCTCACTCCCACCCCGGCCCTCCTGCTTTGTTTCGCAGCAACCTCTCTGAGTCAGCCCACCAGGCCCCAGCTCCCAGCCAGCCCCGCCTCAAACGTGGCAAATCCCTCTTATTGATGACATAAGCCCATCCCTGCAGTGACAGCATTAAGCCATCAAATTCCTCCAAAGGGAAGTTTGTAATGGGAAGGGTTTGGCAGTGAATAGGGCTGCTCTCCCCTCCATCCTGGGGCTGGGGCAGGACACGGGCCCTGGAGGAAGAGACAGCCTGGACCAGCAGGGACTCGGGGACGCTGGCAGGGCGGGGGCCCCTTGGAAGTTGTTCTCAGGCACCTGTGCTCCATTCCTCTGGAGGGTTTTTGGTTTCCTCTCCCTTTTCTGTACTTTGTTCCTTCTGCAGGCTGAGCTTGGGGCAGAGGGACAGATGCCTGGGAAGTCAGGGGACCTCTGCAGGGGGACCCGGGTGCTGGGGCAGGTGCCACCTCCCCACCCCAATCTGTGCACCCACTGGAGAAACGCCCGCCCTGGGTGGGCCGCGCAGCCGAGAGGCCGTGCCCAGGACACTGCCGACACCAGCTCTCCGATGGCAACAAGGACAGACTCCCGACCTCGGAGGACCGGCTCCTGCAGGTGCATCCTCTCTGTCCCCCGCGCTGTCCCATCCTGCACGTGCCTCAAGCACACACGTGCATTTGGAGAGGAGGACACACACAGACCCACAAGTGTACTTCAAATGTAGAAACCCCGCCAAGGTAAACATGGGCACACCTGCACACACACACTCACAAGGCTCTCGCATATACACACACACTCAGACACACACTCTCACACATGCGCACGTGCATGTCACACGCTCACACATCCCACGCACATGCAAACACCCGCCACATACGCGCGCGCTCACACACGCACAGTCACGCTCACGCACACCCGGGCTCAGCTGCAGACCCAGACGCAGATGGCCACGCAACTTCCGGACACTCACAAACACATGGGCGTCCAGATTCAGACTCACAAGCCTGACTCACGCACGTGCCTCACAAGCCTGACTCACGCACGTGCCTTGTGGGCCTCCATGCGTCCATAAGCAGAGGCACACATGTGTGCACCCACAGACACACCTGCATCTCCTTGTGCACGCGTGCTCACGTGGGCCCATGTGCTCAAAGACAGATGGGCCCGAGGACGCAGGGCCATGCACACCAGGGCCTGGCTCCCTGGCCTCTGGGGGGGTCTTTGCCTCCACTTGGATTGAACAACCGGCTCTGTTCTGGGACCTGGGGGTGGGGCGAGGGGCAAGTTCCACGCTTAAATGCCTTTGGCAAAACTCCCCAAGGCAGGAGCGAAGGCAGGCCGTGCTTCGGAGGAAAAGCCCCGAGCAGCTGCAGCCCAGCCCTGCTCTGGGCCCACGTGGCAACATCTCCCCGAGGTGGACAGCCACTGAACTACCAGCCCTGGAAATGCAGGAGGGGGCTGCAGGGCTGCAAGTGCCGAGCACCCCCTCCACCAGGCAACCCAGGAAGCAGAGGCCTGGGAGCTGCGATGGGGTGTCCAGGGCTGCGCCCACCCCATAGCTGAGCTTCCCAGCTGGGGACCTGGGCTCGGCGCAAGCAGTGTGTGCCCGGGGCCGGGCGGGGGTTGGTCTCCTGCCCTCGGCCCCATGCCCGTGGACGCCATGCTTGATGCCAACTCTCACGAGAACAGCCCTATCCACTGAGGAGCAGGTGCTCGCTAGAAGATTCCATCCCAGGAATCCTGTTAGGAGCCAGGGGGCCCGCGGCGAGGGGGATTTTATTTTATTATTACTTTAAACTTAGCATCTTCACCCCAGCTGGAATCCGGCAGCAGATCTGGGTGCAGGTTGAGTGACAGCGGATGGTTTCTCGGCCTCTTTCCAAGCGCGACTGCCCTGGCTGCTGTGACGTCACCACAAACTGGGCGACTAGAAACAAGGGCAGTTTATCCTCTCCCAGTCTGGAGGCCAGACGTCCAAAATCACTGTGCGTGCAGGGTGGCTCCCCCGCAGGCTCCAAGAAGGTCCCTCCTGCCCTCCCCAGCTGTGGGGCCGCCAGTTCCCTGGGTGTTCCCTGTGCAGACACGTCCCTCCAGCCCGGCCTCCACCTGCACTCAGCCTTCTCCTCCCGGCATCTCTTCTGTGTTTCTGTTTTCTCTTCTTGTAAGGATACCAGTCACTGGATTTAGGTCCCACCTTAATCCAGGATGACCTCACCTTAACTAATTATATCTGCAAAGACCCTACTGCCAAATAAGCCACATTCTGAAATTCCGGGAGGGGCACGCACGCTTAGGGGACACTCTTCAACCCGGTGCATCACATGTACGTTCTTACTTAATCTGCATGATGCTCACGAGGGGCGGGCACCTTATTATCTGTAATTACACACGTGGAAACGTGCACAGAGGCCCTAAGCGACTTGTCCAAGGTCCCTGAGGGAGCAGACACTTTTCAGCTCCCTGTCGTTGAGCTAACAGACCAGCCCTCAGCTGGACCCTGGCCTCGCCATGTCACCTGGGCTTCCTTACAGCTTGGCGGCTGGTTCCAGGCACAAGCACCCCGAGCACAGAGGGAAAACCAGGCGGAGACTCTGGCTGTAGACAACCAAGCCTCAGAAGGCTGCGCATCCCTTCTGAAGGCTCCGCTCGCCGAGGCCGCCACTGGGGCCCATCCAGTTTCATTCAAAGGGAGGGGAGTAGGCTCCGCCTCATGGCGACGAGGGGTGTGGCAGGTTCTGGAAGAGTGTGGGGGACTGAAAAATATTGGGTTGGCCATTTTTGATGCAATCTACCTACAATCTGGGAATAGACATGGTTCCAAACCCAGGCTTTCCAGATCCAGGGCCCGTGCGCTCAAACACAAATCGGTTTATTGAGCACCAGCTGTGCGCCAGGCCCTAGGGCAGGCGCAGGTGCTTTAGTTGGACCATCGCTGCCATCCTACAGCTGCCCGGTCAGGGGACGACATCTTCTGACACATGAAAAGACTGAGTGGAGGTCTGCTGGAGGCCTGGCCCTCCACGCAGGACGTGGTCAGTGCAGACGTGGAATCCACATGCCACCTGCACTCTGAAACAGAAGTCACACTCCAGGGCCTGTCAGGTCACATCCAGCTCACAGACACATTGGCCAACAGGATGCTTCTAAAAATGGGATCTTCACCCCCAGATCCAGGCTTGCAGCTTCTCTCGAAGGGCCAGATGCGGGCATGCCGGTCATTTCTACAGGGTGACGGTCAGCTGGTGCTGCGTGGAGCGGCTGCCCCGCACGTGGGCTCCTGGTCTGACGTGTGTCGGTCCCCACCACTCCCTGTTGTGTCACAACTGGCTCTTCACCGCCTTGCAACTCCTTTCGCTTTCTCCTGCGGCCTCAGCTGTGGTGCCCTGCCTGGGAGGATGCCTCAGCCAGATGAGAAGAGCATGGTGGTGTGCAGGTGTACACAGGTGTGCTCAGGTACATGTGCAGGTGTGCACCCAGGTGTGTGCAGGCGTGCTGGGTGCCAGGCACTTCAGCCTGTCTTACCCTAGACTCCTGAGGCCCGAGGTCTAGTGTGGGAGGTCAGCGGATGCCTTATGACCACCTGCCCAGGAAGCAGATGGGACTTTTCCCCAATTCTCCGCCACGCCGCTCCGAGTCTTTTCTGGCCCAGCTGGGGCTGAGGGGCTGGGCCAGGCGGGATGTTCTCACACTGCCACCTGGTGGTCTCGGCCCCAAGCGGCGCAGGGACGTTCCAGCCCACCCAGCCTGGCCCCAGCACACCTGCGGCTCCTCCAGGCCAGGATGCAGACTCAGCGGTGGTCCCTGCCCAGAGCCCTGCTGGCAGGGGCATGTGTCATGGGTCACAGGACTTGGCCTGGCCCAGACGCCTCATCCTCCAGCCTCCTTCACCTTCTGCTTCATCCTCTACTGGGCATCGTCCTCCAGGAGCTTTGGGAAGAATTTGGAGACTGAAGAAGGGCAGGACCCTCTGGAACACTTGGGCTAGAAGCACCCAGACCCTCTGCCTAAAACAATGAAAAAGTGCCGTGGATGGGAGGATGCTTCCAGGAAGCCGATGTCCCTGCAGCTGCCCCATCTAAGCCGCCACAGCCCGGGGAGGACCCCCTCCACTCCAGGCAGCTCCCTCCATACCCTGGTGGGTGCCTGGGCTGACTCCTCATCTAGGGTGCAGGGGTTACCCAGCCAGCGTGGGACAGGGTGCTGGCAGGACAGGCTGAGGTGGTGACTGGGTTTGTGTCCTTGCAGAGGTGGGAGTGGCTTCAGCTGCCCCTGACCCCAGCACTGTTTGGCTGGGCTGCCTTTCGAGCTTGGTCTGCTAAGGTGCCGCCCAGCGCACGCTGGCCCCTGATCCGTGCTGGGCCCACGCCCACTTCCAGCTGAGAGAAGGCCCTGCCTCTCAGCCTGCTCCTGTCCAACCCCACATGTCCTCCTGATTCATTCATTCATTCACCCACCCACTCATTCATCCAGGCCCTCCCTGGATCAGGGAGAACACCTGTGCAAGGCCAGTAAGCTTCTGGGACATCCATCCTGGGGAAGGAGTTGGGCACTGGGCAAGGAAGTTCACTACAAGTTAATTTCAGGGAGAGACGAGTGCCCTGAGATGGGCCGGGGTGCATCAGGCGGGCGTCCAGGAGGAAGAGCCAGCGAGCTGAGACCTGCAGAGGGGCACCCGGGCATGTGAAAGGGGGAGGTGGGAATCACCCAGCAAGCACAAAGGCCCCGAGGCAGAGGCCGGCATGGTTGATGCAGAGGACAGGAGGCATGTGGTCAGGGAAGTGGGGAGATGGAGCTGCGGAAGCCCCTGGGGGTCCCCTTCCCTGCGAGAGCCCTCAGAGACTGAGTTCTGGGGCAGGACTGTTTTCTCTGGCCTTGGGAAGCCGGCCTTAAACTGCGTCCCCAGAGGACGGAGGCTGAGATCTTGGATCGGTTTCCTTTGGAACCTGGTCTTCCCGGGGGAGGTGCTGAGCAGCCCCCTGCTGGCCGGGTCCTTGTCAGAGACGATCAGTTCAGGGAATATTGTGAAGCGAAAGGCGCACTAGGAAGCCAGGACTGGCTGAGATGAGTCCCTGTCGTAGGTCTGCATTTTTTCCCACGTAAATTCTTCGTTGCGTTCACGCGCTCTCATGACACAGCCACAGATCCCTTCTCGGCCTCAGGCAGAGCGGGATAGACTGTGAGGATGAATCCACAAGGCAGGTAATCCAATCTCAGGCCTGGTGCTCAGCCCACACCGTTGCCCTGGGCAACCACTGGAGTGGGGATGCTGTCTGTAACCTTAAAAACTGATTACTGGTCCTCCCCTCGAGGCTTCAGTCTTAAAGCAGATTAAGTGGGAGGGTTAGCTGGCTTAGGGCCTCAGGGGGGCCTCCGAGGCATCTGCGGCTCCCTCTTCACGCAGCGATTAACTCACTTAGTAGCTGGCAGATGTGACCGGGTGGGGTGGTTGGAGCTGGGGCGTGGATGGGCATCT
The DNA here is from genome assembly GCF_005190385.1 of Monodon monoceros. Lineage (NCBI taxonomy): Eukaryota > Metazoa > Chordata > Mammalia > Artiodactyla > Monodontidae > Monodon > Monodon monoceros. Next base: position 86,520,539 of record NW_021703765.1, on the reverse strand, counting down.
GCTCCCAGGGGGCTTTGGGACTTGGGGTTTCCCACACGCTCTTCTCACTTCCTTTTTCTGTTGGGAGGAGGGTCGCAGAGTATGGCAGGGACCCCTGTCCAGAGTGGGTCCCGGTTAGTCCCATCTTAGGTCAGGACAACCCCTTCAAGCTGAAAGACAATCAGACCAAGGCACCTCTCTTGGTCTCACAGCCCAAAGCCCACTTTCAGCACCTTCAAAAAGCGGCCAAGTGTGGCCACTTGCTACCACGTCCACTCTGCTCCGCGCCGCTGCTGTCCAGGCCTGCTGGGCCCCGCCCCCGGCGCGGGCTTCCAGCTGACCCAGGAGCCTCACCTGACGCTGGTCACACCCCGGGGTATCCCTGCCCGTGGAGGGTGGGCGGGGCCTGTGACTCGCCTCCAACGACGAATAGAAAGTGGCCAAAGTGGTGGGAGGTCCCTTCTAAGTGGGGTTGTAGGAAGACCCTGGCTTCCACCTGCTCCCCCTCTCTTGCTCTTGCTTCTCAGTCTGACGAAGTCAGCAGCTGCCACGTTGAGAGCAGCCCTGTGGAGAGGCCCTTGTGACAAGAGACCGAGGATGGCCCCGCTGAAAGCCAGCCAGGAGCTGAGCCCTCGGAGGACTGGTCCTGCTGGGAAGCTGTGAGTGGGCCTGAAAGTGGACCCTTCCCCAGTGAAGCCTTCGGGTTAGACCTCAGCCCACCAACGCCCAGCTGCAGCCTGCCAGGAACCCTGAGCTGGGGAGCCCGCTAAGCCACGCCAGGTTCCTGACCTGAGAAAATGTGAGGGCGTGAACTGGAGTTGTTTCAAGCTGCTAATTTTGGAGTCAATTGTTATGCAGCCACAAATAACTGGTACATGTCCCACACCCTGCTCTGGGCCAGCAGCCAGACTGCTCACATCACTTGTCTGCACACAGTCCCCAGGGCCCCCATCACACCCCAAGCAAAGGCCTGAGTCCTCGCAGCAGCCCACAGACCCCGCCTCATTCATCACCCCTCGATCTGAACGCTCCTCCACCTTGCTCCCTCTCCTCCAGCCCCGTGCATGTTGTGTTCTTCTTGGACAGTCCAAGCTGCCTCAGGGCCTTTGCACTGGCTGTCTCGTCTGCCTGGGATGCTTCTCCCTGAGTTATGTGACTAGATCACCCTCTCACTTTTCGCATGACCCCCTACTTAAACTTACCCCCTCCCACCGCCCTGTCCCTTCCTGCGTATTTGTCATCAGCATTCGGCACTCTGTTTCCTGGCTCCCCCTCTTGCTGCTAGGATGTGCACGCCATGAGAGCAGGGGTTTCTCTGTGGTTGCCTGTGTTTTCTCCCCTGCAGCATCCCTACGGTCTAGATCAATGTCTGACATAGAGCAGATCCTCAATAAGTATTTGTTGACTAAATGAATGAACAAAGGGAGCAGAGGGCGAATCCAGCGGAAAATGGCTCTTTCGTGCACAGCAGGATCAGGTGCTCCACACGTGTTTACTGAGTAGATCTGTCCCACGGGATACAGGTGAGGATGGGAAACTCTGAGCCTATCAGAAGAAACTTAATCCTCAGGCTGACACTACCTAGATCTGTTCCGATAATGCTCTGATGAAGAAAGGCGGGCCTCAGAGCGCCAGCCCGCGGCGTCGGGAACCCCCAGAGCCCTCTGACCACTGGACTGGCGGCAGCCGGCCGAGCTGTGCAGGGGGCCTCCACTGTTTTCTTTCCCTTTGCCGCGTACTTTGCAACAACACTCCAATTCTTTTCTCCCAATTTTCTTCTTAAAAATCACAAGAAACATTTTTTAACCGCACAAGTTTATGCCTGAATCATTCTTGTAAAAAATTCTATAACAGCAAGTAACTACCCACCCAACCCCCCTATTGATGTGTGTTAGGAAGCTGCGGGCACCATCAGGAGATGAGACGGGCCCACAGGCCGGGCGGCAGAGGCCTCGAGCGGCCACCCTGTCACCATGTCCCCTTTTCCTGCCCACAGTCATGGCCGGATGGGTGGACAGCGTGCCCGTCAGCCTGGGCCCCTGAGTGAGTTCAAGGCGCAGGTGACCTGAGGACCTGGGAGACTAGAGATGTGAGTGAGAAGTGGGCCTTCGTCACTTTCCATCCCTGAGGACTGGGGATCATTTAGTAGGTGCAGCAGAACCTAACCAGCCCTGACTAATACTGAAAGTGACACCTAGAAACGGTGCTGCTGTAACAGAAAATAAACACTGGAAAGCATGCGGCACTGGCTTAGTTGGAAGATGGAGAGAAAGCTCCACGCTCTGCAGTGGGAAGTGTTTGGTCGGACGTGACTGCAGCGACTTGGACCTCAGACCGTGAACCTAGTGAAACCATAGCTCCGGGGCGAGAGGCCGTTAGCGGTATCTGGTGGCACCTGTCGGCTGCAAAACTCAGAGGAGAATTGGCCCGCTTGAAGCAGGAGTGAAAGTGAAAAAAGGGCTTCCACCAAGTTGGAAAAGCTGACTGAATTTAAGACCCCCCAACTTAAACTCAATTAAACACAGATATGACAAGAGCCAAGTTAAGGGTGTAGCATCGTGGCCTCTGTTAAAATCTCCCTGTGGCTAAAGGTGTGTCAGACACACTTTTTGGACATGGTGTGGGAGCGGGGAACGCGGCCACCCGCTGACAGAGGAGGGCGAGTTGCCCGACCATGCAAACCTGTGGGCGTTGGCAAAAAAACTGTGGGTGCTGTTGGCATCAGAGCTGACCAGGATTAGAAATAAGACACCTGCTAAGGTTCCAAGACAGCTGTGATGACAAAACAAGACCCGTTTAGGAGAAAAGAGGAATGGGTACGTTTGAGACAAACTTCCACTAACCGCGTGCGACCAGAGAACAGGCTGAGAAGACTGCGGTTCCTGGGAGGCGTCCACCCGAGTCCCACATCACACTGGCCAAGAGGACCGAGGAAAGTCCGGAAGCTCCCAGCGGGCAGAGCTGAGGGGCTGCTTCCAGGCAGGACCTGAATCTGACCACCAGGAAGAAACAGGCACACTGCAGGGGCTCAGAGTGTCCGCCAGGAGGGAGGGCTCCTCTTCTACGACAGCTGCATCTCCGTCCTTCCTCTGCTTACGGTGGTTTTCCTGTCTCTGTTCCATGCAACATTGAGTGTGTGGAAGGAAAGGATTTATCTTTCTAGTTTTGGGGTCTTCAGATGCAGTGGGGCCCCATGTGGACAGGGTACAAAGGTACGAACCCCAGAGGTCCTGGTTGTATGTGACTGGAATTTTGGGGTCATCTTGCTTGGGGAGATGAGGGAGAATAGAATTAGCTGGCCCGGAGTCATTTGGGCTGTCCACCAATCATTTGGCCTCCTTTTTCAGACACCTGGGGAGATTATGCTTCTCTGCTCACTTGAAGTCTGGCCTGGCCATGTGACCTGCTTTGGACAATGAAACGTGATTATTTATTTTTTTATTTAAAAAAATATTTATTTATTTTTGGCTGCATTGGGTCCTTCGCTGGTGCACTTGGGCTTTCTCTAGTTGCGGCGAGTGGGGGCTACTCTTCGTTGTGGTGCGCAGGCTTCTCATTGCAGTGGCTTCTCTTGTGGAACACGGGCTCTAGGTGCGTGGGCTTCAGTAGTTGTGGCACGCGGGCTCAGTAGTTGTGGCTCGTGGGCTCTAGAGAGCAGACTCAGTAGTTGTGGCACACGGGCTTAGTTGCTCTGCGGCATGTGGGATCTTCCTGGACCAGGGCTCGAACCCCTGTCCCCTGCATTAGCAGGCAGATTCTTAAACACTGTGCCACCAGGGAAACCCCATGTGAGCATTTAAAGGTCAGTTTATGGTGTTTCCTAGTTCCTGCTTTGGTGATTGTGGAAGCTTGTGTCAGCCTGGTTTCCTGGTCCCATGTGATTACCCAGAGCAAAGGGCCCTGCTAACCCACATTGGACACATAGCATGAGCGAGAGGTGTACCTTTGATGTGTTCAGCCGCTGATGTGGAGAGTGTTTGTTACACAGCAGACCCTGTTCCAGCCTGACTGATACACTCCCCCAAACATGCATAGGTGGCTGTCTCTCTGCTCCTGGTTCAGAGGGAGTGGGCACAGGTCTGCTTCTCAGTGAGGTTCAAAACACCTTACTTCTAGTGCGTCAGAGAGAATGAAAAGAAAGGCTCCAGGGGTGCTCTGTGTGGTGTGGGCAAGGCTGGGTGGAGGCATAGCTCTGGCTGTGGGGGGCAAGGGGTCTGGAGGACTGGGATTATGAGGGTCCCAGGGCTCTGTCACGAGGGAGGGTCAGGTCTGATCCCTCATGAGCGTGTCCTGGACTGAAGCTGGTGGATGCACAGTGAATCTCGCCCTCCCCACCCTCAGCTGGGGGACCCCACAGTCCATCAACTGCCTGGGGTGATGGACCCAGAGCCTTTCTCAGTAGCCCGCAGAGTTCCTGAGTGACCACAGACATGGAGAAGTCGCCAGGAGCCTCAGCTTTGCTGTGCTTTGAGATGCTCTGATTAAATTCCACCCACAGTGCCTCGTGTTTATCGTGTCATTAGTAATCATGATGCTGTCTTATGTACATCCCCACGGAAGAAGCCTGTTCCCCGGATGGAGCATGGGTCTATTCACACGCAATTTCCATACATCTCTAAAGATTACCACTTTAACAGCTCTTGGTACAGACACCAGGAGACAGTTACATCTGACAGAGCATAAATCTAATTCCCTCTGCACTCAGTTTTCTCCGGCGGCAGAATCAATTTCAGTCTGTCAGGATTTTATCCCAAAGTCTATTCACACCCGGCTCTTTCCCTCCACGTCCCAGCTCTGTCTCTCTCAAGAGTCTCCCCCCTTTCAGGAACTCAATCCTGCAGAAAAAGATGCCTTGCTGATACAAAGTAACAGCCTTTATCTCTATACAACGGAATCCAATTAGGCATGAAGGAGACACAGTTAGGTCTCAGCCTGGAGGTCGTGTCCTGGGATGCCGCCTGCCTGAGGCCATCTCACCTCTCAGGGTCTGCCCTGGGCCCTTTCTCCCTGCACCCTGCTGGGGTATGGTGGGAGGAGCTCTTTCCAGTGTCTTTTCTGGGGCTGTCAGGAGTTAGCCCCATTAGTTCCAGGTGAATTCTTCTCCCTGGTGGGATGAAGCTTCTGCTGTCGCAACGGTAACCTCGAGGCACACAGCTATGTCTGAGCGTATGCACACATTCATCATTTAATGCACACTCATCCCTGAGATGTAGATATACTGTTATTCCCATTTTGCAGATGGGAAACAGACACAGAGAGGGTAACTCATCCAGGACGACACACCTATTACGGGAACCACTGACTGAAACTGCCCGCCCTGGCCAGGCACGATAGTAACCACTTGCGTGAGTTATCTTACAACAGGGGCTCCCGGTAAGGAGCACGGAACTAACAAGCTACCGCCAACTGGAAGAATTCGGAAAAGGTCAAAAGGAGAGGGGAAATGCCAGTCTGTATGTCCTACCAACTTCCCAGAATCCTTCTCTCTGGAATGCATCTTGGTTGAGCGATGCGTGCGCCACCAGCAAGGACCCTGAGTCAGAGTGATTAGCCAGAGACAACCCGGAAACTAACCCCATCACCATAAAACCCGAGACTGTGAGCCATGTGGCAGAGCCGTTCTCCTGGGGTCCCTTACCCTGCTGCTCTCCGCCCGGGCGCCCCTTCCCAACAAAGTCTCTTGCTTTGTCAGCACGAGTGTCTCCTTGGACAATTCATGTTTGCGTGTTAGACAAGAGCCCACTCGCGGGCCCTGGAAGGGGTCCCCCTTCCTGCAACACAGCTAGCGAGTGGTTGAGCAGGCAGTGCTCAACCAGAGCAATTCAGACTCTTTCCCGCTAGTCCTTGTCAAAGTCCCCACCCCATCGAGGGGCAGATCACGGTCCTGACTGTGCTTCTGTCCCAGCTTCTGCCAACAGCCCCAGTGTCTCCGTTTAGAGACCTCTGCCTCCTGAGCCCAGATGTCCTTGCGCCTGGACACACCTCCTGTCCAGCTCTGCTGATTGGCTCCCGCCCCAGGCCTGGCGACAGCACTCTCCTCAGAGCTGTGATTGGTGCAGGACAAGCCTGTGATCCGAGCTGCCTGGAGCCCTGGGTGGGGCTGACAAAGGAAGAGAGGCCTGGGGGCAGCAAGCAGGTGGGATTGGGTCAGGACAGCTGCCTGAAGTCCCCTGGGGGAGGTCCTGGCTGAAGATGGAGCTGACCATGGGACAAACAGGGCTGTAGGGGAGAGAGGAGGGCAAGAGGGAGAGCGCGAGGAGAGAGGCAGAAAGAGAGAGAGGATTATGCTCTGATGACACTATTTGAACCCCTCCCATTCATCCCATCCACTGGCCGAATGAGGCCCGGTCAGCCTGGGTTCACTGCTGCTCCTTTTGGCCTAGGAAAACCCAGGGAAAAAAGAGGATTTTTTGAGCTTTAGATTAATTTAATCTCTTTATCACATGACGATCACTTCGTTCCCTGTGGCTGGGTTTCCTCAGCTATGAAACGATGTTAGTGATGATGGTATGGTGGTGATGGTGGTGATGGTGGTGATGGTGATGGTGGTGATGGTGATGGTGGTGATGGTGGTGATGGTGGTGATGGTGGTGATGGTGGTGGTGATGGTAATCATGAGATTGTGTGCCCTTGGTCTAGAGTAACAGGATGCTGAGGTGAATTTTCTCTTGTTGTCTTAGAGGAGTAACTAATACCCAAGGATTAGAACAAAGGAGCCAAATTCCCCCTATTTGAAAGCACCAAGGAGCTACCAAGAGATGGGACTGGCTCAAGAGTGGCATATCCTGTCCTACCATCACCATCCCCCTGCCCACTGAGTCTATGTAAAAGGGGCTGGGGAGGGAAGGGGGCCAGGGTCATGGACATTTGGGGCAGTGCAGGATCCCCTCCCCCAAAGTGAAATCAGAGGGCTCTGAGAGAATATCTCATGAGAAGTCGTGTCAAGAAGGGAAGGCTGCCACGCATTCCCTGGCTTGATGCTTTCGGAGTGAGGATACCTACCGGGCTACCCAGGTTGTGGCTAGAGAACAGTGTGGTGAGAATGTTCTCACCACATGCCATGTAAAGTTTGGGGACATATATGAATATACTGGATTAAAGATGGCTGCAAAGCCTGTGAAGAGGTAGAGTCTGTTTCTCCTCCCCTTGAATCTGGGCTGGCCCTATGGAGCTTGACCAACGGAATGTGGTATAAGTGACTGCCTAAGGCTAGGTCTTAAGAGATCCGCAGCTCCCACCTTCTCTATTTGGGATGCTGTCTCTTGGATGCTGGCTGCCATGTAAGAAATTCAACCTGCTGGAGAGGAAGAAAGGCCCTATAGGAAGACTCTGAGCCACGATGGACTTTCCAGCCCCAGCCGAGCTCCCAGCTGAATGCAGCCCAGTGAGTGACCCCAATCAATGCCCATGGAGCAAAAGAACTGTCAAGCTGAGACTTGCCAAATTCCCAATCCATAGGATTGGGAAATAAAATGATTGTTTTAAGCCATCAAGATTTAAGGTATTTCTTATAGAGCAATGAATAATTGCAGCAGTGGACAGAGACCAGAGCTCTTTCCTGGTCTGGAGTTGCCCAAAGGAGAGCCCTGTGCCATCAGAGCTTGGAGGATCTGTGACACACACATGTCCAGGAAGAAATGGGGTGATGCCTGTCCTGTCTCAGGCCTTGGGAGGTTGGGGCTGGGGAACCCTGTGGCTCCTATGAAGGGGTCCACTCAGGTTAGAGGTACGACAGGGGCCAGGAGGCTGCCACTCTGTGGTGGACTGTACTGTTCTAGAATCTTCCCTGCTCCTTCCCACGAGAGGATGCCGCTCCCCACCGTGGACGTCAGGCTTAGCTGTTGGACTTGCTTTGGTTATTGAAAAATGAGGAGGGTGATGGACCCCTTACAGGTAGAGGTTTGAGAGCTGTCACCTGGCTCCACTTTGCCATGATAGTGAATGCTCCAGCCTGGCTGCTTCCCCTGCCTGAAGAATGAAGAATAAAAGGGAATGAAGAATAAATGGGAGCAAAACTACAACCAACCTTCAGCCAACATAGAATGGAAGTGAGAAATAAAGCTATAGGTGTGAGGATCGTTTGTTACCGCAGCGCAACCTAGTATGAGCTGATCAATACGCATCCAAAGAGATGGGCTAACTTACCCTGGTAAGGAGTTGGGAGGATGCACCATTAGGGTCCAGCGGAGCTATGGCTGCCCTTCTGAGTGGGTGCTCAGTGGCGGAGGGGTCAGGCATGGAGCTGACCACCACCCCTGCAAACACTGCCTCTCCTGGGCAAGGCTCCTTCTCTCCAGTCTCCTTAAAGCCCTCATCCTCAGGGAGTTCCTGCTTCTCTCATTTTCTAGGAAGCATTACCCCTTCCTTGGTAATTAAGGCCCAAGGCCCTTCTCTGATGTGATTTCTGCGCCTCCAGGGTCTGCTCAATCAATGGAGTTCCCTCTCCCTGTTTTCTCTGGCCGAGGAGGAGATGGAGTCTGTGGTGAGGAAGGACAGGAGTGGGGGGTGGGTGTGTGGTGGTGGCGGAGCCTGACTTTGCCCCTCCAGGTCGGGGGTTTTTACACCCTCAGCAATTGTTCACAGAGTGGGCACACTCCAGCTACAGGAATCAATTTCTTTAGAAAACCTTCGTTTTGTCCAGAGAGACATTCCTCCTACTGCAGTCACCAGGGTTTGTTATCACCAGGGTTCATTATGCCAGGGGAGCATCAGCCCCCTCCTCACTGTCAAGTTCTCTCCCACTCCCCTGACACAGAGGGCAGGTGATATTTTTAATGTCTGTGGAATTGCTCACCTGCTCTGGGAACAGGGTCATCCCTCCATCTTTCTCCTGTAGTTTTCAGGTGGGCTCTCATCCAGGGTGGCCAATCAGAGCTCCCCTTCCTCTTGATTGTCCCAAGAAGGACCAATCAGGGTCTACCCTGAGATTAGATCACAGATACCTAGGTCTCTTCATCTGGAATTAAAGGCTGTAAGAAGGAGGTCAGTTGGAGTTTATAGCCATCTCCTAATAGTGTTACTGAGTCCCAGCTCGCTCTGCGCACCGCACGACAGGCCAATGAATCGGAGACGAGGTGCTGAGGCAAGGAATGCGACTTCATCCGGAAAGCCGGCAGACTGAGAAGATGGCAGACTAGAGTCTCCGAAAAACCATCTTATCTGGGTCTGGATGACAGTTTCTTTTATAGAAACGGAGAGGGAGAGGCGGTGAGGAAGTAAAGTAAAAGGGCCACCAGTCTTGCAAAACATCTCCTGGAATGTCCAGCCTCGGGGAGGGGACATGTTAGTTTCTTTTTTCTTGCAGCGGTTCACAGGTGGGCAGGGTTCCCTGAGGCAGGCCATTATATATGATCAGAATAACAAAAGCAACGAAAAGCTAACGTTAAAGTCCTAGAAATAGATCGAACATGGAGTCTGATTTAGCTCTTCCCTATTCCAGTAGCACGTAGATATTGTTTTCAAAAGCGAAAAATGAAATAAAGAGAAGCAGAGACACACAGACAGAGGTCCTGATGTGTTTGCCCCTCGCACAGGATGCAGACGATCTCTCCCTTGGCTTTTGTTTATTTGTGTGTTTGTTGAAGCAGTTTGAGTTGAGTTTCTGTCAGTTATAACCAATCCAAATCCCTACCGGCCAACCTTTGGGTTTTTTTATGGGCCGCCAAATGCAGGAGGCTCATGGAGCCTGGGCCACCTGTCAGTTACAGTGTTAATGGCAGACACGCAGGACCAAGCACGGGCTGAGTGCATCGCACACATCACCTCATAGAGCCCAGGCACCGTGGGTGCCATGGCTCGTCCTCTATGTTTAGATGAACCAACAGGTGCACGGCTAGAGAGAGAGTGAGCCCAGGCATTCTGTTCCCCTCTCGCGGCAGCTCGGCTTACGGGAAGGGAGACAATTGGTTCATCTGAGAGCAAGAGTGATGAAGGGACTAAACCAGCCATGTCCAGGTTAGGGACGGGTTTCGGAGCTCTGGGTGGAAACCAGATGGAATGCAGATCCCAGCTGCCTTGGTCGCGTGGAAGGTTTTCCATCTTTTTCCAAGAGAAGTTACGGTTTATCTCCCCTGTTCAGCGGAAACTCTTGTTTTCAAAATGGTAACAGTTCGGTTTCTGCGCCGGGTGCCCCTCCCGTGGTTCACTAGGCTCTGAACCTACAAATAGAAAAAAGATTTGCGGTGGATTAGAATTTACACTTTAAGTATGAGGAACCACCCAGTTTCTTTTTAAGTGTTGATTCTACCTTACAGCAAACTAGTTTTCCTCCCAGATGCCAGCATCTCATTTCCCTTTTCTCTTTTGAATACAGTTATGTTACCCAAATTGTTCTTTGTTCCTTTCCATAAGCTGACACGAGGGTTTTGTTGCCTGCTGACAGCACACTTTACCTAGCAGGTTCCCGTTTGCCATATGGTGTAGATTCTGCTTAAAGTAACTTCTGTTTTGCCTAAACATTTGCATGACTGTTAGCGCTTTGAAGTCAACATCTGTTCCTCTGCCTGTGTGCGTGCACGTGCGCACGTGTGTATGTGCGTGTGCAGGTGTGTAGGGGTGCAGGTGGGGCAGAGTGGGGGACTCCTGGTGGGACTTGCACGCACGGTCACCAAGGCTGCTCACAGAGCCTGGAGAGAGAGGTGTTACCTGCGTGCCTGTCCGCCACATCACGGCTTCTCTTAATTAGCACCGTACAGAGAGGCTCAGGTAGGGAAGACCAGCGCAGCCATTTAGCTACAACACCCTGATTCCCCGGCCCGAGCTCCCGAGGTGGTCTCACGAGTCTTGCCACTTAGGATTTGGCCGGAGCCAAACAGACGGGTGGTTGCTTAGGAGACCTGGTTGCGCTCTCCTCGCTGGGCCCGTTCATCTCCTCCTTCGTGTGTGTTTAGAGAAAAGCTGAACCCTGAAGGACCTCCCTGGTGAAGGCAAGGGCCTGGGTGTGCTCCACCCAGAACAAAGTCCAGCCTGTGCTGCAGCCGCGTCCTGGGAGTGTTTGGAAAACCTGTGAGTCTGGGAGGGGAAGGGCCAGGAGTGGTTGAGGTGGGTCTGGGGCCCCGACTCCTGGGATGTTCAGCCTCCCATGAAGAGGCTGTTCATCACTGGGCCCGTTACGGAACCAAACTTGGGTTTGCTCGCTGGTGCGCGGTAAAGTCAATCTGCTGGCGCCAGGCTGTGGTGAAGGAAAGGGCAGCGTTTACTGCAGGCGCCCAACAAGGTCCAGGCAGCTAGTGCTCAAGACACCTAAACTCACCTAAATGTTTCAGGGCAGCATTTTTTTTAAATATATAATTTATTTTTATTTATTTATTTTTGGCTGCATTGGGTCTTTGTTGCTGTGCGCGGGCTTTCTCTAGTTGTGGTGAGCGGGGGCTACTCTTCATTGAGCTGCGTGGGCTTCTCATTGCAGTGGCTTCTCTTGTTGCGGAGCATGGGCTCTAGGCATGCGGGCTTCAGTAGTTGTGGCACGTGGGCTCAGTAGTTGTGGCTCGTGGGCTTTAGAGCGCAGGCTCAGTAGTTGCGGTGCACGGGCTTAGTTGCTCTGCGGCATGTGGGATCTTCCCAGACCAGGGATGGAACCCGTGTCCCCTGCATTGGCAGGCAGGTTCTTAACCACTGCACCACCAGGGAAGTCCAAGGGGAGTATTTTTAAAGGCCAGCTGAGGAACGGGGTCCCATGGTGTGTGATCAGCTTGTGCACGATTCCCTGATTGGTTGATGGTGAGGTAACAGGGAGGGGTCACAGGGGTTCACACCATCCATCCTCAGGTGCCAGTAGGTGTCGGGGCTACGCGCTCATGGTCACCAAGTAGCTAACTTCTTCCCTTTGGAATGGGCATCAGATGCTGTTGTCTGGGTACTTCAGAGAGGAGCTAATGCAGAGGATGTGGGGGAAGGTTCTGTCCCACGAAGGTACTGGAGAGTCCTACTAGGTCGCAGGCCCTCCTCTAAACAAAAGAAGGTGGAGGGAGCGACACCATGCCAGTTACGAAGCTCTGGTAGCTTCCACGCATACACTCTTGGGAGCCCTGAATTGCCATGTAAGAAATTCAGCTACTCAGACCACGTGGAGAGACCAGGTGGAGAAGCTGAAGCCAAGTCCCCCTAAAACCGAGTGCCTCTGTCGAGTTTATGATGAACCTCGTCTCCATCCAAAACGATTCCTTTTCTTGTCCTGCCCTTGTTCCCCCTCAAGACTGAGGAGTATCAAAGAAAAGGAGGAATTGTTACTGAGCAGGACCCTACGGGACCTTCCTGGGACAGACCCTCCCATGTCCTCTACCTGCCTCTTGTTTGTAGAAAAACTTTAGCCTCCTAGGCCTTCCCCCAGTTCCAAAGAACAAATTTAATCGAGAAGTGAGAAAATGCAGAAAGAAAGGAAAACAGTCAAACAACACAAAATAATAATACTTTAGCCATTAAACAAAGCCAAGGACCTTTAGTTCCTCCTCAAGGGCTGTAGATACTATGCTGAGCCGTGTCCCTGAGCTGCTCTACAGATACTGAGACCCCCGCCAGGTGGAGGAAGTTAGCTCTATGCTGCCCACAAGCACGCAGACCCCAGACCGGCTGGAACCTGAAGGTCAATGGTGCCAACTTCCGATTACCTCACCACCAGCCAATCAGAAGAAGGTCCACGAGCTGATCATGCACCCGGAAACCTCCCTCCCTCACTTTGTCTTTAAAAACCTTTCCCTGAAAGCCATCGGGGGTTGGTGTCTTTCAAGCACTAGCCAACCTTGCTCCTTGCTTGGCCCCATGTTGGGCGCCTGCAGTCAGCACTGCCCTTTCCTTCACCACAGCCGGTGTCAGTAGATTGGCTTTGCTGTGCGTCGGGTGAACAGACCCAAGGTGGGTTCGGTAACAAAGCCACATGGACAAGCCACGTGGACAAGCCTCACGGAGAGACCACTTGATCTTGCCACAGAGGAAAAGGGCTCTGGCAACCCAATCTAAAACCCAATCCAGAACTTACTGTCTTAGCAGGGACTCTGGGAGGGAGGAAGAAAGACGGTAGATGATCGTTGACAGAGGAGATACAAAGAGAAGGTCACGCCTGACTTCTGATGAAAAGTTATTGGGCTCCCGACAGGCAACAGGCCGTGGCAGGGGCAGGGGGCAGATACGCAGGACGGCCGCGCGGTCTCCCTTGGGACAGTCAGAAGTGGCCTGAGCATTTGCAGTCTGGAACGTGAAAGCCTGCCCACGGGGGCTGTGAATAGCATCTCCCCAGATTCCTTGGGAATATTTCCTCATGGCTCCATCCCAGCAGGAAAGGAGCCCAGGCTGGAGGAACTCACCCTCCCTTTCCTGCCAGACAAGCCAGGTCCCGTATGGGCCGCACCCCGCAGGCCTCCACAGCAGTCCTCTGCCCCAGGAACCCAAGGCATGGCCGCTCCGCCCCATGGAGTCCTGCTCCAGCCACGGCCCCCAAAGCCCCGGCGGAATGTCAATGGCTCCTCCTCTAGGACCAGGTGACCCAGCCTGTGGAGCGACCTTCTCCCTCTTGCTCTGTCTGGGACCCTAGCTTAGTGTCCTGCAAACTGAGAGCAGAATATCAGCCAGCGGGTCAGGGAGCTGGCAGAACAGAGAAAGTGTATCGAGAACTGGAGTCCTAGACACTCTCAGTTTCGGCAAAGCTGGGAGCTTGATCCACAGGGGGGATGCCGAGACTTTGCAGAGAAGGCGCCTACGGGTGCCGCACGCTCCGGGAGTGAAGCTGGAGCAAGGGTCCCACCTGGGTGGGCTGTGGGGGTCTCGCTCTGCCTGTGCCCCCGGCGTCGCCCCTCTTGTTTCACCAGTGGGAGACCAGAGCCAGGGCTGGACTCGGGTTGGGCCGCGTCTCCCTGCTGACCCCGGCCTGGCTTCGGGCCTCCAGTTCTCGCTCTGCCCTTACTAACCGTGCGGCTTTAAGAGCGTTGTGGAACCTTTTGGGGCCTCAGTTTCCTCATCTGTAAAATGGAGAGAGTAATTGTACCCACCTCGTAGGGTTACTGTGAAGATTAACTGAGATAATCCACCCAAAGGACTTTAAATAATGCCAGGCACAGAGGAATAGCTCAGCAAGTGTTTGCTATTATTATTATTCTTGAAAAAGCTATAGTCGAAGTGGAGGAAGGCGATTATTCGACTTAGAAGCAGGACGGGGAAGCCTTCTTGTAATTAGTGGTCATTAGTTATGTATAATATGTGTTGCTTTCATTCCCGAGTTTTAACATAGGATGTGAGACCCTGGGAGATGTGGGGTCTTCCTGAGGACAGCTACCCCCCGAGACCCCCAGTGTCCTGGGCTAGGGGGAGGCCTCCCCTGTGTGAGGTGCCCAGGGCAGGGCCCAGGGTCCGACCGAGCAGGGCTCCCCCCACCTGCTGCCCAGGAGGGGCCTGGGGCGGGCCCTGTTCGCGGACTCTGCCGCTTTAACCCTGTGAACAAGGCTTGTTAGGAGATCAGCAAAGACCCATGGGGCCCGCTGCCTCATTAGTTTTCCATTTGGACTCAGCTGCCAGTGGGAGCCTTCCCAGTGGTGCAGAGATGACGTTTGGTGCAGGCTCCACGCACAGCCCAGTAAAAGCCCCCCTTGATATGCTGTCCCTGTCACTTCCTGTCACAGCAGCCTTCCCGGCCTAATCAGGGCTCTCCAAACCCTTCAGACCACAGCGGTTGCCACGGTGACAAAATGGCCCATCATACTCCCTGCCTACTTCAATAAATGAAGGATGGGACGGAGGTTTCCGAAGGATAACGGGCAGTTGAGAGGGAGGGGGAGAAGGGTTGCTGGGGAGGTGATGGGGGGCCGAGGGCCGCAGGCACCTGCCCTCCTGTCTGTCTCGGGGTCGGGACAGTGGGCTGGTACATGTTCAAAGGCCGACTTTCCGGAATGTGCCGATGTAAACGTGCATGTGTGTTACGGTCCCGATGGGGGACGAGGGTGGCGCACAGCTCACAGATAAGGTCCACAGATGCCGTCCTCCTGACTCGGCAGCCAGCAGGTCCCCGCACACAGCTCCTGCAGGTCTTCCCGACTCACCTGTGGTCAATCTGTCACGAGTGTGGCAGCAAGGTGCACGCTGACACTTCTGCTCAAGTTCAGGAGCAAGGGGGAAGCCCAGCCAGGAAGGCAGAACATCCCATGTCCCGTGGCAGGACACGTGTGGCTTCTTTGCTGAACTGGGTGAGAGCTGTAGAATCCAGATGAATACTGCAAGGCTTTGGGGGGGCTATTCATAGTGCAATGGCTGCAGGCCTCCTCAGGTTTGACCTGCATGATTCACCTTTTAAGCCCTAGACAATCGACACAGTCCCCTGGCCCCGCTGGGGGTCGATGATAATGACCGTGGTGTGAACACTCCCATGGGGCCCGTTTGCAGCTTCCCTGTGAGCGGGGGAAGCCAGCGGCCCAGGGCGCCTCCCCATGTGCTCGGTCACGAGGGTGCTTCTCCCTGAGAGACAAGTTCTCCACCTCATGCCTGGACTTGAACCCCAGTCACGGCCAAGGGCTCCGGTGCATTTGGGAAAACACTGACCCTCCTCACGCCTCCACCTTCTCCTCTGTAAAATGGGGGTAATTACACCTAAAAGTGATAATCAAAATATTTGGTGACCAGTAAAGCACCCAGCAACTGGAAGGGCACAGGTTGCAGGGAGTGGGTGGCTGTGCCTGCAGGGGGTCCTCGGAGGCCGGAGGAGCGGCCTCGACCGGCTGGAGGCAGGGCATGCTGGTGTTTGACCTCCAGGGTGGCCACAGCAGCCAGCGCGGCACGAGGGAGCCCGGCTCACGTCTGCTGCCACATCATCCTGGGAGGCAGTGTCTGCAAAGCGCAGAGGGTGCTGCCGGGAGCACCCAGGAGGACAGCAGGCGGCAGTGGAGGCGCCTCTCCCCTCTGCCCCCCCCCCCGCCCCTGCCCCCCCCCCACCCCGCCCCCCCCCCCCCCCCCCCCCCCCCCCCCCC